>NC_091444.1:3243201-3543201 GCF_964237555.1 Oryctolagus cuniculus
TCTGCATGAATAACCTGTATTATTATTTACCAATCAGTGTGTCTATATTTTTTCAAGTTTCCTCAGAGAAATTTGGATATTAGTAGAAATAACGCCAATTCTTGTGTTACGATACAATTTTATGAGTTACTACTTGAACGTAATAGATAATCTAGTGGTCCATGAACCCAGTGAGACCTGTCATTGTATCCAGTGCAGGATATATCACATGGAGTTCCTCATGCAAAAAAAAAAAAGGAAAAAGGAAAAAAATCAGTCACACTACTGATAAATACTTTGATTTCTCAAAGTATCTTCTAAGTATCATAGATACTTCTACTTGATGATCATACAGCATATCCCAAAATACTTCATGATTTTTGTCCAGGGCCAAAGATGCATAGATGGACAGAAATTTCTGCAGAATAAACTAAACACAGCTGTCCATTAGCTAACTGATACCTCATGAAAAGACGCCACTCCAAAACGTAATGCCTCGGACAGTAAGCATTTGTTCACTCCTAAGTCTGCCTCCTGGCCCAGGATGCGTCTGCTCTCAGCTGCACGCGCTCAGGAGTCTGCAGAGAGCTGTGGGCTGCGTAAGTGTCTCTGCCGGTCTCGGGCCCTCGCTGGGCTGACCCTGTCCCCCGCGCCTGCACCTGCAGCGGGGTGGCCTTGGCATCCTCACATGGTGGTGGCAGCATTCCGAAAGAGCAAGCAAAAGCGCACAGCCTGGGTTTTGAAAGGGCCCTGCCTGTCACTTCTGTCACATTGCATTGGCCAAAGCCAGTCCCAGGGCCAGCACAAGACCACGCCTCTTCTGCTCCTCTTGATGGGACCTCCTGGCAGCCACATGACTGGAGCACCGACGGGGTCGTGGGAGAGTGATTTGGGACTTTTTATAGCTGGTGACATACACAAATATGTGTCAAGTTGCGTTTTCTGACTGGAAATTTTATTAATGTGTATTTGATCTAACTAATAAAAGCCAGCACCAACACGAGTATGTGCAAAAATGCCTTGCGTTTGCCAGGCATTTACCAATACAAGTATGCTTAATTTCCTCTAAAAAATACTGAGAAATACAACAGATTGCTTTATAAAAAACTTAAAATTTCTTCATTTTTCCTTTAGATTCAGAATACTCAAATAGCAGATATCGGCAGGTATGCGTGTGTCGCTGAGAACACAGCCGGAAGTGCCAAAAAGTATTTTAACCTCAATGTCCACGGTAAGAGCCGAGTTCCAGAAACATCAGTGAGGATGCACTTAGGAAGGCAGGGACCCCGCGCTTTAGGGCACACGGGCTTGTTTCTTATTTTATGACTTGACAGTGTGTGAGGCCTGCGTTCATTCAGTCTTCTTCCTTCCCACCGAAGCTGGGAAGATTTATAAAGTGCAGATCTTCTAGAAGTCCACTTCTGTATTGTTTTACTCGCTCAAAAGCACAGCATTACTCCTACATATTTGAAACTAGCGTCAGAATTTGAAACCCCAGAGATGACATGTTTATGTGATGTTAGAACCAGAGAGAGACCTTCCACTCCAAAAGATTTACCACTGTTCCTGGCTGGAGTCCATTCCTTCCCCTGGTGTGGAAACCGTGCTGAGTTATGTCCTCTGCTCCCCGTACGCTCCCTGCAGAAGAGAAGGTCTCTTTGTGGAGTGAAATAATTCCTTAAAACCACTGACGCACCTAACTCATCTGTGAAACTTTAAGCTCTCATTCATGCTAGACTCTCCATAAATATTGTATTGTTTTGCTGAAAAAAGCACTTGGCTCTGTACCACCAAAAGACTAGGTTTTTTTTTTTTTGGGGGGGGGGAGACATAGCTACTACCAAAATATTAACTTGGAGATGGGGGAAAATGATTACAAGAGATTCCCTTTATGTGAGCAATACAAATACGAAGTTCCAGCTTGCCTTAGAAATAGCTGAAGCCGGCGCCGTGGCTCACTAGGCTAATCCTCCACCTAGCGGTGCCAGCACCCTGGGTTCTAGTCCTGGTTGGGGCGCCGGATTCTGTCCCCATTTACCTCTTCCAGGCCAGCTCTCTGCTATGGCCCGGGAAGGCAGTGGAGGATGGCCCAAGTGCTTGGGCCCTGCACCCGCATGGGAGACCAGGAGAAGCACCTGGCTCCTGCCTTCGGATCGGCGCAGTGCTCCGGCCACAGCGCACCGGCTGCGGTGGCCATTGGAGGGTGAACCAACAACAAAAGGAAGACCTTTCTCTCTGTCTCTCTCTCTCACTATCCACTCTGCCTGTCAGAAAAAAAAAAAAAAAGAAAAGAAAAGAAATAGCTGAAATTTGGAATCCTGTGGGCAGTTTGGCCCTCCATGGACTTGCATAGAGCGTGATGGGCATTGTCTCTTGCCGTGACCCACAGGGAGTATTAATGTCTGCCCATGTGCAGCGTTTGTGTCACAGACACCTGAAACTCTGTACTCCCAGTCTTAGTGTGGTAGGTAGTACATTGTAGGTGCTTAACAAATGTCTTCGAGGTTTTTGAATGAATAGATCAGGCTGAAACAGAAACAAATGTGTTACAAAATCCCAGAATGAATAAATTAAACAGACCCACTTGTGAAAGCACACGTTCCAATCTGTACAGTATAGTAAACGAACGTTGAAGAGTTACAGTGGTGTTTGCCATTCCTGCTTCTTCAAGGCAGAGCAGTGTCTCCTCCTCTAGGTGGTAGAAAGCACCTTGGAGTACCCAGCTTACGGCAGCTTCGGGTGCCCCCTCGTCTCATCCGTTGGCCTCCGTGTCTTTCCCTCTCACCTGTGGCTTCAACAGCCATTGTCTTACTCATCTCAGCCTCCCTAAACCCAGAGTGATTTCTGCTAAATAACCATTTGTTGCCTATTTATTCTACTTGAACAGAAATGTCTGAACAGGAAAGCCTCGAGGGGAAGTGGTCCACAGTGTTTTCCATTAAGGATCAGGGTTCAGGATGCTTTTTATTCTGCCTGTAAATGGCATCTTGAACGCCTGCCTGCAGCCGGGAACCTCTCAATTAAATACTGGGAAATTCATTTGAGAGAAAATGAATTCTTTTCATTTAAAACCACGCCATTGGTTAGACCCACCGCAGCCATGCCTGGTGCCCGGTGCCCTAACCTTCAGGCTGCCGGCCTCGGCGTTCTGCACCCTCCCCTCCCCTGCACAGCTAGCTCGATCTTTGAGGCACAGCACGTCAGTCACTCCTCCTAGCCCGCGCGCTCCCATCCCTCTTCTCAGTGAAAGCTCAAATCTGCAAGTAGTGGCAGTGATAATGTTTTAGCTGTGTCATCCCTGTGGGTTCCGTGCCACGTGTTTATAGGTCATTTCACTTACCTCAGTAACCACAGGTGCTTGGTACTATTTTATGCCTCTTTGATTAGAAACCCAAGGCCGGCCGGCGCCACAGCTCACTAGGCTAATCCTCCGCCTGCGGCACCGGCACTCCAGGTTCTAGTCCCAGTTGGGGCGCTGGTTCTGTCCCGGTTGCTCCTCTTCCAGTCCAGCTCTCTGCTGTGGCCTGGGAGGGCAGTGGAGGATGGCCCAAGCACTTGGGCCCTGCACCCCATGGGAGACCAGGAGAAGCACCTGGCTCCTGGCTTCGTATTGGCGCAGTGCGCTGGCCGTAGTGGCCATTTGGGGGGTGAACCAATGGAAGGAAGACCTTTCTCTCTGTCTCTCTCTCACTAACTCTGCCTGTCATAAAGAAAGGAAGGAAGGAAAGGAAAGAAAGAAAGAAAGGCAGGCAGGAGAGGAGAGGAGAGAGGAGGAGAGAGGAGAGAAACCCAAAGCTCATATGAAACTGTGTGACATGCCCCAGATGACATAGCTGGCAGGTGCAGAACCAGGTTCTGCCCACGCAGTCTGACCGCCGAAGTTTGATGCTTAGCTGCTTGCTCTGATGCTACCCACTGAATCCCACACCTGCAGCGTACGTGCACCTAAGTAGGTAGCTTGCTGGGGCTGGAGGACATCTTGGTGTCAGGAGTGTTGGTGTCTGTAAATTCGTAGTAGCAGCTTCTGCTGGGCCCTGCATGCTGCCTGGGATGACCCTCTTGTCTGCCCCCCCATGACTCTCTCAGCGCCTTCAGCTCCTGCCCAAATGTCGCATGGCTGCTGACTTACTGTGTTTGGGTTGTGATAATGAAATACCGTAGATCATGCCCGAACAGCAGATTTGACTTCCTCCCAAGGTCGAGGCACCAGCAGGGTTTGGTTTCTGGAGGCGGCTCTCCCTGGCTTCGTGCAGCTGCTTTGTGCTCGCTCCTGAGCGCACTTGGAGGAAAGGGGAGAGAGGAAGTCTGAGCCAGCTTCAGTTCTCTGCTGGCTCTCCATGAAGGACACAGGCCTAACGTCTGGGGCCGCCCTTTGGGCCTCCATTGCGGCCATAAAGGCCTCAGCTTAAAATACAGTCACACGAGGGGTTAAGGCTTCCACATAAGAAATGGTTGGGGGGCCGGCGCCATGGCTCACTAGGCTAATCCTCCGCCTGCGGCGCCAGCACCCCAGGTTCTAATCCCAGTCAGGGCGCCAGGTTGTCCTGGTTCCCCCTCTTCCAGTCCAGCTCTGCCCGGGAAGGCAGTGGAGGATGGCCCAAGTGCTTGGGCCCTGCACCCCATGGGAGACCAGGAGAAGCACCTGGCTCCTGGCTTCAGATTGGCGCAGCACGCCAGCCGTAGCATCCATTTGGGGGGTGAACCAACGGAAGGAAGACCTTTCTCTCTGTCTCTCTTTCTCACGGTCTAACTCTGCCTGTCAAAAAAAAAAAAAAAAAAAAGAAAAGAAAAGAAAAGAAATGGTTGGGGAATGCAACCTTCAGTCCATAACAGCCCCCTCCCACTTTTCTCAGTGCCTTCCCCTCCTGTTTCACAGGGGAAAAGGAGGCCTCTTTCCCCGAGTTCCTGCCGTAGAATCCGCCTCACGTCTGCCATGGCATCAAGGGTGCTTCCCGCTGCTCTCGCTGCCCTTGCTCCTGCCCAGCAACAGTGGGACGCACCCCTGCCTCCCAGAGGCCGGAGACAACCTCACTCCAGATTCCTGCCTGTTGCCTTCTCTCTTCCTCCTCACTGCCCCTTCCCAATGGCACTTAGTAACAGAAAAAGGTCTTCCTTAGACCTAACGTGCATCCCCGCCTACCTCGCACCCCTCCCCTGTGCACAGCTGACTACACAGAATGTCTGTTTCCTGTTCCCCGCTTGGGCCACCCTGCATTCGTGCCAGCTCCCGCCGCCTCGTTCCAGTGGAGCTGTCACTGAGGTAACCACTTGGGCCCGCAGGCATCCTCTAGGCTCCGTCTTCTTACATCTGAGAGCGTGGCCTGCTTGGTCAGTGTCTTCCCAGAACTCCCACAGCCCTTCTCTGTGCCTTGCCTCGCCAGTCTCGTCCCAGGAGCCTCTGTGGCGCTGCGTCTGCCCAGCTATGATGTGTTCCTTCCCCGTCCTTGTCCGAGGGGATTTCATGTGTTCCCCAGTTTCAGTTACTGCCTGTGTAATCCGAATTTTTATTTCAGCCAGGGCCCACTCAAGCGCTGCAGACCCTTGTGTCTGCATATGCACTTGTTGTCACAAATGTGAGATAAGCACCTGAAACAACGGCTATAAAGCTGGACATGCAATCTTCTCCCAGAAATACAGTCCTCCTCCAAAGAGCTCTGTCTCAGGCAAGGCCACCGTTGTCTATACACTGTTCACGACAGAAAAATGATGTCACCTCTGACTTCCCCCTCCCTAAATTGTACTCCCAAAACACCGAGTCCTGGTCATTCTACTCGCAAAATGTCCTGGGGTCACCCACTTCTCATAATTGTTGCCGGGTTGTCTGCACTACAGCCATGCTGGCACCTGAAATGAATTTTTGGTTGCGGCATTGCTCTTCTTCCCATTCTCAGGCCATGTTTCAGCGTCTAGCGACACCCAGAAGACCCCCGTAGCATCTTATCCTCGCCTTGTCCTTAATGCTCTGCCTCCCCATCCCCACCTTGCTCTGTGCACTTCACCTTATCAGGGCCATGCCCTTTTCCCGTTTGGGCCTTTCTTGATGCCATTCCTTCTTCCTGGAAGATACACTCATTTCCTCTCTTCTACTTAGCTCATTCCTACTCAGATTTTGAGTATTGTCTTACATGTCACTTTCTTCAAACTAGGGTAGTTCCCTGGCATCACCCTTCTCTTCTGATCAGCACCCGTCACATCTGTGATTACTAGGCAGTACAGAGCAGTGGCCAAGAGTAAGGGTCCTGGAGCCAGACTGCATAGCTCGCGGATCTGTTGGAAAGTCCTCGGGCAAGCTGCTAACTTCTCTGTGTCTCAGCTTTCTTGTCTGTGAAGTACAGATTAAAAACACATAAGGTGTTTGAGGATTCTATACAGTAGGACACATGAAGTGTCTAGGACAGTGTGTGGCACATCATAGCCACTAAAACTTCTAGTTGCTACCTTCAGTTCCCTGTCCACCACAGCCACCAGATTACTAACTCCATGTGGTTTAGGTCTGTTGCATTTTTTGCATTGCCTCAGCACCTGGTACAATGTCTAGAATACAGTAGGTATTCAATAAATGTTTGTAAGAGAATAAGATAGCAGCAGAATTGATTAGTGGATAAAAAATAAGCTCATTGCTTTAGCAGAGTGCAGTGGTTGGATTACATGTGGTGAATTGGAGTATATGTTACTGATAATCCAGTTTCACTTTTAATATATTTGCTCTTGTAGTTCCTCCCAGTGTCGTTGGTCCTAACCCTGAAAACCTTACGGTTGTGGTGAACAATTTCATCTCTTTGACATGTGAGGTTGCTGGTTTTCCACCAGCTGATCTCACCTGGCTCAAGAACGGACAGCCCATCAAGCCAAGCACAAACGCTCTCATTGTGCCTGGTAAGGAATTTGGTCTTTTAGCATGGGATAAACTTTCTCATTTTCCTTTATTTTGAGATGAGTTGCATTTCAAATTAGTGTCTTTCCAAACCCTGGTCTTGCTAATTTATTTGTTCACAGTCAATGCCTTTGTTCGCCCATTTGGGACCATTAGGCGAAGAATGTATGGGCTTTTATCATTTTAGTGGGAATGTACAATAATAATAATAACTCCTTTGGAACATTATGAAATTTAGGAGCAGAACAGCTTGGTAATCCTAAGTGGTTTGTGGTAAATAGTACAATCATTGAATAAAGCCATTGGTTTTATTGTAAGTTTTATAGTAAGTGATAGACTGGATAGGTATGTGAGTAGATAGGTATAGGCTTGGGTTAGTATGATGGATGATGGATAGATGGACGATATGGGTGCGGGGTGGTTTAATAACTGCTCTGTGAGAAATTTAAACCCATAAAATACTTGTTAATATAGTTTGCCTGTAGTATAATTACCCTTTGTTCACTGGAACCTATATCAGTTTTACTGTCCATGTTTGGTTACTAAAGAGGAAAATGCTATGAATTTCTTCATTTATAAGGAGGCAGACTCATAAATAAAAATCTAGCAAAACAAATTTGCACAATTTCATTTTAAAAATGAGTGCTTCTAAATAAATGTTATTGTTAGGGAAAGGATATGTTTTTCCACTCATCTTATGGATACGTAGTTACCGGAACTCTGTACCAGTCTTCAGTTTGAATTGTATTTTCCCACAGGCGGTCGAACTCTGCAGATTATTCGAGCCAAGGTTTCTGACGGGGGTGAATACACTTGTGTCGCCATCAACCCAGCTGGTGAAAGCAAGAAGCAGGTGTCGCTGACTGTTCACGGTTTGTGTTCACTCCTCTCTTGCAGCTCTTTGGGTTTGCGCGGCTTCTCAGCGGTCTGTGTCTGATCACCTTCACGGACGGGAAACCCTCTGCTCTGTTTGCTTCCTTCAGTGCCCCCCAGCATTAAAGATGGTGGCAGTGAAGCGCTTTCTGCAGTGACTGTGAGAGAGGGCGCTCCCGCGTCTCTGCAGTGTGAGTCGCACGCTGTCCCGCCTCCCGTGGTCACCTGGTACAAGAGCGGGCGGCCGGTGGCCGAATCTCAGCGCGTGCGGATTCTAGCCGATGGACAAACACTGCGCATCGAGAACGCCGAGGTGCCTCTTTGGTTTTCGCTTGGTGTCATGACTGCTTGGCCGGGTTGTGCAGGAGATCACTGGTAGTCGCACATTCCCAGTACTGTCGTAAATGAAAAAATACATGACTGGTGCCGTTGACACTATTTGGTTTAAAAAGAAATCAGGCTTACGGAAGGCCACTAGAACTGGGGCGTCTGAGCATCAAGATGAAAGGTGACTGACGATTTCACCCACTCTCGAGCGAGCAGTGAGGTTGGTCATCTGTCACTCAATGGAGCACATACAATAGTGTCTTTTTCTTTTAGGTGTCTGACACAGGCCAGTATGTGTGTAGAGCTATAAATGTAGCAGGACGAGATGATAAAAGTTTCCACCTCAATGTTTATGGTGAGCACCTGCCTCTCATACAACTCTTTCTCCTTCAGATATGCAAATGAAAGAAAGTGTCCGAATCGGCTCGGTGAGAACACATGATTTCCTGTGTTTCTACAGTGCCACCCAGTATTGAAGGGCCCGAGAGAGAAGTGATTGTAGAGACCGCCGGCGGTCCTGTGACCTTGACATGTGACGCCACTGGGATCCCACCTCCCGCCGTAGCCTGGCTGAAGAACCACAGGCCTATAGGTACTGCCGTAGTGCGTGCCGTGCTCCGTCCCACTGGACTTGTAGACTAGCGCGTTCCAGTGTTGTGCTCACAGCGGTGTATAGGTCAGGACAGCCTAATGCGCTGGAACATCAGTCATTTATAAAGGGAGGTTTCTCTCTCTCTCTCTCTCTCCCTCTCTCTCTTTCCCCCTTCTCCTCCCCCTCCCTCTCCCTCCCTCCTCCTCTGTTCAGAAAGGCTCTCGTTTAAAATAAAAGTACAGGGATGGGCATATGGCCTAGCAGTTAAGCTTGGGCTTTCCAGTGGCAGCCCATTATCAGGTGCATGAGTTCAAGTCCTGACTCCGCTGTGTGTTACAGCTTTTGGCTAAAGCAGCTCCTGGGAGGCAGCAGGGTGATGGCTCAGGTGTGTGGGCCCTGCCACCCATGCGGGAGACCTGTACAGAGTTCTGGACTCCCGGCATCAACCGGCCTCCACCTCAGCTGTCTCAGACATTTTTATAAAACGCGACATTTTTATGTTAAATCGGAGGGATATTAGAAATAAAAGCCTTTGTGTGTCTTATTTTGCTTTGTTTCGACCTGTAGAAAATTCCAACTCACTTGAAGTCCATATTTTGTCTGGAGGTGGCAAACTCCAAATTGCCCGGTCCCAGCGTTCCGACAGTGGAAACTACACCTGTGCTGCTTCAAATGTGGAGGGGACGGCGCAGAAAAGCTACGTCCTCTCCATCCAGGGTACGCTGTGCGCGCTGTGACCTGTGTCCAGTGTCTTTTTCATATTCCATCCGTAGTTCAAAAGAGTCCATTTTGTTGTAAAGATTGATGTATGTATTTAAAGAGTTACACAGTGAAGGAGAGGCAAAGAGAGAGAGAAAGGTCTTTATCTGCTGTTTCACTCCCCGGTTGGCTGCAATGGTCGGAGCTGTGCCGATCCAAAGCCAGGAGTTGGGAGCTTCTTCCAGGTCTCCCATGCAGGTGCAGGGGCTGAAGGACTTGGGCCATCTTCCACTGCTTTCCCAGGCCATAGCAGAGAGCTGGATGGGAAGTGGAGCAGCCAGGACTCAAACCGGTGCCCATATAGGATGCCAGTGTTGGAGGTGGAGGCTTTACCTGCTATGCCAGAGTGTTGGCCCCAGGAGTCCACATTTAAAAGCATATTGATCATTGATTAAAAATTATTAATCAAGAAAAACAGTTGTCAGTTTTCTGTCTTCCACTTACCAATAGATTCTATTTTCATGGAAATGAACATAAATCTAGGAAAGAGGAATAGTAGAAATTTGGTGATATCCATTTTTTCCATTTTTAGTAAAATTGTTACCTTCTGGTGGTATGTATTACATTATGTTGCAGCAATTTATTTAAAACTTTTGTACAGAAAGTAGCACTTGATGAAGAGAGTGTATTATGATCTAGCCACTTGTAAGAGATTAGGTATATTTCAAGTAAATGTGAATCTCACACTAATTGGGATGAGAATAAGGAACATTAATTCACTGAACAAATGTTTGATGAGCACCAGCTATGTCCCAGCATAGTACTGAACACCATAGGAATAACTTGCTCCCTTTTGATTTCTGGCTCAGTGTTGAAATTGAGATGGAATTGTAGCTTGAAGCTTAGTTGAAGTATTTTTTATAATTTTATTATAGTTACTAAAGAATTCCTCATACATTATAAATTTAATTGGGGCTGGCGCCATGGCTCACTTGGTTAATCCTCCACCTGCGGCGCCGGCATCCCAAATGGGCACTGGGTTCTGTCCTGGTTGCCCCTTTTCCAGGCCAGCTCTCTGCTGTGGCCAGGGAGTGCAGTGGAGGATGGCCCAAGTGCTTGGGCCCTGCACCCCATGGGAGACCAGGAGAAGCACCTGGCTCCTGGCTTCAGATCAGCGCAGCTCCGGCTGTAGCACCCATTTAGGGGGTGAACCAAAGGAAGGAAGACCTTTCTCTCTGTGTCTCTCTCTCACTGTCTAACTCTGTCTGTCAAATTTAAAAAAATTTAATTGTGATTATTATCTGCATGCTATGTACTCTGTAAAGCTAATTCCAAAAGAAATGAAACTAAATAAAAATAAGTTTATTGACTATCAGTGGTCTCTCTGTAGAGATGAGTGACATTTTGAGGTTTCAGAAGCATAAAGGAAAGAGTGATTTAGAGATTAATTGTTGGAAATTGCATGCATAATTGTGTTGGATGCATTAATGAAAATAGGTAGCAATGATAGGATAGATGAGTATGACCAAACGTTTACCAGGCTGCTTCTACACTTTAGTGTGTCTTAAGAGTTAGGATAGTCTATGCAGAGGAGGCTCCTCCTGGGCTTGTCATTTATTTGTCTAATCCCTCCCGACTCAGCTTCTCTAGTGTGGTGAGTTTTGCAGATGTGGTGTTATTATAATGTGGGTAATGGAAGTGAGATTGGAAGAGATTATACTGTGGTATGCTGGTTATTTTCAACTACTGACTCTCAAAAAGATAGGCGCTGATTTGTTGCCAGTTCTTTGCCAGTTTCTGTGGTCTAAATCTTCCCACTAAAGTCCAGTTAAAGCTCCAGTGTGCTGTCACTTAACGTGGAGTTGGGAAGATGTCCAAAATTCACTGCTGTGAGCTGTTATGAGCTACAGCCTCTACAATGAAATAGAATAAGGTTTCGATGGTGTCTGTGTGATTGCTTTGCTAGTATTCATTATTTCTTGATCAGATAATTAAAGTAAAAACCAAAGATGGCTTAGACAAAAGAGAACAGAAACCGTGAGAGGAATATCAGTTTTTGAGGCTAGGAATGGCACCATTAAGTAGATCTGTCACAGGCCTCATGACTGAATAATTATATCAACTTACAAGTCTACCAGGAATATGGAAATGATTCTATTATCTTTCTCGTTTAAAATTACGTGTGAGGATGACAATAGTTTGATCTTGAACCATCATCTGGGAGGAATGTGAAATAGAAATGGCATGTTGTTCTGTGATGGTGTTGCATTCATTAGAATCATACCCTGTGCCTTGTTAATGAAAGTCCTAATTCTCTTTCCAAGTTCCTCCAACTATTGCTGGTGCTGAAATGCCAAGCGAAGTCACTGTCCTTCTGGGGGAAAACGTTGAGCTGGTCTGCAACGCAGATGGCGTCCCCACGCCTCTTATTCAGTGGCGAAGAGATGGGAAGCCCATAACTCACGGGGAAGCAGAAAGAATTGGGTATGTCTTGAAAGAATTTTTACATTATAAATTGTAAGGTCTTCAGCAGTGCTTTATGCTTCAAAGCTCATGAGAATAATAATACCAAATTCTGTCTCACTGGAGCTTGGCTCTCATTACATTCACAAAGGGAAAAGATAAATTTTTGGAAAGTTGGGCACAGAAATTCTCTTTGGAGGACTCTCAAAAACATGTGTTTGTGTTTGTGTGTCTGTCCCCATGACCATTACCTATCTACACTGTGTTCTAAGATCTGATCAGTCTCTCCAAAAATGTTTATTAGTTGCACAATAGTTATACAAAGTGCACATCGTAAAGTAATTAGTTCTTTCCTGCTAATATCAAGCCAGTTTCTTCCCACCATTGCCATGCTGCTTGGCTCACATTGACAGCAGACAGAACAGCACGGTCCTCTGTTCGTTCTCACCCTGGTTTGTGCGAATCCCACTTCAAGCTGGCACTTATTGCCAGTACTGCAGAGCTAGAATGGAGCCTCCAACCACAGATCCCCTTGGAAGGACAGTTGACCTTCTCGAAAAGCCCTGTTGCATACACACACCTGAATAGTATATGCATTAGTGGACATTAATCAGATGTGCTGTACAATGTATCATTCTGAACCAGTATTTTAAATTCAAGGAGTTGGAGTGCATTTTCTCATCTATAATTTATAATAAAGATCTAATTTAAAGACAGGTGAATGTTGTTTTCTTTGTATATGTTAATGTTATTCACTACATACTAAGATTTAGATTGGTTTCATTGTAAATGTAAATGCAGTTCATTATATACTAAGATTTAGATATTTATTCCCTTTTCAACACTGGATAAACTGCCAAATGGTATCTTATTCATACATCTGAAGTTTCATTTTCCTTATGTGAACATTTCTGAATAATTAACAAGTTTTCAGTTATTTGTGTTAGACGGCTGATATTTGACATATACAAGATCTAGCACTGACACTCAGTGGGACCTAACGATATTTCATAATACTTCTCCCTTGGAACTTGGAGTGTATCATTCCTGTTCTTACCTTAACTAACTGCTGTTATGATGCCACTTTGTTGATTATCTGTGCCGTGCTTCACAGTATACATGTAGATTTTTAGTTGAAACAATTTAACAATCAAAACAAGTACTTTTAGCAAGACAGCTTACTACTTTGCATTGAGCATTGCTGCTTCCTTTTTTGTGAATGTAGTTAAACTCATGGAATTTTAAAATTCATATTTTGAAAAATACAACTAGGCTCAGGTAATGATACAATAACTCAATAATTGCGGGTTTCCGTAGTGTAATGGTTATCACATTTGCCCGACAATAACTCAATATTCGTATTTTGTAATGTACAGTACAGAGTATTAACTTTTGACATTGAGAGATTCTAATGAAATCAATAGTGTAGGAGTAACTGTAGATAACAATTTAATCTTGTCATAAAATACAGGAAGTTTTGTTTAGTAATTATGTATACAGAGAGCCAATAATGCAATAATATTAATTTAGACACCTTTAATTATTTAACTGAATTTGAATCGTTTACTATTAGGTTAATCAAAGGAAAAGCTGTATTAATTTGTGGAAAAATTTTTGCAAAATAGATTCATACATGATACCAAATTATCACAGTTTAAATAAATTCTGGTTTTGCTCACAATGGTTTTATTATTTATGGTCTTCAATTTTTATTCCAGAAGTTTTAGGATTTTCATATAGTTTAAACTGTGTATTGATAAGAAGACATGATTCTGAGAATGAAATGTCTTTGCCTATGATTTGAATCGAGGCGTTCCAAGCCTTGACTTTGTTCATTGCCTGTTTTCTCAGGAGTGATGGATGAGAACCACTGCGGTGGAGCTGAGGTAGTTTCCTGAAATCTCTGCCCATCTCACTAGCTCTCACTGTAGTAGATGGATGTGGTAGATAATACAAGCGTCCATGAACTTAGCAACATAGGTTCGAGCCATTATATCCAATGTGAAGACATCGGTTTAGGGTGGTGATTTTTGGAGAACACAGTCATCTGGACTGAGGTTTCTAGACCTTGGCTCACATGGACCATCTCAGGGCCTCTTTACCTGCTTTTCACAGGGTGACTGCCGGCGGCAGCACGTTAAACATCTATGGCGCGCTTGCATCCGATGCGGGAAAATACACGTGTGTGGCTACTAATCCTGCCGGAGAAGAAGACCGAATCTTTAACTTGAATGTCTACGGTAAGTATGAGTGAGCACCCGTGTTCACTGTGCTGCCCAGGAGCGGCCAGCAGTGGGGTGTGAGCATTGAGGGCCAAGTCTGATGCCAAGACCAGTTCCTTTTGGATCAGAGCGGAAATGTGGACAAGTCCGGTTGAGATCGTTTCAACTAACAGTACATCCTTCCCTTTCTCTGTCTCTCGCTCTCTCACTCTCTTCCTGAAACAGTTCCACCTACAATCGAGGGCAACAAAGACGAAGCAGAGAAACTCATGGCTTTGGTGGACACCTCAGTAAACATCGAATGCAGAGCCGCGGGGACGCCGCCGCCACAGGTCACCTGGCTGAGGAGTGGGCTCCCGCTGCCTCTCTCCTCCCGCGTTCGCTTGCTGTCAGCAGGGCAGGTTGTCAGGTGAGCTTTTGTTGGGTGTCGACAAGTACCCGACGATGAACTCTTTCCTGACCTTAATAGCGTTCAAGAAATACTTTTCCTAAGCTTTTACTGTTGTTTTTTTTTTTTTCTTCCAAAAGTTTCAGTAAAGGGAGGATAAAATACATATAATTGAAATAGTTTTATTCTTGTTTAAAATGCTTATGTTTTAGTAAATGTGTGTAAGCTATGTCTTTCACAGACTTGGTCTCATGACTGAGTGTGTGTATTTTCCAGAACTGCTATTTTAGCCAAAGCCTCAGGTGGTAGGAAAATGCCCGCTATGATCATGCGATCTTCAGGTTAGCATCATTCTCTGTTAATATACATTTGGAAGTATTTACCCTGTAAATTGTGTTACATTTTCAGTGGCTTGTTGTCGCTCTGTAGGATTAGTGGCATCTCGGGCACACCGTGTTGTGTGGTAGATGATAAGCTCCATAGCTAAAATCTTCCAACATAAATTACCCTCCATAATTATTTACAGATCCTAATTATTTTATTTGCACATAGCAAATGGGATGCAGTGAGGACATGCTGTCGCGTTGTTTTTCAGGATCGTGAGGGCCCAGGTGCTGGACGCTGCTGTGTATACGTGCGTGGCCTCCAGCAGAGCCGGGGTGGACAAGAAGCACTACAGCCTGCAGGTGTTCGGTACGGCACAGCCCTCTGCCCACCCTCTGCCGCGTGCCCGTCCTGAGCAGCAGGCTGATCTTTAGAAACTGACCTCCCCGCTGGTTCAGAAATCTGACTTGCCTCTATCAGAAAGGATTGGTGAGAAAAGACCTTACTCCCTGGGGAACAGTGCATTTTCTCCCCAGCAGTCCATATTTGTTGGCCTGTACTGTCTGTCGAAATACGCTTCTAAATTGGAAATCAAGTCTAGAGTTTTAAAAATCACATTTCAATCCAGATAAAAGACCAGTCTCTTCATGCAAAGAAAAAGTCAAGGAGGCAGGCGTTAGGCACAGCAGCAAGGGTTACCACTTGGGACACGCACATCCCACGTCGCAGTGCCTGGTGGGAGTCCCGCCCACTTGCTTCCAGCCAGCCTCCTGCTAATGCATCCTGGGAAGCAGCAGATGACAACGCGAGAACTAGAGGCCCCACCACCCCCTGGGAGACCCGGAGAGAGTTCCCAGCTCTTGGCTTCAGTGTGTTCCAGGCCCGGCTGTTCTGGGCATTTGGGGAGTGCACCAGTGGATGGATGCTCAACTAAAATAGAAATGAAAGAGCATGAGTTTAAAAAAGAAACAGTCAAGCCTTTTTAAAAATAATATTAGTAGTTCATATAGAGCATTTAAAATATGAATGTATACATGTGCACGTATGTGTCTTTCTATGTGTGTATATGTAGAAAATTCAAAGCATTCACTTTCTGAAGTACTAGGTTTGCTAGTTCACATTTCTCAGTCCCCACGAACATCACAGAACACTTAAGTGACTGCTGACGGTAAGCTACACATGACTTATGTAGGATTATTGAAACTTACTCCTGGACTTGGTTTTATCTTATTTATCCAACATAAAGTAGTTGAAAGTAGGCTACAAGAGCTAATGTATGTATTATAATGAGTTAAAGAGACATGCTTAAGACATTTAAAAATCACCACAATTTAAAGCATACTAATTGTATCTTCTACAAGCAAACAAGGTTGAGGTTTCCTTGCTAGTATCTGGAAGAATAATTGGCATACATAGTAGATAAGTAGATGTTTTTAGTAACATCCTAAGTTCCTGTGTGCTATTTTAAAGGATGTATTTTTAAAGATAGAATTGCTTTAATGTTTTTAGTTGATCTCATTACAAAGCTGCATGAATCTTTCCTGTTCCGTTTCCTGTGTAGCACCACCCAGCATAGACAATGCTCTGGGGACAGAAGAAATCACCGTCGTCAAAGGCAGCTCCACCTCCATGTCCTGCTTCCCACACGGAACCCCAGCCCCCCGTGTGTCCTGGCTCAAAGAGGGGCAGCCGCTGGGGCTGGAGGCCCGCCTGACCTTGAGCACTCAGGCCATGGTCCTGCAGCTGGTGGAAGCGGAGGCTCGGGATTCGGGAAGGTACTCCTGCGTGGCCTCCAGCGAAGCTGGCGAGGTCAGCAAGCACTTTGTCCTGAGGGTCCTAGGTACGTGCAGATTCAGCAGATGTGGCGTGCTGGGGAAGCGAGTGGCGGGCTTCGCAGGAAGCAGGGTGATAGTTAGTGCCAGCCGTGGAGCGAAGTGTGCAGTGTCTGGATCTCAGCTTTGTGGCTCACCTGCGCTTGCTCTCATCTGAAGTGCGTTAAGTTACGTTGTCCTATGAGGGGCCCTCGAGAACGTCATAGAAAACTGTGCGTGGTTGTTATAAAATTTTTGTACCAAAACAAACTCATCTTTTAATTCTGTTTGTCCACAAACTTTGAAATTCCCTTGTATGTATCTGTCTAAAAAGATGAAGACCGTTAATTGAGAAAGTCTTTTAGCCAGTTGATAAGTAACTTTAAAATTTTCTCCAGGAACTACAAGCATATCTGACAATAAAAATTTGATGAAAAGCCCTAGTATTTATACTGTTATATATTGTCTCGAATCTGTAGATGATAGTCAGGATACTCATTTCAAGTAGTCTAGTTCTATTTACTTTTGTTTGGATCGCAATTAACATTTAAAGTATGTGTTCCAAAGTGGTACATGCAAATAGTCTACAGAGAAAACTTATCTTTTCCTTGAAGTAACACATTTTAACCTTGGAAGAGACAGGACTGGGAGTGAAATGAGCTATTTCAATAATGAAGATTTCTCTGGAGTTTTGTTTGTTTTTTCACTATAACAGAGGTGAAACCCAGGATCCTTACACCATACAACCTGCAACCTACAGAAAACAGTAAAAAAATTTGGCAACAGTCCCGGTTAAGTGGAGCTGGGTGTGTTTGCAGAGTGCCCTGCGATCTTGGAGCACCTATGAAAATCTAATTATTGACGTGACTTTAAGCGTTGCCTCATCCCTAGTTCAGCTTTCGAGGGGCCAGGCAATGTGCACCACCCTCCTGCTGAGTTCTCGGTGCTTAGCACGTCATTTGATTGGCAGAAGCTCCTGCTGTTTATTGTTGACTTGAATTCAGCTGGACTAGATCCTGTCCGCTGGATGGAGGGCGCTTCCGCTGTGAGCGAGGTGGGGTGGTGCCTGGATAAACAGAGGAAGGTCCTCTGGCGTAGAAGAGAAAGAAGGGTGGTCATGGAGGACGCTGGGATACTTAGAGGCAAGAGTCAGGAGGAAATGCGTGTCCGAGAGGCGGGCTTATAGAACATCGCCTGCACTCGAGTCCACAATAATGACGTAACGCGATCTTGTCCTTTCATTGCTCGTGTTTAGCTGTTAATTATTGGGTAGAAATCATGTGCCAGGCTCGTCTCTAGCCGCCATGTAATAACTAGGAACACCTACCATGTGACTCGCTTCATGGCAGGTACCTTGAATACATAACTAAGAAAGGTGTGCTCCTGACACTCAGCTGCCTACATCTCAGGAAAACACAGATAGATACTGAATAAGTACGAGAGCATTTCAGAAAGTTTGTAGGGAACTGGTATTAGAAGGTAAGTTTGCAAAAAAGTTAAATTTAGTTTTTTGATAGTGGGCATTTTCTGTGCACTTTTTGGAGACCCTTATAATGACACTTGAGTGCAGTGAGGGTTATGCACTTAACATGACCTTGTGGGTTGCTCAGCTTCAGACTGGGTCTCCTCCAGGGTGTGTCAGCCCTGGCAGAAGGACTGCGGAGATGAGCGGAGAGTTAGAATCCTTTGCAGCCTTTCTTACCTGGGGTGGTGGAGCTGTCACCGAAGTGGGTGTGAGAGGAGGAGGAATAAGAGGCCTGGAAATAGATCTGAACAGAGGCCCATCTGTGAAGGGCCTCGAGGAATCTCAGGGAACTGGATCGTCACTAAAAAGGCAAGGGTGATCTTAAGCCAGAGTGTGTCATGCATTCCATTTCCAGAAATCCCTCTGGAGACAAAGCGAAGAGACTGCTGCACTCACACGTGGAGTGTAGGGTAGGTAGTGTAGAATGTGGCTAGGAAGAGAGTATTCCTCTAGAAGTCACAAGAATTCAGGAGCAGAGTCACAGACCTGTGCGCATGGACATGGACAAAGGACGGCCTTCCCAGTGAACGCACTCTGCGGATAATATTTTCCAAAAGCAGAGCTGAAAACTGCCTCAGCAGAAAAATGGGAAGCTCCAGCGTTCCACATCTGTGCAGAATAAATTGAAACTGTCTGCTTGGGGCAGCGCTGCCCCTCAGAAGGCAGCTTCCTGATCTGGGCAGTGCCGTCCATGCGATGGGAGGGGCAGGGTATGGGTGGATCTAAAAGCCCCGTGTGAGTGAAAGCCTCGGACGGGACAAAGCTAGGGGGCCTGACAGGGTCCACGCCGGAAGGCGCTTTGTTGGCCACGTGAAGAAGTTTGTTTTTTGTAACTGAAAAAAAAAAAAAAGGAAGTTCTAATAAGTGGGAAAATACGGGTAGAGATGCAGTTTTAAAAAGCCCACTCCGGCTGCAACGTGGAAGGCTGCTTGAATAGCACCAAGAGTGGACTCTGAAAGACCAGTGCATTGTTGGCGATCGCGCTTGGCTGTGACTGATGGTGTACCCGTGGCGGCTGAAACGGAGAATGTGTGTGAGCTGTCTGGAAGCCCGCAGCATACGTTTGACTCAGCTCAAATAGGTGCAGGGAAAAAAGTTAGGAAAGGCCTAGCTTCAAAGATTGGCCCCTTAGAGACTTTGTTACAATCCTCACGAAACTGTATCCACTTAAATCTCAGTAGTGGGAGCAACCACTCCAGCTACCTGCTGCTAAAGAGGCTGGGAAATGCAATTCTTTATCATAATGATAACACCAGTAAAACTGGAATCTGGTAAGAAAGGAAGAAGTGGGCACCTTCTACCCAACCAGGAAGGAAGCGTTAGTTCGTGTAAACAGTATTGCAGCTCTGACTGGGGTGATGGAGGTGAGAGGCTAAAACGTCTTCGAGAAATAATTGCAAGTAAGTGTTAGGACTCAGTTGTGGATCTGGACATGTCGTGGACTGATGACGTATGCATCAAGGTTGATTCTTAGTTCTGGCCTGCATGACTAAATGATTGGTAGATCCATCACATAGAAGCAGGGAATGCTGGGAAAGAACCAGGTGTTGAGGACAGGGAACACAGGTTCAGTCTGAATGCATGTCGACTTTGAGCTGACTTTCAAATGTCCGACTGGAGGTGTTTATCTCGTCATTGCTTTTGTGAAACTGAAGCTCAGAAGAGAGACCGAGGCGGAAACGTAAATTCTGTAGTCATCAGAGTGAGAATAACTCGTGTTCTCAAGAGTCCAGGGCACAGGGCAAAACGTGGAGGGCGATCAGTCACAGCCACTTCACACAACGCAGTCTGAGATGGGGTCTGAGCCTGTCAGGACATTATAATTTTTATTTTTTTCTCAAAGAAACCTTTTATTTAATGAATACAAATTTCATAAATACAACTTTAGGAATATAGTGATTCTTCCCACCATATCCACCCTCTCACCCACACTCCCATCCTCTTCCTCCCTCTCCCCTTCCCAGTCCCATTCTCCTTTAAGATTCATTTTCAATTAATTTTGTACAAAGAAGACCAACTCTACTGAGTAAAAATTTCAACAGTTCGCACACACACACACACAAAAACTTGGAGAACAAATATTACAGTTAACTCTGATAGTACAACTCATTAAGGACAGAGGTCCTGCATAGGGAGTTAGTGCACAGTGACTCCTGTTGTTGGTTTAACAATTAACACTCTTGTGTATGATGTCACTGACAACCCGAAGCTCTTGACATGAGCTGCCTAGGCTATGGAAGCCTTTTGAGTCCACAAACTCCGTCAGTGTTTAGACAAGGCCATAAGCAAAGTGTAAGTGCTTTCCTCCCTTCAGAGAAAGGTGCATCCTTCTTTGATGGCCCTTCTCTCCACTGGGATCTCACTCACAGAGATCCTTCATGAAGAACATTTTTTGCCACAGGGTCTTGGCTTTCCATGTGTGAAATGCTCTCATGGGCTTTTAAGCCAGACCAGGCTGCCTTAAGGACTGATTCTGAGGTCAGAGTGACATTTTTAAATCCTGTCATTGTAAATTTTTTGGAAGGTACACCTAACTAATCTTCTCATCCACAGTGATTGACATGTAAGTAAGACAAAGAACTGTTATAGTCAGGATTGATCACTGATAATTGCTTCTGAGTGGCACAAACCATGCTATGGAAATGAAACGGGGCAGACCTTGGATAGCGAGAGAATCATGCAGGCATTGATGGCTTTTGCTGGTGAATCGAAGGACATTAATGTAATCTTGACAGTACTTCATCAAACTCACTTTAGGGAATGGGCCTGTGAGGAGCAAGGTAGGAGGGAGCTCTTGAGGGAGAATGTGGCCTGATTTGAAGTCTAGAGCATGTATCTTCATAAGTTTATTAAGTAGACAATGTTATAAAGACAGATTAGGCCTTGGAAGCCATGATGAAGAGGTTTTTTTTATTATTATTCACTAAGCAGTGTGGAACCATTAAAATTATTTAATGAGGAAATCTTGGAGAACAGATGTTTAGCAGTTAAGATGCCTGCATCCCCTGTGGGAGTACTGGGTTCAATTCCCACCTGCAACTCCTGACTCCAGCTTCCTGCTAATGCACACGCTGGAGGCAGTGGTGATGGCTCAAGTAGGTGGATTCCTGCCACCCACGTGAGAGACCTGAATTGAGTTTCCCTCTCTTAGCTTTGACCTTAGCCCAGTCACAGCCACTATGAATATTTGGGGAGTGAACCAGCAGAAAGGAGCTCATTCTCTCTCTGCCTCTCAAGTTTTTTAAAAATTAAATTTAAGAAAAAGTAGATGTTGGGTCACAAGCACAATAATAATATTAGATCACTCTTAAACTGCACTTAAGAAAACATATTTTGACAGCAATATGTAAGATGCACGGAGTATAAAAAGAGGTTATACACAACAACAGTTAAGATATGCTGATTTATTAATTATAATATAAAAAGGAGAACCAATTTAATATATTTTTTCCAGAAATGAATACAAGGATCAGTAGGTAGAAAGATTTTAATAATGCTAGTAGCTATAGTAGAGATTACAGTAGTGATAACTTTTTTAAAATAAAATAAATACAGAAACACACAAAAAAAGTTATCTCATTGAACCCTCACAACAATCCCATTAGGTAAATAACTTTGCTATACTAATTTTGGAGACACACCTAATGCCACTATAAACTAATATTTGTTGGTACCAAGATTACTGACTTCATACCCACTAATTAGTGTCACTGTTTAAACTATGTGCCTGGTTTTTAAAAAAAGAAGCTGGAAAAAAAATGGAGAAAACAACAGCCAACCCGTGGAGCTGTCCAACAACTGAATAGTGAGCTGGGAGCTTGGATCGTGGGAAGTTCGTAGAAACTTGAACCATGACTGCAAAGGAAGCCTGTTTTAAAGGGATTGCTAAACTTTGTTGAGCTAAGGAAGGTTAATGTTCCTTCCCACTGTTTAAATTCCTTAGCCTTCTCTGGCAAAGAGAATTTTAGAAGAGTAAGTGTAACAAAAGAGGAAGTTACTCCTGCTGGACAGAACAAGCATGTTTTGTGCAGAAATCATCATCTCCAAATGTTACTCTGCTACGAAATTCCATCTTGTTTGCCACTGCCTTTATAGAAACAGTCTGTGAAAAGGGTACAAAAAACCACTGACATTTAAGTACTTCTCAAAAAAGTGGCATAAGATGGCTTAGTTTTATTATTTTCAAATCTTCACAGTTAAATAAGATGACTCTAATTAGCTGAGTTCCAACTGTTCTATACTACCTTGTAATGAGCTACAGTGTATTCATGATCTTGTGTAGATAATGAACCATTCTTTTTGAAAGTATCAGAAATGGTAATGACATCTGGGAATTCTTGTTTTGGTTTCTTGGCTTTAATCAATTTGTATCATGAATTTGAATGGGCTTTCAAGTTTTTCTAATTCATATTTTGTAAGACAGCAGTTTATTTTGTTTCTGATTCCTTTTATGTAGAGCCACCGCACATTAATGGATCCAGAGAAACTGGAGAGGTATCAGTAATTGTTAATAACCCACTTGAACTTACCTGCATTGCTTCTGGAACCCCAGCCCCTAAAATTACCTGGATGAAAGATGGCCGGCCTCTTCTAAACACAGAACAGGTGCAGACTCTAAAGGGAGGTGAAGTTCTTCGACTATCAAGTGCTCAGGTAAGTTTCAGAGTTCCTACAACTATCTTATACTAGATTAAATCTCACACTGTCCAATAAAAGAGAATTGCTGAAGAAAGTACGTCTCTGAATCTGCATAGATCACAGTTTTCTGTAACAATATCAGATCGATCAGGTCTGTGGTGTGTGTAACTGAGTAGGCACGATGAAAAGCAAGATGAAGAAGTATCATTAGACTGAAGAAAGCAGGAGGCCTTCACATCAGCTGTCGCAGGTTTTTACAGCGCTGTCAGAGGACTTCCTGCAGCTGCTGCCCTTTGTAGGTTGAGTAAAAGCAGTCTGGCACATTTATTTGAGGCTGCAAAGACTGCTGTCACCCCTGCCCACAGCAGACTCTGGCCATCACTGCTTACTCTGTGATATCCACTGTTCTGATTCCACAGAGGAGCGAGACGAGATCAAGTGATACTTATTTGTCTATGTCCATGTTTTTGTAATTTTGTCATTCCCTTGACTATAGAATAACAAATTATTCCATCACATTTTGTCATCATTTCACTGAGAAGAATGGAAGGAAGGGGAGCTGGGAGAGAGCTGAGATTCCTGAGCAGTCTCTGAGACAGCTGAGCCTCATGAGCTGTCTTCAGAAAGAGCTGAGGAGCGTGGCTTTTCTCCTGCACGGGTGCTGTGCTCAGCCCTGGGTGGACAGTCAGACCTGCAGTGGTGCTGTGCTCAGCCCTGGGTGGACAGTCAGACCTGCAGTGGTGCTGTGCTCAGCCCTGGGCGGACAGTCAGACCTGCACTGGTGCTGTGCTCAGCCCTGGGTGGACAGTCAGACCTGCACTGGTGCTGTGCTCAGCCCTGGGCGGACAGTCAGACCTGCACTGGTGCTGTGCTCAGCCCTGGGCGGACAGTCAGACCTGCAGCGGTGCTGTGCTCAGCCCTGGGCGGACAGTCAGACCTGCAGCGGTGCTGTGCTCAGCCCTGGGCGGACAGTCAGACCTGCAGTGGCGCTGTGCTCAGCCTGAGTGGACGGTCAGACCTGCAGTGGCGCTGTGCTCAGCCTGGGTGGACAGTCAGACCTGCACTGCAGTGGTGCTGTGCTCAGCCTGGGTGGAGAGTCAGACCTGCACTGGCGCTGTGCTCAGCCCTGGGCGGACAGTCAGACCTGCAGTGGCGCTGTGCTCAGCCCTGGGTGGACAGTCAGACCTGCAGTGGCGCTGTGCTCAGCCCTGGGCCGACAGTCAGACCTGCACTGGTGCTGTGCTCAGTCCTGGGTGGACAGTCAGACCTGCACTGGCGCTGTGCTCAGCCCTGGGTGGACAGTCAGACCTGCACTGGTGCTGTGCTCAGTGCCTCGGCCTGTAGGGCAGCTCCATGAGACTAAGTCTTTTTTTTTTTCTTTTTTTGACAGGCAGAGTTAGACAGTGAGAGAGAGAGACAGAGAGAAAAGTCTTCCTTCTGTTGGTTCACCCCTCAAATGGCGGCTGATGTGCCAATCCAAAGCCAGGAGCCAGGTGCTTCTCCTGGTCTCCCATGGGGTGTAGGGCCAGCGCTTGGGCCATCCTCCACTGCCTTCCTGGGCCACAGCAGAGAGCTGGACTGGAAGAGGAGCAACCAGGACAGAATCCGGCACCCCAGCCAGGACTAGAACCCGGGGTGCTGCCACCACAGGCAGAGGATTGAGGCCAAGTCTTTACCCCCAGCCCACAAACGCAGAAACAGGCGCAGGGAGATGAAGTGCATGTCTGCCCAGTGCTCCTGGGCTCAGCCATGGCACTGGGGGTCAGTCCAGGTCTGGTCAGGACGCCTGGCTGGTGAGTCTCAGCATGGTTCATCTCTGACATGGAGCAGTGTCTTCCATTTCCCTCTCTCTCTCCATCTCACACCCTCCAGTCACTCAGAGAAGAGTCAGCTTGAACTACCAACCACTTACTGAATCAAAACCCTTCAATGATTTAATTTCCACCAGTGAAAACGGAAGCAAAAAATTCTGTAACATTGGCAACAGCCTGGAGACAGGAAGCTGAGTGGACTACAGTCACATATGAGTAGTAGTAAAGGAAGTGTGAAAGGCAAGCTAAGCCATTTTATGGTAGGTCTGAAAGGCAAATTGGAAAGTTAGGTTACAAGACAAAGAGTCTGTAGAGCCTTAAATGGTGACTACATTTGCCATATGTTCTAGCTGATGTGGAGAATCCGTTTTACTTAAGGTAAAGAACTTCCTGTTTGTCTAGGGGAAATAAAACCGCACATCAGCTACAGTTAGATATGAAACCATAGAGAACCATTACAAACAGTACTGAGCTTTGAAGTCCATTGCTCAGCGTGGATTTTGTTCTTGAACAGTGTCCCAGTAGATTTAATGATGTTTGTTGGCATAAAGTCTGATTTTCTCCTTAACAGATTTAAGAGTTTTGATGTTGAAAACTCACACAAATCTGTGTGGAACAAAGCCTAGAAAAATGAACACTGCAGGTTGAGTTGTAACCTAATCCCTAGCATGTGTGATGGAGCAGGGAAAGTTTTTGGTGCTGTAACTGCTCTCTTCATTGGTATTGGACTTCAACCATTCGCAACATGTTTCTATACCACGATTTAAGCTCCAATAAAAATTTGCTTAATTAAAAGAAAGTATTGAAGTGGAAAATTAAACAAAGGCAGGTGCCGAGACCGGTGTTAGTGGCGGTGCTCCTCATTGTTTCCACAGCACTCTGCACGTACATGTGTTAAAACACCTCCTGTGTTCCAGTTTTCTCATCTGAACTTTCTCATTTTGTGTATTTGTCCTCAACACGTAGTTTTGCCTGGAACATAATAGATGCCTTGCAAACTCCAACTTGCATGTTAGAGACAGGAGTTTCCTAAAACATCTTCGGTCAAGTGCTAGTTCAGTGATGTATTGAAGGGAAGGAGGGGACCATTCTGTGACCTAATAGGTTTGAGCCATCTTGTTCGTCAGCAACTCTGCAAATCTTACTCCAAAGAGGGCCAGTGTTGTGGTGCAGCAGCTGAAGCTGCTGCCTGGGACGCCAGCGTTCCATATCAGAGCACTGGTTCGAGTCCCCGGTAGCTCTGCTGAAATCTAGTTCCCTGCTAATGTGTCTGGAAAGAAAGCAGAAGACGGCCCAAACCGCTGGTTCACTCCCCAATTGGCCGCAATGGCCAGAGCTGTGCCGATCCGAAGCTGGGAGCCAGGAGCTTCCTCCAGGTCTCCCACATGGGTGCAAGGGCCCAAGGACTTGGGCCATCTTCTGCTGCTTTCCCAGGCCATGGCAGAGAGCTAGATTGGAAGTGGGGCAGCTGAGACTTGAACCAGCACCCATATAGGATGCTGGCACAGCAGGTGGCAACATTACCCGCTACGCCACACCGCCGGCCCTGAGAAACTTTCAGTACAAATAATGACTGTGGTTCTCCAGAAGGTAGTGAGTGGTTGGGAATGACTTCCTGGATGAGGCAAAGTTTAATGGGAACCATGGGTGATGATGGTTCAAGGCTGACTAAAGAAAAGCAGGTGGGGCCTGGAGCTGTGGCTCATTTGGCTAATCCTCCGCCTGCCGCACCAGCATCCCATATGGGTGCCGGATTCTGTCCCGGCCACTCCTCTTCCAGTCCAGCTCTCTGCTGTGGCCCGGGAGTGCAGTGGAGGATGGCCCAAGTGCTTGGACCCCTACACCCGCATGGGAGACCAGGAGAAAGCACCTGGCTCCTGGCTTCGGATCTGCCCCCCAGCGCTGGCTGAAGTGGCCATTTAGGGGGTGAACCAATGGAAGGAAGATCTCTCTCTCTCTCTCTCTAACTCTACCTGTCAAATTAATAAATAGCAAATCTTAAAAAAAAAAAAAAAAACAGGTGAAGAGGACAGTATCAGTTGGAAATGAACCAGATTGGTAGAAAAGAGTGAATTTTACAGTTTTTAAAGATATGAGAAATTCAGAAATTATCCTCTAGGAAATGTATCATGATTTTTGAATTCTTATTCAAAGGACTATGTGAGAATTTATATTTAAGTGTTTCCCCAGAGGAATGTTTTCAGCCTACCAAAACGTTTTCCATAACCTCCCCAGAATGTAAGCATTTTTAAAATCCCAATACTCTAAGAATGTTCAGGTAGTAAACTAAAGGAGAGCCAGGCATTTCTACTTCTCCTAAATACATTTTCCATAGTAGTACAATCATCTGTTTTCCAGGATATGTTCTCCATGTACACAGTCCTCGGTTGTGTGACTTTTAAATAAGGAGTTTAGGTTTTATACAAATGACAGTAGACCATGCTGTCAGCCCAACTCTTTTTATAACCAGGATACATGAAACCCTTTTGGTCTGACATGAATATCAAAGGTAGAATCAAGATGTGAAAGTCTTGTGTTTGATGTTATAACTGGCATTTTATTGAGGTTTGTTTTATAAATGCATCTCATTTTATTCAGAAAGACTGCAGCTGAAACTTCCAGTCTAAAAGCCCATGAATGTTTGTTTTTTCAGTAAATATCGAGTGTGTAGTCTATCACGAATGGGGCTGGGTCCAGCATACGTCTGCCTTTTCTGCTGTCATTAAAATCATCACACTTGTGAGCATTTCAAGTCTGTGGAAACAGGTTTGCATGTGACAGGTGCAGCAGCGTTTGGTGTCCGAGTGCCAACCACAAGCATTAAGCAGTTTGATTATTGTGTTTCCTTACAGATGCCTTGCTTTGTGTGGGGATTCTTAAATTCGTTCCAGGGGATATTTCTTCGTGCCACCCAAACCAACGTGCTGACATTGTGCAATTCACTTTCTTGGGTTTTTCAGGTAGAGGACACAGGAAGATACACGTGTGTGGCGTCCAGTCCCGCAGGAGATGCTGATAAGGAATATCTAGTGAGAGTGCATGGTAAACTCGGCAGCTTGTTCTGTGGCCTCATACACACAGCTCATTGGACGCCAGGATTGTAGGCCGTGGGGCGACTTCAGAGCACACATAAGATATGTTTATAAGTCGGGAAATATGTACTTTGCAAATATGATTCTTAGCTTTGATCAAGTATTCCTTGGGGATAGATTGATGGATTTTTTTGAGTTTTGTTCCTGGGCCAATAATTCATTGTCACTGATTGAAAATAGAAGAATATAGGGAGTGGGTGTGTAGCCAGCAGTTAAAACACCTTCATCCCACATTGGGGGGTTTGGATTTGATTCCTGGCTCTGGCTTCTGATTCCAGCTTCCTGCTAACAGATCCTGGGAAGAGTAATTGGTATCCTGCCACCCACGTGGGAGACTTGTATTGCATTCCTGTCTTCTAGCTTTTGCCCTGGCCTAACCTGGGCCATTACCAGCAGTTAGGGAGTAAGCCTGCAAATGGGAACACTCTCTGCCTCACTGTCTCTCTCTATTTCTTTCTGTTTCTCTCCCTTTGTCTCTCTCTCTGCATCTCAAAAAAAATTCATAAATAATTATATTAAAATAAAAATAATCCATGATCTCACCACACAGATATTTTAATGTGTTTCATTACAAAAAAAAAATACCATACAGCACATAGATTTTAAACTTGTTTTTTATTATGCATATCAATAAATATATTTATGACATTTCTATGATTGCATAGTGTCCCATTGTACCTCCTAATTTTGGATATTTAAGCTCTTCCTCTGCACCAATTTAAACAATACTGTCATACTGTTTCTTTCGAGAAATTTCTTTAGTTTGCTTAGTTACACAGACTCAACACGCACACACAGATGTTTGTATACACATACATCTAAGGATTTTGAAACTTACTGCCCAGTTACCTCCTAAGCAAGCTGACCCGTTAGACTGTCCAGCACTGTTTGGACATCGAAACAGGAATTGCACTTCCTGGGGAAGAATATTTGACAAAATCAAGCAGAAGATCTTTGTTTCATTCTCGTCCTCCAAATGACCAGGCAGTCGTGCCAGCTGCCTGGCGCGGAAGTGTCCTCCCCATGCCGCTCCCAACTCCCAGATACAGATTGGCCGTGCCAGTAATTGACATACAAGTTTTGTAAAGATTCACAGAAAAGTATATTTATTTCTGTATATCAGGAAGAATATATGCATTTCTGTATGCTATGAAAGCTGTCTGCTTTGATTGTTTTTTTTTGTTTGTTTGTTTGTTTCTTCTTATTATTTTTGACAGGGAGAGTGGACAGTGAGAGAGAGAGAGACAGGGAGAAAGGTCTTCCTTTGCCGTTGGTTCACCCTCCAATTGCTGCCATGGCCAGCACGCTGCGGCCGGCACATTGCGCTGATCCGAAGCCAGGAGCCAGGTGCTTCTCCTGGTCTCCCATGTGGGTGCAGGGCCCAAGGACTTGGGCCATCCTCCACTGCACTCCCGGTCCACAGCAGAGAGCTGGCCTGGAAGAGGGGCAACCGGGACAGAATCCGGCGCCCCTACCGGGACTAGAACCCGGTGTGCCGGCGCCGCAGGCAGAGGATTAGCCTAGTGAGCCGCGGCACCGGCCTTGATTGTTTTAAAATCAGATATTCAGGGAAAATGATTACCAACTTAGAGGCTGAACCAGGGACTCTTTCTTTGTGCCTCAGTCTCTGCCTATCAAATGGTTATAATAATGTGATTACAGTGCTAATCCTGCCAGTGATGTAGCTGTTGGGAGGATTTCACTTCTCAATGTGAGATTGTTGAGTAAGATAAGAGCCACTCCACTGTTTTTTGTTTTTAAAAAATTTTTTTTATTTATTTGAAAGGCAGAGTTACAGAAAGGGAGAGGCAGAGAGAGAGAGATGTCTTCTATCTGCTGGTTCACTCTCCAAATGTTCGCAATGGCTAGGGCTGGGTCAGAAATGCCAGGAGCCAGGAGCTTCCTCCCGGTCTCCCACGTGGGTGCAGCTCAAACACTTGGGCCATCTTCTGCCGCTTTCCCAGGACATTAGCCGGTAGCTGGATCAGAAGTGGAGCAGCTGGGACTTGAACCGATACCCATATGGGATGCTGGCGCTACAGGTGGTGGCTTAACCTGCTGTTTGCATGATTATCTGGACTACAGGTTAAATGAGTATGGTTTGAAGTTTATGCCTCTGACTTTGAGTAACAGAACTGACATTTGTGGGACACCTGTGAGAATCCAGACCTTTCGACACCGCAGCTACTGAAGGTCTTGCTGTGTTTGCTCTCATACCCAGTGCCCCCTAACATTGCCGGAACAGATGAGCCTCAGGATTTCACTGTGTCACAGAACAGACAAGTGACACTGGAGTGCAAATCGGACGCGGTGCCCCCACCTGTAATTACGTGGCTCAAAAACAGAGCACACCTACAGGTAAATCTCTTCCTAAACCCCATGGATTCATATTGAAATCATAAAAAAACAGCTGTGAAGCCATTGCTTGTAGACATCTTGCTGCAAGCCACTCAGCTCTGCACGGTGGGCGTGGTGTGCTTAGAGCAGGCCAGATGATGGCGCTCTGGAAATTGGGCCCCGCATGCGTCTCCTGGAGCTCAGGGATTCAGTCTGACTCGAAACACTTGCCTGTCTCTCCTTTTTTTTTTTTTTTTTTTAAGATTATTTATTTGAAAGAGTTACATGGAGAGAAGGAGAGGCAGAGGCAGAGAGAGAGGTCTTCCATCTGTTGGTTCACTCCCCAGTTGGCCGCAACGGCGGGAGCCACACCGTTCCAAAGCCAGGAGCTAGGAGCTTCTTCCAGGTGCAGGGGTCCAAGCACTTGGGCCATCTTCTGCTGCTTTCCCAGGCCATAGCAGAGAGCTGGATCAGAAGTGGAGCAGCCAGGTCCCGAACCGGTGCCCATATGGGATGCCGGCACCACAGGCGGCAGCTTTACCTGCTACGCCACAGCACCGGCCCTCGCCTGTCTCTTTATGAGAAAAGAAACCTTCAGAGTTTCAAAGGAACAGACCTGCTCTCCCAAGTCTCCAGGGCCGCCTGCCACTGAATTTCTCGGTCTAAACTTAAAGGGACTCCAAAGGGTACGTGGTGCCGCTAGGGATCTGAGTCTGGGCCCAGAATCCACGAGGAGATTTGTCCTTAGCACTTTTCCTTTGTTCTTCCCCATTCCGTCAGCATAGCCATTGTGCTATACTGTTTCTATCAGTTAATTATAAAGAGGGTTTTGTCCTCTTAACACCTCATACCACCACCAAGCGGCACAGCCAGCATGGCCGGAGCCAGGGATCCGAGTGCCACTCACCTGCCGCATAGCACGCATGGCCCTGAGCCCTGCAGTCCTCTGGTGTGCTCGCTGTAATGACCGTGTCTGGGAAGACAAAGGTAAAGCGAAGGGTGTAGACAATACTGCAGATAAATTGAACCTTGCGGGGAGGGACGGCGTTTCACAGAAACAGGAGAAGCCGGTGTCCCAGACTGAGGAACCAGCAGCAGCCCGGGACGCCTCCCAGAGGTGGATTGGGATGTACTGGCGTGTCTGTGCAGTGACTGAGAAAGGACAGGAAAGGGATCCCGGCCGTCGGCCCTGGTTGTGCAGAGCCTCACAGGGACAGGAGTGCTGCTAGGACAGGAGCTGGAGGCTTGGTAAGGGTGCAGTAGAACTGGATTACAATCCTGTGTGGAGGAGGCGGCTGTTTGCCCGAGCGGTTAGGCTGCCACTTGGGACACCTGGATCCCTCCTGTACCAGTGTGCCCGGGTTCGAGTCCCAGCCGCACTGCCAGTTCCAACTTGCTGCTGCCGAGCCTCCTGGGAAACAGCAGGTGATGGCTCAAGAACTCGGGCCCCTGCCACCCGCATGGGAGCCCCACATGGAATTCCTGGCTCTCCTGGCCTTGGCCTGGAGAATATTGCAGGCATTTGGGGGAATAAACCAGTACACGGAAATTCTCCCCCTCCCCCTCCCTCTCTCACTCCCCCTCTGCCTTGCATAAATAAAAATAAATTAATAATTGAAAATTCTCTGACTGCCCCCCATAAATTTCAGGATTGTGGATAAACCACCCGCTGAGCTCACAGGGCCCTTCGCGCTCTGACTTGGTCTCCGTGCTGCCTGTCTCCCCATGCGCTTTTCACTGCGGTCCCTGAGGTGTTAACGTAGGGACTGAGTGGATGTTGACAAGTGGCTCAGTGCAGGCTGATACCAGATGTGACCAAGTGATATCCGACCGGGAAAGGGCGAGTTCACCAGTGGGGAAAGCAAGTTTGGGCTTAGAGATTTTTATTTAAACTACCTGTATATTAACTACGTAGAATCTAGAAAATGTTAAAAGTAGGGTCTATGTTTCTTTAAAAAAAAAAAAAAGGTTTCTGATGTGGTGCTGCTCGTGGTGTAAGCTGCTGCTGAAGTCGTAAGTTTTCGTGGGTTTAACCAGAAACCGCAGTGTCAGAGCAGCAAGTGGGAACAGAGCCGGAGAGGCGTCAGAGCACGACGAGGCAGCGACAGGACTGCGGCAGCAGATCTGGTGTCCCGAAAGCCGAGGACGGGGCGGAGGGACCGAGAGGCCACCCGAGTGCCAACCTGGTTGTATCGGTTGGCTTCGGCAATAAGTAGAAGTCATTAAAGATTCAAACAACGGTTCTTCCATAGAGCGGACATAGGTTATTGTTTGGGGAGTTAATAGAAGAAGTTGCAGTGAGCAGGTTCTGTTGTATTCAGAAGCGCGAGTTACAGGACGCCAGTCTCAGGCCGAACTCCGGAGTCTGTTTCCGAAAGCCGGCAGCTGCGCTGGGGTGTGGGCTCTGCTAATCACGCAGCCCCGGCAGAGCTCCGGGCAGGCGTCTAAAGGCAGAACCACATCTTGTTGGAAGTTAGTTACAGAAGCTGGAACAGCCAGGTTATCAAGGTTGCTTAACTTGGGAGGCATCGAACACATTTCCCTGCACTTAATGTAAACAAACCTTACAGATAACATTCTTTTTATTTTTAAAAATTTATTGGGGCCGGTGCTGTGGCACAATGGGTTAAAGCTCCAGCCTGCAGCACCAGCATCCCATATGGCCCAAGTCCTTGGGCCCCTGCACCTGCATGGGAGACCTGGAAGAAAAAAGATTTATTTATTTATTTGAAAGGCAGAGTTACAGAGAGGCAGAGGCAGAGGTCTTCCATCCGGTGGTTCACTCCCCAGATGGCCACAATGGCGGGAGCTGCACTGATCCAAAGCCAGGAGCCAGGATCTTCTTCCGGGACTCCCATGCAGGTGCAGGGACCCAAGGACTTGGGCCATCTTCTAATGCTTTCCCAGACCACAGCAGAGAGCTGGATGGAAAGTGGAGTAGCCAGGACTCGAGCCAGCGCCCATATGGGATGCTAATATTGCAGGTGGTGGCTTTACCTGCTACACCACAGTGCTGGCACAGATAGCATTCTTACAAGGTTAGTTTTTGACTGGTTAGAAAAAAAATAGAGAATACTCAGGGACAAAATGGAGTGACTCTGGTCAGCCACAGCTCACTGGCACCTCACTATTTAAATATTAAAAAGTTGCACAGCTTTTTGCTGAAAGAAGCAGCTATAGAAGGTATGGGAGAGAGGAAGAGAAATGTCCAGCACAGGTACACAGGGGAGGCCTGGGACCGAGGTCAAGGGTAGGAGATGACCTTGGCCACGAGGGTGAGGCCACAGAAGGGCAGAGTCACGTGTAGGAGGCAGGGGGGAGTGTGGCCGGTACAGAGGTGGGGTGTTCTCGGCGCAATAGGGAGCAAGGTCATCAGCTGAGAAGGGGGTCCATCTGAGGGCAGATGTCCAATTTGGAAGGAATCACTGGTTGCTGAATAAAACTGTAGTGAGGCTTACTAAGTAGAGTTTACTGAGTTTTTAGAAGATACGCATTATGAGAAGCACACTGAAAACTTTCATCACCTAAAGCCCTGCTGTGCCTGTACATTAACAATTGAAACATTTCAGGGTGGACGCTGGCCCTAGCAGTTAAGACTCCACTGGGGGTGCCAGCACCCCTTGTCAGGGTATCTGGGCTCAAGTCCTGGCTCCATTCTGATTTCATGTAATCTGGGAGGCAGCAGGTGATGGCTCAGGTACTTTGGTCCTAACACCCATGTGGGAGACCTGGACTGAGTCCAGCTCCAACTAGTAGATTGGAGATCTCACTTTGTCTGTTTCTCTCTCTGTCTTTCTGCCTTCCAAATAAAATAAATTTTTAAAGAATTAAAATGTATCACAAAACTTAACATGTTTAAGAAACCATTTATTCTCATTAGAGCTAACATTTTATTATGATTACCAACAGCAATGAAAGGCCTAGAAAAATGTGTGGACTTCTAAAATAATGGACTGCATATTTTAGTATGAACAGTCTGCATCTACAAGGCAGAGAAATCTTATCTTTGATGCATTTTAAATGTATATGAATATCAGACACTAGGCTGTACACCAAGATTACTTGTTTGCTCTCTCTCTCCAATTACACTTGATAGCAGCAGCCGGGTTTCATTGTCACTGTATTTTTATAATTCTTGGTCCAGTGCATGGGCACAAAATAAATGCTTAAGAAATTTATATACTGAAATTGTTTATGTTTCTTTTAAGGTTTGTTTATTTTTGACAGAATTACAGAGAAAGAGGGAGATCTCCCATTACACCCCCGGTGGCCACAACAGACAGTGCCTGGCCAGGCAGAAGCCAGGAGCCAGGTACCTCATCTGGGTCTCCCACATGGGTGCAGGGGCCCCAGCACTTGAGCTATCTGCTGCTGCTTTTCCCAGGCCGTTAGCGGGGAGCTGGATCAGAAGTGGAGCAGCTGGGGCCCACTATGCCACAACACCAGCCCTTATCTGCTTATTTGTAAAATGTTAGGAGATGAGGGCCGGTTTTGTGGTGCAGCAGATTACACCTTGCTGTGACACGGGCATCCCATATCAGCACCAGTGTGGGTCCCAGGTATTCCACTTGCATCCGGCTCCCTCCTGTCGTGCCTGGGAGGGCAATGGAAGATGGTTCCTGCCCTTGGGCCCCTGCCACTCACATAGGAGAACTGCTTGGTGTTTCTGGTTCCTGGCTGGGCCTAAGCTGTTGTGGCCTTTGGGGAGTGAGCCGATGGGTGGGAGACCTCTCCCTTTCTCTGTTGCTCTGCCTTTCAAATAAATAGAATTTTTTTTTTTTACTCTTCGGATAATGTTTTTCTGAATTTACCAGAGTAAATTTGTTAGGAAACTCTCCATTGTAAGGGACAGAATTCAGACTGAAACCAACTTAAATGAAAAAAGAAAAAAAACATGGCCAGAGTAGTAGGTGAATTGGCAGCTGGCCCTGTGTGGGCCAGAGGCTCTGCCACGGGTGGAAGCAGCCCTGCGTGTGCTCCGACTCTGAGCTCCGCTGCTTGGCCTTTGTTCTGCCAGGGTCCCCACCTGGTAGCACTGCCCCCAGGCGTATGTCACCCCGAAGTGGCTCCAATACAAAGGTTATGCCTTTCCCCCCAACACTTCCAGCCAGAGTTGTGAGGAGGGCTCTAATGGGCTTGGCTTGAGCACCTGCCCTCCATACTGGATCCCTGTGGCTCTCGCATCCACCCACTGGTTCACATGGTTTCCTGGGAACTTCTGGTCTGCGGGGATGGTGGGGGAGCAGCTTCTCAGCTCCCTGTAGTTGCTTCTGGTGATACGAAATCAAACTGAAGCATCTTCTTTTGGCATTTAAATGATACATTTGACTTGCTGAATCCAGGCCTCGCCTCGAGTACGAATCCTTTCTGGAGGGAGATACTTGCAGATTAACAACGCAGACCTTGGAGATACTGCCAACTATACCTGTGTTGCCAGCAACATAGCAGGGAAGACCACAAGAGAATTCACTGTCTTTGTGAATGGTAAGAAAAATGGTGCCCTCTTTCACAGTGTAGACGTTTAACCCAGGGCATGCATGTGAGCATACTAAAGAGATCCTTGTGGTTATCTCATTTATTTTGAAGACAACAAAACAGTATTTGTACTAGCGTTATGCAGTATTGAAAGTTAACTCAATATAAAAAAGTACAGAAATATTACTATATCTTAAAGGATGGTGTGTGTTCAGTTGTTGGCATATTTTGACGTTTTGTGTTATTTGTATGTGAGCTGATACACTGAATCTCGAATGGCAAATGGCCCATCATTTAGTCCACATTGTTCATAGTTGGAGGGTATAATATATGTGCTAGATGGAAACTGATATAGGACTATGATTTCTTATATACAGTACCTGAACATCAAAATTGAGGAGGATAATTTGGACTTTTCCCCAAAAGAGTCCCTTTGGACTTTTAGTGTATGAAATTTTTTAAAGGCTATTGGGTCACCCGCACAGTCAGTATCTCTAATACTGAAATAAAAATGCAGGCTTTGTATTCCCGCATGAGCTCAGTGATTAACAAATGCTTGTTCTGAGCTGGGCGTGATTAACCACAGATGTGCCTTTCGCTAAAACAGCCCCTCTCTGCTCTTTATTTAGAGTGAGTTACTCCAGTGTTAACATTCTCTGACCATTATTTGGCCAAACAGAGTAAGAAGTATCCTCTTTAATTTGCATCAGACCAGAGCTGCTTTGTGTTCGGTCTCTTCCACAGATCCAGATTTACGCACCACACCAGCATTTAACCTGCTCTTCCCCACCTACTCTTTATTTTTAAACACAAAGTAATTCGAGTAAAACTACAGGAGTTAGATCACAACTCTGTTTATACTAACCTAGATTAGTGTAGACAAAGCTATACATTTGCTCAGATTATGTCTTCAGGGTCTTAGTCAAAGGCTATGCTATGTAGTAAAGCTGAGTTTTCTTACATGTGTCTCTTGTTCAGTTCCTCCAAACATAAAGGGTGGCACCCAGAGTCTTGTCACTCTCGTCAATGTGTCAGCTGTGTTGGAATGCTCAGCTGATGGCGTGCCCACCCCAAGGCTGACTTGGAGAAAGGACGGAGCCGTTCTAGCCGGGAATCAGGCAAGGTAACAGTTCTGGAAACAGATGAAAAGTCCAAACACAGATCTTTAAGTCTTCCTTCCGATGCATTATTTGGATCTTGCATCATTTAGAATTAGTTTTTCATCTTGATAACGAGCATGGAAATTTAGTATTTTAAAGCGTAATCCCCCATGGCTTCTATCTCCACAATGATTACAGGCCTGTGCCATTGCAAGCCTACCTGCTAAGCACCTTCATGCCGTACCCTCTTCCCACCTGCCTCCCGCCGGGAGTATGGTGACTGTGCATCCGTGTGAAACAGGAGAAACCTGCCATGACTCTCACTAGGTCTTTGAAGGGGTCCTGAAACGTAAGTGATCAGAACAGGCCGAATCAGGAGGCCACTCGGCATCTTTCTTGCAGGTACTCCATCTTGGAGAACGGATTCCTTCGGATCCAGTCGACTCAGGTCACCGACGCGGGCCGGTATTTGTGCATGGCCACCAACGCTGCCGGGACAGACCGCAGGCGGATAGATTTGCAAGTGCTCGGTAAGTCCACTTTTATACGCAGCCTGGAGGCTTCCCATCCAGTCGTCTTTGACAGCCAAAACCAGTGAGGTCACGAAGACTTTGACATCAAGGCTGTTTAAGTTTGAGTGCAACTGCCAACAGGCAGCCCCGTGTTTTCTCCTCACTGCAGCCAAGTTATCACAGCGCTGTCAAATTCGCAGAGCCTCTAACCGTGAGTGAAGGTGCCAGTGGCCAGTGTCAGTTCAGCAGAAACGTCTCAGATGGCACAGGTTGCTGACTTTCTTCCCCGCTAACTTGCTGACCTTGTTCCAGTTCCTCCCTCCATTGCTGCGGGTCCTACCAATGTAACTGCAACGGTGAATGTCCAGACTACCCTGGCCTGTGAGGCGTCCGGCATCCCCAAGCCATCCGTCAAATGGAGAAAAAATGGGCATCTTCTTAACGTGGATCAAAATCAGAATTTATACAGGTAAGGAAGCCTTAACTGAGAATTTATACAGGTAAGGAAGTCTTAATTGAAAAGTCTCATGAGTAATTTGGAAACTTTTTTTAATAAGAAACAGCATTTTAAGTGTGTCAATGTGGGCAGCAAATACATGAACTATGAAGAATTGGCTAATGCAGAGAGTATGTTTTTCTTAAAATGAGACCCAGTTTTGAACCTGAAAGTTTTGTGTAGGTGCAGCTTTTCCACACATAAGCTCCACGGTGACTCTCAGTGAGGCCTACAGGCCTGGATTTGTAGCCTGAGTTTAGCTCTTACTGGAATTTCATAAAGTAGAGGATAAAACACCATAAAATAAGAAGATTCTGTAAAAGTAAACGCGAACTCTAACTGCAGGTCCAGTGTTACCTGGAAGTGCCACTTAGATGTTTGGCAGCACGTGTGAGGAAGAAGAGCGGCGTCCACTACAATTTTCACCTTCCTCCGGCTTTACCTCGATGGCTCGCGCGTGGCAATATGTGGTTTTGACAGCTAAACTTGAAGTCACTAAGAATTTCTGATGCTTTAGATTACGCGTACCATCACCTCTGTCTCAGATGAGTTAATGGTTATCCTGTCAGAGGACCGACCACAGTACTAAAAGCAAGTGCTCTCATAGATCTTCTTTGGCAAAAACGAGTCCTGGCATACCAGGAAATGGGAAAGTAGGAGCTGCAGGGGAAACTGTGTCATTTCCTCTTCTCATCCTGCTAACCGTTTGACATTGGGAGGTCAGCGACTTGAATGTATGTGCTATTTAGCAAATGTACAAAGCTCCTGAAAAAGAAAGAATATGGTTGCATTAAACCAAGTCATTTCTATTCAGTCAGTATACAGTTTTCAGTAAGCAAACAGGCATTGTAATTTAGATTCACTGAACATCACACATGACTGTTCATTCTGCTTCCTAAACATTCGAAGTGACCCAGATTGCTTCAGTTTAGAAGTCAAGGGAAAGTGTTCCAGGTGCAGTATCTGTCTCCAAAGCAGCCCTCACGTGTAAGGAGACCTGTAGCTACCCATTTGTCCAAGAAGAGAACTCAAATGGCAACCTGCAAAGTGACTGAGAAATGTAGAGATGATTTTTATAGGCAGCATTTGAGATGGCTCCAGGCATGGATCCCGTGCCGCCATCAGGGTGCTCACTGCCCTGGATTCCTCCTAGGAAACCAGGGTTGGTCATGCTGTGAGTATCAGACAATGCAAGATTCCCACTTTAGACAGCCCTTCAAATGAACTGCTTCCTGTCACTATCAAGTTTAAGCCCTGTAAACCCATCAAACCCCTACAAATGTAACATCCAGTGCACAAAGTTCGCATCAAAGAAATGAAGCTCATGTTAACTGAGGGAGGAGACCGATGGCCCTCAAGTCACCACATGAGCCAAGTGCAAAGATGTCTGAAACCGGCACACAGCATCTCGTGCTCTGAACTCTCTCGTAGGCTCCTCTCTTCTGGTTCTCTGGCGATCATCTCCCCTTCTGTGGATGACACCGCCACCTATGAGTGCACCGTGACAAACGATGCTGGAGAGGATAAGAGAGCCGTGGGCCTCACCGTCCAAGGTAGACTGGCTTCACACGCAGTCCAGGGTGGCCGCGCCAACCATCCCGCTGCTGCGCACAGGCCTTCTTTTCTGCTTACCGAGTATTCCCTTTGAGAGCAGAAAGAGGCACTAGTACAGCAGGACATGCAGCTCACTTTCTTCCTCTTGTCTCAGTTCCGCCCTCCGTAGCTGACGAGTCTGCGGACGTGGTGGTGACCGCCCGGGCTCCAGCGGTGATGACCTGCGCTGCCACCGGAGTTCCATTTCCTTCCATTCACTGGACCAAAAACGGTGTCAGACTGCTCCCCAGGGGAGATGGCTACCGAATTCTGTCCTCGGGTAAGACCCAGCTCGGGGGTTTCACATCTGTTGGTTGCATCAGTTATTAGCAAGGGGCCTTTGCGTGGCCTTCTGTTGTACCGAATAAAGAATAAAATGTGCCTGGAAAAAATTGCAGTCAGACTCAGAAGGGGAGAAAGGGAGAGAAGGGAAAGTCTGGTTGCAGAAAATAATATGTGTGACTAATCTAAATATAATAAGCTTGTATTAAAAGTAATCTAAATATAATAAGCTTGTATTAAAAATAGTCTAAATAGAATAAGCTTGATTGCTGGTGTTTCTGTGCATAGGTACTAAACCTAAGGGTTTCAGCGTCTGTTACCTTTTTGCCAGAGTGTGTATTTAGCTAATAATTACTGTCTAAGACAGTCTGTCTGCTCTCCTAAGCTTCTGAAACTACAAACCTAATGCAGGGTTCACACTTGTGAGGCTTTTTTTTTAATTTAGCAGGGAAGGCTGTTTTAAATGCTATACTAAACAGATTTTTAATAAAGATTTACTTAATTATAAATAAATTACAGTTAGAGAGAGAGATCTTCCATCCACTGGTTCACTCCCTAGATGGCCAAAGCAAGCCTAGACTGGGCCAGACTGAAGCCAGGAGCTTCTTCCGGATCTCCCACGTGGATGCAGGGGCCCAAGCACTCGGGTCATCCTTTACTGCTTTCCCAGCCATAGCAGGGGGCCGGGTGGAAGCGGAGCAGCTGAGACTGAAGCAGGCAGCCATGGGGGACCACTGCGCCACAGTGCCAGCCCTGAGCAGTTTTTGAATATAGTAGCGACCATCATTTATGCAATGTTGTAGTACTGAGGAGAAAAAAATAATTCTCCTAAATGAAAGTATAGATTATTCATACTGGTGTTAGTGAAAACTTACCCCAGCGTTGATATTGTGGTGCCTGGGAGTAAGCTGCCGCTTGGGGCGCCTGCACCCCATAGCAGAGCCAGTTCAAGTCCTGCCGTTCTGTGTCTCATCCAGCTCCCTGCCAATGGCTCCTGGGAGGCAGCTGATGATGGCTCAAGAACTTAGGCCCCTGTCACCACGTGGGAAACCCTGATGGAGTTCCTTGCTCCTGGCTTTGGCCTGGCCTGCCCCTGGCTGTTTCAAGAATTTGGGGAAGTGAACTAACACACAGAATGTACCTTTGCCTCTTGCTCTCCATTGCTCTATATTTCCAATAAACAAAAGTAATTAAATAAACCTTAAAAAAAATAGAAATCGGGGCCCAGGCTGTGGCCCAGCAGGTTAAAGCCCCACCCTGCAGTGATTGGCGATTGAATCAGTGGTGGCCTAGGGCAGGGGTGCGATGGGGAGTGACTGTAATTGAGCACCAGGTTCTTTTTGAGTTGATGGAAAGATTCTAAAGTAAGACGGATGGGCTGGCGCTTTGGCATCGCATGTTAAGCTGCCATCTGCAATGCCAACATCCCATATGGCCACTGGTTTCAGACCCAGCAGCTCCATCTTTGGGCCAGCGCCATGCTAATGCACCTGGGAAAGCAGTGGAAGATAGTCCAAAGGAACCCTGCGCCCACATGGAAGACCAGGAGGAGGCTCCAGGCTCCCGGCTTCAGCCTGGCACAACCCGGCTGAAGCGGTCATTTGGGGTGTGAAGTAGTGGATGGAAAATCTCACTATCTCTCTGCTCGTGCCCCTCACCCCATAACTCTATCTTTTAAATAAATAAATCTAACAACAACAAAAAAAAAAACAGGTGGACAAACCTGCTCTTTATAAAAACAGCATTTTATGAAAAATCACACTGTGATTGCTCTTTGTAAATGTGCTAAGATTATTGAGTTGAACATTTTAGGTGGGTGACTTTCTTGATATGCAAATTATGCCTCCATAATGCAGTCCATAATAAAGGGGCTGGAGTTGTGGCATAGTAGGCTAAGTTGTTACGTGCAATGCCAGCACCCCATATGGGCACTAGTTCAAGTCCCGACTGTTCAACTTCCAATCCAGCTCCCTGCTAATGCGCCTGGAAAAGCAACAGAGCATGGCCCACGTCCTTGGGAGCCTGCCACCCACACAAGAAACTCAGAGGAAGCTCCTGGCTTTGGCCTGGCCCAACCCAGCCCTGGCTGTTTGTGGCCATTTGGGCAGTGAGCCAGCAGATGGAAGATCTATCAGTCAATCTCTCTCTTTCAAATAAATAAATAAACCTTAATGATAATAAAAGAGTACTGTGCCCAGCTCTTCAGGGATACAAGTATGAATATGAGCCAAGTACCTGTGTGCTAAGTGCAGAAGACATGAAAATGAGAGACATGATTAACTGAACCAGAAAACCAGGAAGGCGTACTATACCTTAAACCTTTTCCTTTTTAGGAACAATTGAAATATTCTCCAGCCAGCTCAGCCACGCTGGAAGGTACACTTGCGTTGCTAGGAATTCAGCCGGTTCTGCACATCGCCACGTGACCCTTCATGTCCAAGGTGTGTGAGGCTGTTTGCTTATTTAAAGCTTGCCAGCTTTGGGTAATTTTTTGTTTATTATTATGTTGTATTTTTTTGGAGTGTTTATTCTTGAAATGTGACCCTGTCTAGAGCTATGGACCACAGTATTATCTTGGGGGTAGGAGAGCCTCAAGCTGTTTTTCAGTAGACTAAAACAGACACACACGGCAAGTCACGCAGAACTACCCCACGATTATTTTGCTTCTTGGATTTTTCCCTCCATTCCTGCGTGTCGGCTGCCGGTAGAGCTCCTCTAACGCATGGTGTCTACCACCGTGGGACTCAGATAACAGTGCGGCAACATCCCCTTCTCTCTGGGGCAGTGGCATCACCCTTGTTGTGGAGTTTTGCGTTTGGGCCTGTTGAGGCTCATCCTGTGCCGCCTGTCTGCCCTGAGCCGGTGCTGTTACTTCCTGTTGTTGATTGGCTTTGACAGAGCCTCCAGTCATTCAGCCGCAGCCCAGCGACCTGGACGTCATCCTGCACAATCCCGTTCTGTTGCCGTGTGACGCCGCAGGGACACCCAGGCCTTTCATTACGTGGCAGAAAGAAGGCATCAGCGTGCTCAGCTCAGGTACCTGCCCCTGTGTCCGTCTAGGGACGTCTGGCACGTTGGGTGTTTTATAAACCACGAGTCAGTACGGTTTTCCCAAGCCAATAAAAATCCCCCTCTGCTTTGTGATGCTGACGTAGGGCAAAGCCGTGCGGTGCTCCCTGGCGGCAGCCTGCAGATCTCCAGAGCCGCCCGCGAGGATGCTGGCGTTTACGTGTGCGTGGCTCAGAACCCAGCCGGGACGGCCTTGGGCAAAATCAAGTTAAACGTCCAAGGTACCTGAGTCGCTCATCCCTGTCTTCAATTCGGTCTGTCCCAGTGTGTGCCTCACATGCGGGCATCTAAGGTGACTGCTGCCTTGCTCCTGCCGTTCTCAGCGGGCTGAATTTCCACTGTCCTGTTGTCTTCCTCTTACCCTGAGGAAACAGTAAGTCTAGTGCGTGTTTTTCAACTGTTGTTTCTGTGAGAAAACAGGAGCCCTTCAGATTTGGAACTCGTGTAGTCCTGCCTGTGGCACGGTAGTTCCCACGGACCGATGGCTCCGTTCCCGCATTTGCAGTTAGCCGTAGCGAACTGCAGTCCTAAAATACGAAGCGGAAACTTCCAGAAATAATTCCTGAGTTTCAGCTGCACACCACTCTGAATACCTTGAAGAAATCCTGTGCCGCCCAGCTGCATTCCGCCCGGGATGTGAAGCATCCTTTGTCCAGCGTATCTACTCTGCGTACACTCCTACCCATCCATCACTTGGTGGCGATCGGGATTCTCAGATCAGAGTACCCCAGTTCTTGTGTTCAACAGAGCCTGATTTGACTTAATAATGCCCCAGGGTGCGAGAGTAGCGATACTAGCAGAAGATGGCTCAAGTGCATGGGCCGCTGCCGCCCACATGTGGGAGTCCAGGATGGAGCTCCTGGCTTCGGCCTGGCCTAGCGCTGGCTGTGGTGGGTCTTTGCAGAGTGAACCAGTGGATGGAAGATCTTTTCTCTGTCTCTCCCTCTCTCTCTTTACTCTTCCTTTCAAGTAAATAAGACAAAGCATGGATTTTTTTGTGTGTTTTCATGTTTAACTGTGGGGCAGTGCATTGTTTAAAGGTCCAAGAAAGGTGAGGATAAAGGAAAAGATGACAAATGAGAGGGCAGAGCTGTCCAAGGAAAATTGGATGGCAGTCAGGCGAGGACGGCACGCCAAGAAGGGAGTGGACAGCCTCGTTGAATGCAGTCAGGTCAAGTGGGTCAGGACCCAGAGTTGTCATTAGTGTCAGCAACATAGAAAGTCATAGAAAAGAAGTTTCCAGATTTGAGGTTTTTCGCATTAAATGATTAAAAGTACCAATACAGGAGCAGTAAAGAGACAAATACATTAAACAACTGAAAGCATTTCAATATTCCCAAAGTAGAGGCAGGCGCCCGGTGCGGCAGTTAAGATCCTTCTTGGTGTACCCTCCCATCCCAGATGCAGTGCCCGGGTTCGAGTCCTGGCTGTACTTCCAGCTCTAGCTTCCCGCTAAGGAGCACCGTGCAAGGCAGCAGATGATGCCTCAGGTGGTCGGGCCCCTGCCACCATGTGGGAGACCTGAATTGAGTTCTGAGCTTCTGCCTTGCCCAGCCCTGGCTGTTGCAGGCATTTGGAGAGTGAACCAGTAGATGGAGGAGTGTGTGTGTGTGTGTGTGTGTGTGTCTTTCAAATAAAAATTAGTTAATAAATATTCTAAAAGTAATCAGAAAAATATATATTCTAGGGCATGAGAAGTTCTGAATAGGCTGTCTCCTTGCAGGTACATTATGTAATAATCATAAGCACAGATGTTACCAAACAATTTTGGTAGCTATAAATAGTCTTTTTTTAAAGATTTATTTATTTGAAAGGCAGAGTTACAGAGAGGCAGAGAAAGAGGTCTTCCATCTGCTGATTCACTCCCCAAATGGCCACAACAACCAGAGCTGTGCCGATCTGACCAGGAGCCAGGAACTTCTTCTGGGTCTCCCACATGGGTGCAGGGGCCCAAGCACTTGGGCCATCTTCTGGTTTTCTAGGCCATAGCAGAGAGCTGGATTAGAAGTGGAACAGCGGGGACTCAAACCAGTGCCCATATGGGATGCCGGCACCACAGGAATCCTACGTCACAGGGCCAGCCCTGCTATAGTCTTTGCCATGGTTATTTGTAATTACTTCTCGTGCCCTTGTACAATGGATTCTTTAAGACAGAGTAGAAAATCTAGGCCCATGTCTGAGCAGGGACCCTGTGCCAGTGCTTGGAAGGGAATCCTTATCCTAAGCCCTCCCACAAGTTTCTAAAGAAGTTGGAAGAGTTTTTCCTATATAATTATTTTCAAGGATCTATTCAGTTATTCACTCATCCAAATAATACTTTATTAAACATGGCCACTGTTACGCGACACCGTGCTGAGTTCTGCAGCAGATGCATGAGTGGCAGTATCTGAGTGGTTGAATATTTTCCAAAATGCTAAGGCTCTATTTTGAAAGTTTCAGTGCCTGAATTGAGTCACACAATTCATGTCTGTTGAGGAAAATACTTTCATTGGCACCGCCTCCATTTTCCAGACATAGAAACCTTCATGGATATACTCACCACCTCGTTTAAACAGACTTCTCTTATATTTACTTGTTAGCTGCATTGAGGCTGGTTTTCTGCAGTGATCTTAGGAACATGAAGTGCGGGTTCCTTTTGGATGACTTGAGGGCTTTGTTTCTGATCATTTGTCAGAGCAGGGTCGCAAGGTGTCCTTGTGCAGCCATGCCATTAAGATGAGGTTTGAACCCCCTCTCTTGCAGTCCCTCCAGTCATCAGCACGCACCCACTGCAGCACATCATCACTGTGGATCAGCCCATCTCACTGCCCTGCGAGGCCAATGGCCTCCCTCCGCCTGACGTCACCTGGCACAGAGACGGCCGTGCGATTGCAGAGTCAGTGCGCCTGCACGTCCTCGCCTCGGGGGCTCTGCACATAGCCTTCGCTCAGCCGGGCGACGCTGGTCAGTACACGTGCGTGGCGGCCAACGTGGCCGGGTCGAGCAGCAGGAGCACCACGCTCACTGTCCACGGTAGGTCAGTTCCCGTGAGTTATTTCCGTCTTCCCCATGACCGTGGTGATGACAAGAGACCACCTAGAGCATATATAATGGCAACGAAACCTGGTGAAATCGGCAATCCAAAGATTGTGTACATACACCCGCTTTCAGATGTCTCTTCTGTGGGCCCGCACATGTATGTGAGAAGAGCTTTGCATTGCCGAGGTCACAGGCGTGTTACCAGTGATCCCCTGCCATGATCTGCGCTTGGGTTTTGTGTCTCTTCTGCCTTACTCCCCGAGCTGCCAGCTGTCTCTTCCACGGGACCTCTATTATAACAGAGCTGAGCCTAATGGAAATTGGAGATCCGTCTGACTCCATACAGCCATACCTTGCTGCGTGATGGAGGTCCGCTCTGAGAAATGAATAGTTCGGTGATTATGTTGTTATATGGGCACCACAGAGTGTGTACCGACTGGACAGCTCACAGAAGCTAAGACGTCACTGGGCCACAGAATCTGTGGGACCACTGTCATATGCACAGCCTATGCTTGACGGAAACATTGTGTGGTGCATGACTATTTCAATACAGCAAAATACTTACACGCACATTTTTATAAAAAAGATATTTATTTTTGTATTGACAATGAAAAAATCTAAAGTTCAGCATTGAAATATTTTAGTTTGATTGTGTATTTTAAGACTAAAGATAGAACTCCTATTAATCATAGTGGTAGGAAACAATACCAAATTAAACTATTCCCACTTAATTATCTTCAGAAATAATTCTTATTTTAATAGAGTTTCTGCTAATTTTTTCAAATGTCTTTGAAAGCTGTTCCTGTGTTTTAACTGTATTGACTATCTGACAGTTTCAGTTATTGAGACAATTTCAAGTGGAGGCATATTTAAAACAATTTTTTTTAGAGAGGCAAAGTGATAACTCCCACGTGCTGACTGATGATCCAGGTGCCTGTGGTGGCCTAAAACCAGAACAGGGACTGAATCTGAGAGGCAGGAACTCAGTCCAGGTCTCCTGGGGATGGCAGTGGCCAGTCACTTGGGCCATCACCACTGCTTCCCAGGGTCTGCATTAGAAGGAAGCTGGGGTCAGGAAGAGAAGCCGAGTGTAGAATCCAGGCACTGTGATACAGTACACTGGCATGTTAATCACTAGGTCAAATGCCCACCCCATAAGTAGAAGCGTTTTTAATTAAAAAGATGGTAATTTAGCCAGTATTAAAAATCATCATTTATAGGTTGCCATTGTGTTACAAGTTAAGCTTTGCCTGCAGCACCAGCAACCCATGTCAAAGCTCCAGTTCAAATCCGGCTGCTCAGCTTCTGCTCCAGCTCCCTGCTAATGTGCCTGAGAACGCAGCCCGAGGTGGTCCAAATATCTGGGGAGACCCGGAATGGGGTTCCTGGCTTTGACCTAAGCCAGCCTGGACAGTCAAAACCATTTGGGGAGTGAAACAGCAGATGGTTCAAAACTGAGTGTCAGGCCGGCGCCGCGGCTCAATAGGCTAATCCTCCGCCTAGCGGCGCCAGCACACCAGGTTCTAGTCCCGGTCGGGGTGCCGGATTCTGTCCCGGTTGCCCCTCTTCCAGGCCAGCCCTCTGCTGTGGCCAGGGAGTGCAGTGGAGGATGGCGCAGGTGCTTGGGCCCTGCACCCCATGGGAGACCAGGAAAAGCACCTGGATCCTGGCTCCTGCCATCGGATCAGCGCGGTGCGCCGGCTGCAGCGCGCCGGCCGCGGCGGCCATTGGAGGGTGAACCAACGGCAAAGGAAGACCTTTCTCTCTGTCTCTCTCTCTCACTGTCCACTCTGCCTGTCAAAAAAAAAAAAAAAAAAAAAAAAAAAAAAACTGAGTGTCAGGGTGTTCAGTACATTCAAACATACTAGAATTCTTGCTGGCATCAGAAATACTGATTGCTTGCATAGTAGCAAACAAATGTCTTAATTTTTAAAAATAGGTCTTACAAAGTTGTCCTCAAAGAATCTTCTGTGTGTGAATTTCCAGTGTGTATGAGGTATTGTTGAACTCAACTTCCCAGATGACTACCACTTTAAACCCTCTGTAGTTCCTCCCAGGATCCGAAGTACTGAGGAACACTACACAGTCAGTGAGAACTCGCGAGCCATCCTTCCCTGTGAGGCTGATGGGATCCCCACGCCAGCAATCAGCTGGAAAAAAGACAGTGTTCCTTTGGCTAACTTGTTAGGAAAATACACGGCCGAACCATATGGAGAACTCATTTTAGAGAATGTTGCGGTAAGTTTAAGGACATAAATAGATAAAGCCAGACTACTAATTCACCTTCTTAAAAATTTCATAATGTAGCTTGGAAATGTATTCTTCAGTGATGAAAGAAAATATGCTTGTAAATTCAGGTCACAATATCAAATTAATGGACCAGGCATTTGGCGCAGTGATTAAAGTGCCTGAGTTCCAGTCTTGGCTGCCAGTCTTCTGATCCAGCTTCCTGCTCATGCACACTTGGGAGGTAGCAGGTTGTGGCTCAGGGCTGCGTCCTGGCTTTGACTTGGCCGGCCTTTAGGAAGTAAACTAGTAGATGGAAAATCAATCAATCTCTCTGTGTCTCTCCCTTTCAAATAAAATGAAAATAAGTAAGTTTTTGAAAAATTAACTTTACATCTGCAAGGGCACTATGACAAGTGTGAGGGGAACGAGTTTGGGCATGTAGACTTGTGATAAAGGTGACTGCCCCCACACCTATGGTTTTGACACTGGGAATACATCAGGGAACAAAAGAATCAAAAGTCTGCCCTCATGGAGCTTTTTTCTAGAGGAAGAAGATAGACAATAAAAACTAAACCTAATAAACAGTGTATGTAACAAGCCAGAATGGGTGTCAGGGGTTGGAACAATGCAGGCTACAGTTTGAAATAGAATGTTCGGAGTAAGTCTCTTTGTGAAGGGGACATTTGAGAAAGACCAGAGGAAGTGAGCTAGTCAAGCAGACGCTTGGAGGAGGAGCCTATCAGGCAGAGAAACTTGAGGTGGAAATGTGCCTGATGAAGAAACAGGAGGCCAGCAAAAGCAAAGAAAGAGAACGAGTAGAGAAAGATGGCGGAGGAGTCCTGCGGGTCTTGTTGGAACAGTGGCACCACTTTTGCCCAAAAGTGAAAATCTAAGTCCATTTTTAAAATTGTTCACATTATTGGAGACACAGAGATGACAGAGAGAGAGGGAGCTTCCATCCACTGGTTCACTCCCTAGAATGCCCACAACAGCCAGGGCTGGGCCAGGCCAAAGCTAGAGCTTAGAACTCTATCCAGGTTCCCCACATGTGTGGCAGGAGCCCAGAGACTTCAGCCATTGCAGGTTTTCTCTGTCTTGTGTTTTTCAAAGATTGCGTTGGCCATGATGACGAGAATAGATGGTAGGAAGCAAGGACACAGGCAGAGAGGCCTGTTGGGAAGAGTCTAGGGGCAGAGGAGACGTGGTAGAACTCAAAGTGGAATGTATGTGGGCAGAGAAGGAAGAAGTGGTAGGATTCTGCATGTTACTGAAGCTAGAATTACCTAATGGTTGCAAGCAAGTGGTGAGAAAAATAAAGAATAACTAATGTCTGATATGTTGCACGAACAGCTGGTAGAACGCAATACTTGTCAGCTGAGGTGGTGACATCTACAGGGACACAGCAAGGGGCAGATCGGGGGGCTCCGTCTGGGGCATGAGTTTGAAATGTGTCTCAGGCATCCGAGCAGAGTTGGAAGAAGTTCGCTGACGATCACCAGCCTCTCTAGAGCGAACTTGGAGCCAGAGCACAGGATGAGAGTCACCCCGGATGGCGTTCAGAGGCCATGTGCCCGTGACGACGTGGTTGTTGAGGGGAGGGTGGAGAGGAAGCAGCGGGGTGGGGGAGGCGGGGTATGTGTCCTGGAAGCCAGGGGAGACACCACACGAGGGAGAGGGGAGAGCTGCTGCCAGTGCGGCAGGTGAGCTGAGCGAGGAGCGCTGGCCGTGGGATCCAGCAGGTGGGCCAGAACTGCGGGTAAAATCTCCTCACTGCTGTTGCCATTCCTCTGTGCTGTCAGCTTTGGAAATCTGTGCAGTGCTCTTAGGTTTAGTCAACTCTAGAGTATTCTGATGTTTCTGAAATCTCACGATGATGAAGTGATCCCTTTAGTTCTGTACGATTTGGGCTAATGTTTAAACCCTTATGCATTTTAAAGTATATTATGTAACAGGAAACCTGATGATTTAGATGAAACGGTGAGAATTTGAATAGTCTGTAAGTTTGTTCTTTGGGGACCAAGCTGTGCAACTCTGTGTAGAATGTGATGTAAGGTTGGGTAATTTGAGTCACTGTGATTTCTCTTACTTTAGTTGGAGGATTCAGGCGTCTACACCTGTGTCGCCAGCAATGCTGCAGGTGAAGATACGCACACTGTCAGCCTGGCTGTGCATGTTCTCCCCACATTTACAGAACTCCCTGGAGATGTGTCACTGAATAAAGGAGAACAGCTCCGATTAAGCTGTAAAGCAACCGGCGTTCCATTGCCCAAGCTGACGTGGACCTTCAATAACAATGTCATCCCAGGTTGGTGACTTAATTCTTTTTTTAAGATTTATCTTTTTATTTTCAAAATGAGAGTTACGAAGGGAGAGGGAGGAAGACCAAGAGAGAGAGAGAGAATGAATCGCTCTTCCATCTGCTGGTTCATTCCCCACAGGGCTGTTAACAACCAGCACTGGGCCAGGCTGAGGCCAGGAGCTTCATCCAGATCTCTGATGTGGGTTTTAGGGGCCCAAACACTCAGGCCATCTTCCACTGTTTTTCCCAGGCCATTAGCAGAGAGCTGGATCGGAAGTGGAACAGCTGGGACTCAAACTGGTGCCCATATGGGATGCCAGCATTGCAGGTGGTGGCTTTACTCGCTATGCCATGGGACTGGCCCCAGTGACTTAATTCTTAACACATGAATAAATGTACCCATATGGAACATTAGACTTGTCTATTTCCGCAGCTGTGGGAATTGATCAAAAGGTTGTAAAAGAAGAATTTATTGTTGTATGTTCTATGATCTGTGTGCATCTGCTTGGCTTTTCCCCTCTACCCAGTATATGAGGGTATTTCAGAAAGTTCAGGGAAAAATGAAATAGAAAGATAAGTTTATTTTTGTGAAAAAAAAATTTTGAAATCCACGTATAATTTTTTCATGATACCTATTTTCCATGACCTTTTTGAATACCCTTCATATATGTTCTGGTATATGATTCTTCATGTATGTTCTTCGTATATGTTCTCATATATGATTCTTTGGAAAGGATCAATTGATAGCAGGGCCATACACATTACAAGTTGTAGGTGAATTTTTTAACCTAAAAATAATCTATCTCCCCCATGAGAAGACAGTATTGTATGAGAGGATTTCAAAAAGTTAGTAGAAAAATTTAATTGGAAGAGAATTTTATTTTGGTGCAAAAATTTTTTGAAGTCCATGCATATTTTTTCCATAATCACATTGTCTGGATTTTCTAAGGATTCCTCATTTGTAAAGGTATAAACCTATCCCACCTGACATCCCTCCTCAGGGCTCAACAGACAGAGGTAGCCTGAAGACTGACCCAGGTTTACAGAAGAGAAGGCTGCTCCTCACTGTGCGAATCAGGCCATGCCACCGTGCAGGGCAGTGTATGTAGGAAACACCCACTCACAATGGGTGCCTGAGGGTAGGGGAGCGACTGGAAGCCAAACACCCGCATCCCTGGGGAGACAGATATGTACGTATCCAGTAGCTTTTGTCACATTAGCATAAGGACATTGTTAGCACTAAGACGTTATCTATCTCAAAACTGAGTTCTGGAGTATTGGACAGGACGATGGTGTGACTAAATTTCATGCTAGAAAGGTAGTAATCCACAATGAGTTTTTTTCCCTATAATACAGACTTTTGTTATCTGTAACTCATCAATGATCTGTTACCTGAATAATTACAATAAGACACCTCACTAAGGAAAAAAACACTCTAAAACTCAGCACTACTATCTGAAAGTATAGTACTCATTTAGCTATGTAAAACCGAAGACTTAATTTTCCACTTAATATTTAGCAGCATGAAAGTTTCCATAAAGAAAAGCAGGCACAGTAAACCTGCGTCACATAATTAGATACTGCCTGGTGCAGTCAGAATCTTATTAGTGTTAGTTGTTTTAGGACTAGCATGTTTACCCGATGTTCTATTCCAAATAGCATAACTGCCTTTGTAAATATTTATATCTTCTCCATTTATGATTTGTGGAGAAGTTTAAATTACTACAGATTTGATCTTGTTGTCATTATTACTAACTAGCGTGTGTTTTTCATGATTTCCCTTCTGACTGCCAAGTTAGCTGAATTATAGCTGCAAAGGTTTTCTTGTTTTTGATGTAAATTGTTGCGGAGGAAAAGTGGTGGTGATATAAAAGAAATGGAAAATGTCACATTTCTGAATCAAAGATCTTTGAAACCCAGAAAGTCTGCGAGCCAGCTTTGAGCAACACATTTAGATGAAAGGTGTGCTTTAAATCTAAAGTAATTTTTTAAAGATGTTTATTTTCCTTCCCTTTTTCTGTTCCCTCTGCTGTTTTTCATTCTTCAGAAAACTGTCTATAGACATAGCAAATAGCTCGAGGGCAGGAGCCGTGGAAAAGGCTCTCTGCCAGTGTCATGATGCGATCACGTTGGTTCAGTGGCTGAACAACTCATAAATCCAACCTGCGAAATCCTGAGCTGACGTGACGCTCGCTGGGTTACTGAGAGGTGATTGTGTTGACGCTGACTTGTTTCCCTCAGCCCGCCTTGGCAGTGTCCACGGACACAGCGAACTTGTTGTTGAAAGAGTGTCCAAGGAGGACTCGGGTACTTACGTGTGCACCGCAGAGAACAGCGTTGGCTTTGTGAAGGCAATTGGGTTTGTTTACGTGAAGGGTAAGTAAAAGCGCTCTGTTTCTCATTTCTAATCCATGTACGGTGAATGCTTTGTGTTTGACTCCTTGCTATGTAGTAGGACAATACAACTTCGGTTTATTAATCCAGTTAGTCCTATTTCTCACATGCAATTCATATGGGAGAAAATAGGAATTTTCAACTCAAAAGTAGGTGAGAAATAAGTCAAGAGGTCATTTCACACAAAATGGAAGCATCCTCCGAGAGCTGAAATTGACGAACTTCTCTGATGATTTAGCAGGAGCAGCTGGTTCTGGAAAACTCATGAGTTTTTTTAATATAGTTTTTATTTATATGAGCTGAAGAAATTTCAAATATTTCATATATACAGACTTAGGAACATAGTGATGCCCCCGCCCTGTTCTCCCTCCCACACTCGCACCCTCACATTTCTAAATTACCCTTCTAACTGGGCTGAAAAATACAAAGACATTGTTGGCTCTTACGTGTGCTTCGTCCCTGTCTTGTGTTGTCTCTAGAACCTCCGGTCTTCAAAGGTGATTACCCTTCAAACTGGATTGAGCCACTCGGAGGTAACGCAGTCCTGGACTGTGAGGTGAGAGGAGACCCTGTCCCGACCATCCAGTGGAGCAGAAAGGGTGTGGACATTGAAAGTAGCCACAGAATCCGGCAGCTGGGCAACGGCTCCCTGGCCATCTACGGCACTGTGGTAAGTCACACTGGAGTCAGTGCACACTGGGACTGCCTCCGCTCGAATGCCCTCCATGAGAAGAGATTCTCAGGTTTACAGATCGGAACATCTGAGTTACTGAGTTCTGAAAGACTGAAGCAGTGGTTGAAGTTGGCGTAATTAGCCCTGGATGTGTGGGCAGTCATAAGATAATTCTGTTGCTGCATTTCTGATCCTTGATCTGTTATTTTAACTTTAGGAAATGACCTCCTTCAATCCGTTTTAGAACAAGGAAATTGAAGAATTAAAAGCACACAAATAAATTATGGGGTAAATTTCATCAGTAAGCAGATAACTACTAGACTTTCCCAAGGCTTCAGGAATCTAGAATGAGTGGTGCTTTGGGTTATTGTTCAAACTGTGGGACAGGGTGTCTCGTGACCCCAAAGTGAGGTGTTCTATCCAAAAAAATTTTAAAATAGAATACCTATCATTAAATTCAACATTTGGCAGTCCTCTTAGGTGTTTCATTGTTTAATTAATTGAAATAATAATTAAAATATATTATGGGGCCACCCAATCCAGGGGACCTCTCATTTTGTTCTCCTTGATTTGCCTCCAGTGTTAGCTGTTGTAATTGGTCCTTTACTTCTGAGGCTACTTCCCCCTACAGTTGCTGTGACATTCGTAAGACTCAACATTTCTTCAGTGCCACATTTCCTCTACACGGATATGACTGTTACTGAGGTCCTTGGTACTTACTTGAATACCAGTATTAATTTTTTATCTCATGACTTCAGATTCCTAGCTCTGCAGCTATAGTCCTGAAACCCTTCCAAGCTGCATTCCCCACTGCCTGCTAGGAACTTCTATTTGATGCATTGAACCCTCGTCTAAGCCAAATCTGTCTTCCCCTCCCCAGCGTTCTCTACCTCCTGCACATCAGTTCCCCTTTACTGATTGAACTGTTTCTATGACGGAAGCTTGAATTCTGCTATTCACAAGTCCTTTAGAGAAACTATGAGTCTAGTCAACAAATCTGAATTCGTGTAACACCTGTTTTTCTATGCTTCATACAGGTTACTTCAGAAGTTCATGGAAAATGGAATTAAAAGATAACTGTATTTTGGTACATAACATTTTGAAATCCACGCATAATTCTTTCATGATAGTCATTTCCCATGAACTTTTGTAGACACCCTCATCTGGATTACTTTATGATTTGCATTCTGTGATTCATTATGATGAGTAAATTTGTTTTTCACTTTTTCTTCTACATTTGAAATTCTGTTGACAGGCCCAGTTTAAAGTATTTTTAATAATCTCCCTTTAGGACTCAGTATTTATCCATTTGTACTGATTATTTTAATGCTTCTTAGATATCTGTAAGAATGGTATTGCTATTTTTCCTTAGTAAGGTGATTTTAGATAGAAGGTCATAACATGTTATGTTTACTTTGGTTCTTTTATTCCTAGAGATCAATGATAGGTTGTTTTGGAAAATTTTAGACTTGGAAGTTATGTTTCTCTTCCATTCTCCCTCCCCCTTCTCGTTCCCCTCCTCTTTAAACCTAGGTATGATGATTTTATATATTTATATATTATATATATTACATTTATATATTATATATAATGTATATATGTAGGTGGTTCTATTTTTGTTCAAAAATGTCTTCTCAAAAATTAAATTTCAAATAGGCTAGCATCGTGGTGAAAAACACATTGTTTCACTCTGTGGGATCGTCCTTTGGTAAAACGTGGTCTGTTTCTGTAGAATGAAGACGCCGGGGACTACACGTGTGTGGCCACCAATGCTGCCGGGGTGGTGGAGCGCAGCGTGAGCCTGACTCTGCAGAGTAAGCCGCTTCGTCCGACACTGTTTAAAGAGTGTCACCCACAGGGTGGCCAAGGAGTGTCACCCACAGGGTGGCCGTTTGCTTCCGCTTCAGAGCACGCATGCAAGTGGTAGCTTTCAGAAAGTCTTACTTAGTGTTTGACTTAGGATGCAGCAGATGTCATGGAGCATAAAAGTGATCATCTTTTGCACAGATATTCTCTGTGGTATCTAAAATAAGCAATGTACAGTTGTAGTTGGAGGTAGAGCTTTTTTGAACGACATATTCAGTGGAGTCCTGTTCTTATAGTTTGCCATGGTTCTTACAGTATGCTTACAAAGATGCCATTTTATGGCACCATAAATATCTACTGAAAAATAAGACTAATGTGTGGGGTGGTGTTTGATACAGCAGCTAAGCTGCTCTTTGGGCTGCCCAGAGCCCGTGGTTGAGTGCTTGGGATTGAGTCCTGTCTCTGCTCTCAACTCTAACTTCCAGCAGTGCACTTCCTGGAAGGCTGCAGGTGATGGCTCGAGTACTCGGGTCCCTGCCTTCCAGGATCTGGTTGAGATCTGAGTTGAGTTCCGGGGTCCTGGCTTCGGCCTGCCCCAGCCCTGAGCGTTGCAAGCATTTGGGGAGGGAACCAGCAAATAGGAGATCTCTTCTCTCCCCCTCTTCCTCTCCCTCTCCCTCTTCCCTGTTGCTCCATCTTTCAAATAAATAAAATAATTTTTACTTTATGTTAATGTGGTGCTAATACAAAGAAAGCAGACTCAGTGTAGTTCACAATTCTAAGATTAAAACTTAAAAAAAGAAATAGAAGTCGTGACTATAAAAAATAAATAAAAGCTAAATGAGTTCAAAAATAAATGTTCCAGGTTCATTGCAGTCAGCCTTCCAGGAATTAACTGTGTGTTCTGAGTGGGATGCTTGTCATGATGACCCTCAGAAAAAGATGCTGAAAAACCAAGGTGTCCTAATTAGGAAAGCGTGAGCAACGCCAGAGGCCACAGGGGGTCCGCAGCGCTGCTACACAGGCTGCCCAAGACAGCATCGTTGGGTTCACATTGAAGCCAGCGTGGTGAATCGGCTCAGTATTTAGCAGGACAGACTTGGGTTTTCTTCATTCGCTATTGAGAGAAGCCTGAGACTGGTATTTCCTAACACCTGGATCCCAGACCACGATTATGTAAGGTTTGGAGAGATGATAGACTTTGATGAAGATCTAAGGCAGTGTTTCATTAGAGAATTCCCTGGGTGAACAGAAGACGGCACACGATCAGTCTCTCCTAGAAGACGGCTCCACTGGCCCCGTGTAAGAACGAATGTGTTAGATCAGCCCAGCTACATGTACTGACAGGAAATTCATTTTACCAAATAAGGTATATAAAAAGCCAAAAATGTAGTTTTTCCCAAATTAAGAGTAAAGCACCAGAAACTGTGTTTTCATTTAGATAAAATACTCATTTTTTTAAAGTTTTTTTTTTTTTTTTTTTTTTTTTTTTTTTTTTTTTTTTTACTTGAATGTTAGAGGGAGAAGCAGAGGCAGAGAGAGAGCTCCTTCATCCACTGGCTCACTCCCCAAATGACTGTGACAGCTGGAGCCGGACTAGTCAGAGGCCACGCACCAAGAACTTTTCCAGGTCTCCCACATGGTGCAGGGGCCCCAAGCACTTGGGCCATCCTCTACTGCTTTCTCAGGCCATGAGCAGGGAGCTGGGTCAGAAGTGGAGCAGCCAGGACTCAAACCGGCGCCCCTATGGTATTGCACCCCTATGTGCTACACCACAGCACCAGCCCCCAAAATACTCAGTTTTGATTGATAGCTGTGTGAATGGCAGAATTAATTCTACCTTAAAGATGTAAATGTGGAATTTTATTATTGTTATACTTTTCAACCTTGTGTTCATTTGGAAATGTTCAGTGGTATCTAAATTGAGGGCTGAGTTGTATTTGACACTTTCTCTGGCCGTAATAATATGAGCAGACATTAGTCATGTTGTTGTTGTGTGGTGTTGAGGGTAAATCTGAGGTATTTACTTTATTCTATGGCCTATTGAATACATAATACTAGGAGAGAGGTGAAAACGCTGGCGCTGAAATTTTCTTGAACAGGGTGATATGAACATGAGAAGAAAGCAGGTGTGTAGGACGATGCTGGGAATTATAATGCGGCCTTGGATTTCACCTCCGAGAGTCAGACCTCCCGCGAGAGACTGATCTTGCAAAAGACAGCATCACTTAGACCTTTACGGAGGCAGCAGCGCTTTAACAGCACACTGAACAGACATTTCAGTCCTGGTTTTTGATTTATGTTCTGCTGATTCCAGATACGGTTTTCCACCCAAAATCTGCAGCACCGCCCTGAATTCTGACAGTTGTCACGTTTCCCTGTGCAAACCACAGCAGTTTCAGGTCACCGAAGCACCACGCAGCCCACGGCGCTGCTTCTCCGGAATGCGCCCCCTGCCCCGTGCTTGCCTCTTACATACATGTGAACCTTCTGACTCTTTCGAGTGTAGCCCATGCTTGAGGCCATGTGTGCCGCCACTCACTGTCCGTGGTTACTCATGCTTTCTCGTGTCTTCACTGTCTAAAAAAGAGAAAACCAGATCTGTTTCCAAGTGATCTTGCCTCTCCTCCCCGCCTGTAAATCTCTCTGATTTTTTGAAAATCCAATCCACGTCTGTTCTCCCCGTGGTCTATTGTGTGTCGTCTTCTTGGCACTGTAGACCAACGTGAAGGCCAGCGTCCAGCAGCAGCCACACTTGGCTCCTCTAACCTTTGTTCGGGCCTGACTTTGCACAGCTGCCATCTGCAGGAATCACTTAGCCTCTCCCTCCCCCTGAACGCCTTCCTTTGGTTGTCGGGATACCATTTCCTCCTGAGTTTCTTTCCACCTCAGTAATCAGTTCTCAGTCTCATTTACAGGCCTGCTTTCTGTCCAATAGTGCTATTACGGGGTGGGTGTCCACAGCGGTCAGGGTGCCACTTGGCCACATCTTGTATCAGGAGCCCTGCTCCCAAGTCCAGCTTCCTACCAGTATATACTCTGGGAGGCAGCAGGTGGTGGCCCGAGTACTTGGGTTCCTACCCATGTGATAGGCCTAGGTTGAGTTCCCAGTTCCTACTTTCAGCCTTGCCCATTCCTGGATGTTGAGGGTATTTGGGGAGTAAACCACGAATAGATCTTTGTCTGCTCCCACCCCCAGTCTGTCTTTCTGCCTTTCATTGAAATAATGAATTTAAAAAATAATGCCATTGAAATTGTTTGTATCTTTGTCCATCTTCCTCTCCTTTTAGACTTTCTTCTGAGGCAGTCTTAGCCACTCATGAAAGATTCACAAATCTATGTTTTGTGCCCATATTTCTACTCTGGGCTGCTGATAGGAATATTCACTTGCCAGTTGTCATCTCTATGAATGACCCACAGATAATTGAAGCCCAACACAGTCCCCAGTGTCTGTACATCGTCACTCCTTACTCCCACAAACCTGTTCTTCCTGTGTTCTAGTGAACTGCCCAGACATAAACCACATTGTCCAAACCAAAACCCTGTGGTCATCAGTTCTTGCCCTTGATCCGTGTCACTCAATGGCAAATCCCTGTCATTCCTGCTTGCGTAATAATTCTGGAATAAGGCTGGCGCCGCGGCTCAATAGGCTAATCCTCCGCCTAGCGGCGCCGGCACACCGGGTTCTAGTCCCGGTCGGGGCGCCGGATTCTGTCCCGGTTGCCCCTCTTCCAGGCCAGCCCTCTGCTGTGGCCAGGGAGTGCAGTGGAGGATGGCCTAAGTGCTTGGGCCCTGCACCCCATGGGAGACCAGGAGAAGCACCTGGCTCCTGGCTCCTGCCATCGGATCAGCGCGGTGCGCCGGCCGCAGCGCGCCGGCCACGGCGGCCATTGGAGGGTGAACCAACGGCAAAGGAAGACCTTTCTCTCTGTCTCTCTCTCACTGTCCACTCTGCCTGTCAAAAAAAAATAAATAAATAAATAATTCTGGAATATGTCTTGCTTTTTCCCTCCACTTCCAGGGACACGTTTTTGTTAGATCTCTTATGATACTGCTGTTTATGCTCCCATATTAGCCTGCATTTACCTATTCCGTAGATATCTACAGCACAGGAACTAATTAGTGTTCATCTTGTTAGTGGACTTTGAGTTCCTTGAGAATAGAAGTGTCTGCTTTCTCTGTACCCTCAGCACCTCGCACAGTGCCTGGCGATTCTAAAGGAATCTTCATTGGGGTGAGAGAAGGAGTTAATGATCACTCTTTAGCTTGAAAATGACTAAAGGTAAGAGGTGAATGCCTGCCCTGTAAAGCACAGCCAAAAGCAACAGTAGAAGCCAGTAATGTGTGCTTAGAAGCTGTGCTGCAGGCCAGTGCTATGGCACAGCAGGTTAAAGCCACAGCCTGCAGCACCAGCATCCCATAGAGCACTGCTTTGAGTTCCAGATGCTCCACTTTCAATCCAGCATCTCTGCTGATGTGCCTGGGAAAGTGGTGGAGGATGGTCCAAATCCTTGGGCCCCTGCACCCACATGGGAGACCCAGAGGAACCTCCTGTCTCCTGGCTTTGGTCTGGCCTAGCTCCAGTCATTGTGGTCAGCAGCTGGAAGACCTTTCTCTGTCTCTTCTCCTCCCCATCCTCCTCCACCTCCCTCTCCTCCTCCTTCCCTTCCTCCTCCTCCTCCCCCCCCATCTCCTCCTCCTCCTTCTCCCTCTGTTACTCTGCCTTTCAAATAAATAAGTAAATCTTTTAAAAAAGAAAGGAGTGTGCTCTCATCCTCAGAGTTGAGTCTAACAGAGACTGAGGGAGGCACCGCGTTGCAGCACAGAGGCTCGGGGAGGTGGTAAGCAATGGAAGTAGAACACGCGTCCCGAAGGTGTGACTGGCAAAGCCCACGCTCCGGGCTGATCTGCTTGGGGATTTTAATTTTTGATAAAACAGAGCTAGGAAAACTTTATCAATGGCTATTACAGCTGTTTTGCTTCTACTAAGGCTGTAAGTTATGTTTTATAAACAAATCAAAAAAAAGTTGTCATATGGTGTCTGACCAACAGTTACTGTAGCTCCACAAAAGCTTGGGAACTCTGTGCGCGTTTCTCTAGGTGCTCCTGTTATCACCCTCGAGCCGGTGGAAACTGTCGTCAATGCCGGTGGCAAAGTCATACTGAACTGTCTGGCAGCTGGAGAGCCGCCTCCAACCATCCTGTGGTCCCGGCAGGGGCAGTCCATCCCCTGGGACGACCGGGTTCGGGTGTTGTCCAACGGCTCCTTGTATATCGCCGCCGCTAAGAAGGAAGACAGCTCTGAGTATGAGTGTGTGGCTCGAAACCTCATGGGCTCTGTCCTTGTCAGGGTGCCGGTCGTCGTTCAGGGTGAGTGTGATCAGAAGGAGGTCTGAGTTAAACAGTGCCTGGGGCAGCTTTTGATCCGAGTCTCCTTTAGCCTTATCCTTTCGCATGGTGAGCGTAGAGCAAGACACATCACAGTTTTCAGACCAAAGGACTAAACCAACACAGATGAGAGCTTTAAAGCGCCAAGTTGATAATTCCAAATCCCAAATGAGATTTTTTTCCATCAAAACTGAGTGAAGTTTATTTTCAGAAATCAGTGCGGATGTTTTCCTTTAAAGAATGACTTACATCCTTGGCCAGCGCCGCGGCTCACTAGGCTAATCCTCTGCCTGCGGCGCCGGCACCCCGGGTTCTAGTCCTGGCTGGGGTGCCGGATTCTGTCCTGGTTGCCCCTCTTCCAGTCCAGCTCTCTGCTGTGGCCCGGGAGTGCAGTGGAGGATGGCCCAAGTGCTTGGGCCCTGCACCCCATGGGAGACCAGGAGAAGCACCTGGCTCCTGGCTTCAGATCAGTGCAGTGCGCTGGCCATAGTGGCCATTTGGGGCGTGAACCAACAGAAGGAAGATCTGTCTCTCTCTCTCACTGTTTAACTCTGCCTGTCAAAAAAAAAAAAAAAAAAAAAAAAAAAGAATGACTTACATCCAAAAAGTAATGAGTGCATTAACTCTGTGGCCTCTAACTCTTCTTCAGCCTCCACGTGAGGCAAGAGGGGATCTGCTAAGAACTCAGTTACCTGCGGTCCTTCTCCCACTGTGAGAGTTAGATCTGACATTGAAGGAGAGCTCCCATAAGCTGTTCTCAGCAGTTACCCCGTGCAGATCTGTAACGGAGTCTGTTTAACAAAGACTGACGCAAGCGCAATGCTTTCTTGGCAGTTCACGGTGGATTTTCCCAGTGGTCTGTGTGGAGGTCCTGTAGTGCCACGTGCGGAAGAGGCATCCAAAAGAGGAGTCGTCTGTGCAACAACCCCCTTCCAGCCAACGGGGGGAAGCCGTGCCAGGGTTCGGATTCGGAAACACGGAACTGTCAAAACAAGCAGTGTCCGGGTACGTCTGCCCATCCCACTGATAGACAGGCGCTCCAAGCTAGGCTCTCCTGTTCACTGCGTCTGCGTTGCCTCCGTGTTAGTGCTCTGAGTTGAGCTCTAGCTGATGGCTCCTGGTTCACCTTTGTGTAGTGGATGGCCACTGGTCAGCGTGGAGTCGGTGGGGAGAATGCACAAGGAGCTGTGCACGCGGCAACCGAACCAGGACCAGGACTTGCAGCAACCCGCCAGCTCAGCACGGCGGGCGGCCCTGTGAGGGGGCTGCCGTGGAAGTGGTCGTGTGCAACATGCACCCTTGCCCGGGTGAGAATTTTCCGTTTCTAACTCCTCTGAAGGGTGTTTGGGGGAAGAGTGTGGGAATGTTCATAGCAGCTTTAACAGTGGCCAGAAATAAGGGGGGGAAGCCATCCGTGTCCATTGATAGTGAATGAACACACTGTAGTATGTTTGTTGTACAGTGGGATACATTTAGGTGTTCAAAGGAAAGAACCATGTGGTAACGGGTGAACTGCAGAAATACCGTCCTCAGGGAAGCCTAGTCGGGCTCCGTGTACGTGACAGTCTCAGATGGGCAGCAGTACAGGTCCCTTTAAAAGCTTAGGACTGCTTTTTCTTCTTCATGGTGAAAACATTTACGGTCTCTGACCTTGTTAATATGTTCCTGCTCTATGTCCTTAGTTCTATTTCGTGGATAGACTAGCGAGAGTTATGACATTAGTCACTGTTAGGTAAAATATCTGGTTTAATTGCACATGAGAAAGTTGGCAACCGTGGTGTTTTACAAAGTCACAGAGTTTTAGAGGGGATCGGGGCCTCGGGTGACACTGGGTCTAGCTGTCCATTTTCCAGAGCAGTTTAAGATTTGCCGAGGCACACACAGCTGGTAACGGTAAAATGCTAACGGCTTCCGTTCTCCTAGTCTTGTCGCTTGACGGGGACCACGTGAGTGCTTTATATGCATGCTGACATTGACTGTGTTTTAGGGCTCTCTGAGATTAAAGTAACAGAAATCAGGCTTTGACAAGCCTAAGTAGAAAATTCCTCTTTCAGGTATGATGGAGTCCAGAAATTTGGCATGATTTGACTCGCACGTTTTCCCTCTTCCATCTCCACATTCCTCCTTGGCTTCATTCTCTGTTAACCTCGTTCCGTCTGGTAGGGGAGGAAACAAACAGAAGACTTCTGGCAGCTACTGGATCATAGGGGCCTTGTAATCTAGGGGAGGCCCCAGAGGAAAAGGCCTGAGCTCTCTCTGTCATAATTCCTACTGACCTCTGAAAAAGAAGCCTACTTGGTTTGGGTTTGGGTCACTCACTCACCCCTCAACTTATGTGAGTCCAGGACAAGGGCACTCTGACGGCCCCCTGGCCGCTTTCTGCATGGCGTCCAGGGGACTGAGCTCCTTGTTGGCAGCCCAAAAGGAGTCCTGTGGAATAGAGGATTTGTTCACTAGCTACTGACTGAGCACCCAGGCTGCGCTCAGGCATTGTCCCGGTGCCAGAGCTAGAATGATAACATCTTCCAAATACTGGCTGCACAAACTCAAAGGGTCAGCGTTATGGAGCGCAGCTGGGAGAGATCCCTTAGCTGGAAAAGGATGTGGACAACCAAGAAGAGTAAGCGCCAGTAGCAACACGTGTTGCATCCTGTTGTGCGCATGTGGGGAGATTCAGAAAACAGCGTCAGGTTAGCCACAAGGTTACCCAGCTCATGAAACATGGGGCACGGATGTGCGCCCTGTGATCTGATTCCCAAGCCTGTTCGTTTAGTGCTGACCATCTCGATTTGCAGTCAGAACTTCCATGATGTGGCAAAACCAACATGGTCCTGAAAGCTTAAAGGAGAGAAACCAAGAGCTAGAAATGCCCTTTTAATTTTCGTGCAGATTATCAGCTGTGACAACCACACAATTGAAAACTAAATGATACTTGCAAATGTCTTAAGGTGAAAGCCAGTTTTTCCCTCCATGCTGGGTAACTATTTGTAGGATGTAGTTTTGCTCACTGTCCTCTTGACTTACTGTTTTTGAGGCTTTGGCTGTTCCCCAAGCTCCTAAACCAGTTGCATTTAGTTATTATTATTTTGTAATAATGGAGCTGGACAATGAGAGCACATATTTATTGCCAGCTGAGAGTTCACTGATGCCACGTGGGTAGGCAGACATCAGCCACAAGTGGGAATATCTGTACCACAGAAGTCAGAAGACGCCAAAACACCTGGTTTCCTCCCTGACCCCAAGAGGGCTTCTTTTTTTTTTTTTTTTTTTTTTGACCGAGTGGACAGTGAGAGAGAATAACAGAGAGAAAGGTCTTCCTTTTCCGTTGGTTCACCCTCCAATGGCCACTGCGGCTGGCGCACCGCGCTGATCCAATAGCAGGAGCCAGGTGCTTCTCCTGGTCTCCCAAGGGGTGCAGGGACCAAGGACTTGGGTCATACTCCACTGCACTCCCTGGCCATGGCAGAGAACTGGCCTGGAAAAGGGGCAACCGGGATAGAATCTGGTGCCCCAACCGGGACTAGAACCTGGGGTGCCGGCGCTGCAGGCGGAGGATTAGCCTATTGAGCCGCGGCGCTGGCCTCAAGAGGGCTTCTTAAACCTTTGTCAGCTTATTCCTGCAATGTAGGCAGATACACCAAGGCAGACTTCATCACCTTGCGGGTATGTAAGCATCTTAGGGGGCAGGGAAACGGTCCTTTTTTATTTTTATTTTTTAAATATTTATTTATTTGAAAGAGTTATAGAGAGAGGTAGAGACAGAGAGGTCTTCCGTCCACTGGGTTACTCCCCACATGGCCACAACGGCCGGAGCTGTGCCGATCTGAAGCCAGGAGCCAGGAGCTTCCTCCGGGTTTCCCATGTGTGTCAGGGGCCCAAGGACTTGGGCCATCTTCTACTGCTATCCTAAGCCATAGCAGAGAGCGGGATCAGAAGAGAAGCAGCCGGGACTAGAACTGGTGCCCATAACAGATGCCGGCGCTTCAGGCCAGAGCTTTAACCCACTGCACCACAACGCCGGCCCCCGAAACTCCTTTTAGTACAAACTTACTTTCAGTAATGTTGAACTTGAAGAAAAACTACAAGAACAGTACAAAGGACTTACCTTTACCTAGATTCACCAGTTGTGTGTATTTCCTTAAAAAAGCACATTCTCTGTCATAAGCACAGTATAATGATCAAAATGTGGAAATTTGCATTGATACAATACTGTTGTCTAACCTCGTTATCCAATCCACAGTCCATATTCCAGTTTTGCCCATTGTTCCAGTAATATCCTTTATTGCTTGATTTCTCATCCCAGCATCCAATCCAGGGTCACGTGTGAGGTAGCCATTCTACCTTTCAGAATCATTGTCATTAAAAACACACGTGTTGTTACAGATCACTTAAAAATAGGCATTTGTCATGCATCGTTCTGAAAACGGTTGAGAACTTTGACGCTCATAAAAGCTCTTAGCTGACACACAGGATTTACTGTGTTCTGTGCTATTGTAAGCACTTCCATCCATAAACTCATTATTCCTCTCCCCACCCCTAGTAACGGATAAGTTCTTTTATTATCCACAGCATGGCAGATGATGGAACTGCACACAGAAGCCAAGTCACATGTCCACAGTCGCACAGCCAGGAGGAGCAGAGCAGGTCTTCAGACCTGGGGTGCCTGTTCCTAGCCCCAGACTCTCCTGCTCTTACAAAGTCACAACTGCACCCTGGAGTAGCAGCAAATTCACCTTTTCCCATACTCTTTATTTTTCTTGCATATTAATACCTCCATGGTTGTGTTTTGATGGTGGAGGTGGTGGTGGTATTTGGTTAGTTTGGGTTTGACTTTGAATCATCTCGATACTGTGATTTTTTTAATGCCTTCTCTGGTTTATATTGTCATTCTTCCTTTTTTCTTCTTATCCAGTTCATATAAAAGAAACATTTTAACTATATTTTATGTCATAAAGTTCAGTTCTGGTTGTTTTTTTTTTGCATTGATTAACAATAAAAAGCAAAGATATCTTCAAATGGAAACCCCTACTTATATAAAGTAGAAACTAATCAGATCTTGAGTGAATAAATGTTGCCCAGTTGTAGTTGTCCAAAAAAAATTGCATTTTTCATAGAACTTTGTGTTGTCTGAGGTTTGGGCTTTTGTCAAACAGTACCCCTGCAAGTAGGATGTGTTAACATAATGGGAACTGCAGACATTTTGAAACCATATAGTGATAAATGAGAACTATTCCCACTCATGATCTGAATTAATATAGAAGTCATTTTAAGTGATAGCTGCTGTATTCCTCTCAGGTTTAGTCAAATATGCTTTCCTAGCAAGTTCTCACTGGCTACAGTAGATTTGTGCAACTGTGTTCCTTGTGTCTACAGAGTGCATGGACTGATTTTTGATAAGAAAATAGAAGATCTGTTCTAAATAAGAAAATGCAAAGTTTGTTTCTGTAAAGAAAAATGCAAGATACGTTTCAAGTAACGTAGTCTAAACAAAACAGAAAGTGTGTAGGTTCATGACTTGGTTTCCAGGTTGACGCTTTGGTGTCCTGTAGGTTAAGCTGAGAGTATTTAGACCCAGACCTACTGCCTCTGCTTTAATTCCCGTCATGGTTAAATGAGGAGGCCAAACAGATACACTTGATGAGCCTCATATCTCAAGGGTTTATTGTAAAACAAAAATTGACCTGAAACTGACCTTTGCGTAGGAAAAGCATAATGTTGATTCTCAGCCCAGGCACCTGGTAGGAAACTGAGGTTGTTCCAGCCTTGTGGTAAGTGGCGTAATGTGTTCCTAACCAGAGGAAAGCCTTAATATCACTCCTTGGAAACCGCTGGTCGTTTTTTTCTGTTGTTTAGGAAGCAGGTGAAGTATGTTATTCAGAACATTATGTAATGGAGAAGTTTTTCAAAGTTTCAACTCTGCAAATTATCATGTTGTTGAAAGAACCGAGTACATGTGTAGTATGCAGCTGAATTCACTTCAGGATGGAGTCTCGCAGTCTGGGGTCCAGGTTATCACTGTGGAAGTACTGGCGTTATCCTAGCCACACGTGGGTCTGTGCACAGCTGTACTCCTGTGCTCCCGAGACCCCCCACTTTCCCGGACAACAGAGCACAGATACAGATTGTATTTACAGAGGGTAGTTTGAGTAAATTTAATTTTAATCAAATGGCCCCTTTGGATAATTTTAAGCATTTATTTTGGCATCGGGTAGGCCTTCTGAAATTCCCTAGACACAGATTCCTCTGAAAAACTAACCAGAGGAGAAAGGAAGAACATCATTTGTTATGCTTCCTTTGGTTCAATTTCAATTATTTTAGATTGTGAGCTAATTAACTCATTGCTGAGTTAATTTATTTGTATAAATTTGGTCTTCAAACAAACATGACTCTGACTTGAAACTTTGTCTCTTGGGGTGTTTAGTTCATGGAGCCTGGAGCACTTGGCAGCCTTGGGGTGCCTGCAGCATGAGTTGTGGGAAAGGCACCCAGACAAGAGCAAGGCTTTGCAGTAACCCCCCACCAGCCTTTGGTGGCTCCTACTGTGACGGAGCAGAAACACAGATGCAGATTTGCAATGAAAGACACTGTCCAGGTGAGAGAAATTAACCGACCGTACTTCAGTACCCCTTATTGAGCTGGTGTGTCACTGAACATTTGTTTCATTCTGACGGTGCCCAGGAGAGCATCCCTCAGCCGAGCACCGCCCAGATTGTAATCTGGTCACTTTTAGGTAGCAACGAAGCCCGTGTGTTTTCTCCTTAATCCAGTTGATGGCAAGTGGACGACGTGGGCCAGTTGGAGTGCCTGTACCGTGTCCTGTGGTGGAGGTGCCAGACAGAGGAGAAGGGACTGCACTGACCCTGCCCCCCAGTATGGAGGAAGCCGATGTGATGGGAGTGATGTCCAGAGTGATTTCTGCAATACCGACCCTTGTCCCAGTGAGTGTCGGAAACAGGGAGTCGGCATCACGCTCTCCCCGGGGTCTTTGCAGGTGTGACCTTCTGTAACTTGGTCCTTCAGCCTCTGGTTTAGGATGTCAACGTGTCACGTGGCTGCTGCTGGTTCCCTCTCACTCCGTCAGTGTCCCTGATTGACAGGGGCAAGGGCGTGTCCTCGTTCACTTGCTCTGTATGGGATCGACTGTGAGGGGGCGAAAGTGCCCTACACACTAACTCTGCTCAACGCTTGTTTTCTTTGTGGAGGCAAGTGGGAGGCGCCCCGCCTCAATGCAGTTACCAGGCGAGATTCTAGACCCTGTCCCTGCACGTGCCAGCATTGGCTCGTCACGGGCAGAGGCGCTGTTTCACTGTCCCCGGGCTCAGTAAGTGCATGTGAAGTGGACTCACAGTCACTGGGATGTACTCCCATCTTCTAGTCAGACAGCTACAGACCCAGTGCCGGGGAAGCTGCCGGTTTACAGATTTGTATGTTTCTGTTCATTCCCGAGGAGAGGTTTTCCCGGACTTTTTGGATGAGTGTCACTGTTCAGAGCTGTGTTTTGATGGTGGGTGATTCTGTGTTGTAGCCCACGGTAACTGGAGCCCTTGGAGTGGCTGGGGAGCGTGCAGCCGAACGTGCAACGGAGGGCAGATGCGGCGGTACCGCACGTGTGACAGCCCGCGTCCTTCCCACGGGGGACGAGCTTGTGGGGGCCCGGACTCCCAGGTGCAGAGGTGCAGTGCTGACGTGTGTCCTGGTGAGTTCTGCGTTCTGACACGGAAGGCCCGGAGCGTGTCACGTAGTGCTTACTGCAGCAGCCCCACTGGCTCAGGCCTTGCAGCGAAAGCCGTGTCGGCACGTGGGTGGTGATTCTAAAGCCAGTTCTCTGTGTTGACCATTCCTTCCGTTCTGGTTCACAGTGGACGGAAGCTGGGGAAACTGGCACAGCTGGAGCCCGTGTTCTGCCTCTTGCGGAGGAGGCGAGAAGACTCGCAGGCGCCTCTGCGACAGTCCAACACCAAACAAAGGTGGCCGTCCCTGCGCCGGGGACACCACTCAGGTGTCCCGATGCAATGTGCAGGCGTGTCCAGGTAAGCACCTGACTTGCGCTTGGCAGGACCACTGCACGGCGTACAGAGCCTTTCTGGAAATAGGGCACCGGTGCCACTCGAGCTCAGGGATGGCACCACAGCACACACTCTGGGAGGAGAAAGAGGGAAGAGGTGGCCTGTAGACCACCACGTGCATCTGGGTTTCAGCCTCTGCTGTCTCCTCGCAGGCTTCCTTGTAGAAGGGGCAGTTGTGGCTGGGCCCACAAGGGGAAGATCCTGAGACTGCCGGCTAACGGGGGGGTAGGCCAGCAGCTCAGTGTCCCTGGAGGCTATTCATTCCCACATGGGAACGTGGAGAACCTGGTCAGGAAAGAATAGAGGGAGGCCAAGTGTGCTGGAGTGAAGAAGCTCAGAATTCTAGCACTGCCGGCCCTCAGAGTTTCCTGGGGGTCAGCGGTACTGAAGGCCTGCTCTCAGGACGGACTTCTGCGTCTCCTGTTGCTGACGTGTCAAGATACTGTTGGACTTGCCCAAACTTGCAGGTAGCTTTAGAAGTAAAATATCCCTGAACATCAAGCAGGCCTGTGTGACAGAGTGGAGATTCATGTGGGAAGATCTGTAGGGCTCAGAAAAGCGGAGAGGGCAGGTGCCTGCCAGCCAATCGCTCAACAGATCCGCGGGCTGCCGAGGACTCCGCGTCTCCCGCCCGCGGCACAGGCCCGGTTCTGGTGTCGGGTCCATTAGGGCCTTTGGTGCTAACAGGAAGTCCAGACAGGAGGACAGTTTGGGTTCCAGAGTCTGGCAGAGGGCATCAGGGGGTCCTGGCCTTGTGGCCAGAAGTAGGAGACATCTGTTAGGCACCGGTACTCAAATTCCTCCATGAGACTGAAGAGCCAGGTTCCCGATGGTCAGCAGTGACCCAGAGACTTCGATAAAGTAGCCACCCTCCCTCCTCTCGTGCCCCCTGCTTAGGCCTGGGAAAAAGAAGCACAGCTTGCCCCCAGGTCCAGGATCTCACTGCGTGCTCCCCATCACCTCTTGGCTTCTCAGATGTAGCATCTCACCGGCCGCCCGCAGAAGGAGCCCCACCACTGTTGCCTCTGCCCCGAGTCCGTCTGCTCCTCCAGGTTCTCTTAGGACCTAAACTTTCTTTAGATGTCCACTCTTTCCACTTCCTTCTGAGATCTCAGTGTGCAGGAAATACCCGGTACGTGAGGACATTCCACCCTCACCCTGTGTGGGATCCCGGTTCGGATCTCGCCCCTGTCCAGACATAAGCGTGCTGAAGGCAGTACTCAGATGCCGTCCCCTGATTGTTTTCCTCTCAGTGCTAGAACGAGTGTAGCCCAGAACATGAAGGCTGGATCGGTGTGGAGAAAATGTTTTCTCTCGCTGATGCAGTCATGCGAATTACAGTGGGGGAATTCTACTTTACTGATTTTGCTCAGGTTGAATACAACTGTATTTCTCTCTGGTGTATGGTACATGATGACATATAATAACAACTGATTGAATAAAACAAATTGAATTACATGACATCAGATAATGAATATTTATTAATTTCAATATCAGCTTCTCCCCAATGTTTCCATCTCTTGCCAAAGCATATACATTATTTTTTTAAGAAACACTCATTGACTACCCATTCTGTGCTAGTAACCAATAATTTTGTTGAACAATGCACAGAAGGCCTAAAATTACTGCAAAGATCATTTTTTAAATGTATAATTGTCTTACAGCCAGATTATATTGGTCTGAATCTTAGTGTACTATCAAAATATGATATCCTGGGGCCAGCGCTGTGGCACACCAGGTTAATCCTCTGCCTGCGGTGTTGGCATTCCATATGGGCACCAGTTCTAGTCCCAGCTGCTCCTCTTCCAGTCCAGCTCTCTGCTGTGGCCTGGGATAGCAGTGGAGGATGGCCCAAGTCCTTGGGCGCCTGCACCCACGTGGGAGACCAGGAGAAGCACCTGGCTCTTGGCTACGGATCGGCGCGGTGCCAGCCATTGCGGGTATTTGGAGAGTGAACCAACAGAAGGAAGATCTTTCTCTCTGTCTCCCTCTCTCTCACTGTCTGTAACTCTACCTGTCAAATAAATAAATAAAAATCTTTAGAAAAAAATGATATCCTGCTTTAATTTTTCTCAAGTCAAGCATTTTCCAATCTAATAAGGAAAACCTTATAAGCTCTCAGTCTGAAACCCAAGCCCGAGCAGCTGTTCCTTGGGACTGTTGTGTTGTGAGAGCTCGCCTGCCCCTCTGCGTGCTGAAGGAAGCAGCAGATGGAAGAACCTGGGCCTCGTGGTTAACTCTGGCCACCAGGCTCCATGGCCCTCTTGACCTATTCTGCTGCCCTACTGAAATGGCAGAACCTTTGGCCAACCCTTCCCCCCGCTTCTTTCCCTCACCCAGCCCCTGGGGGTCAGCTTTTCTGCACTCGCCAATATGTATTGTGTTCTTGAAAACTGCTGAGGGGTCAGTGATGTGGCATAGCAGGCAAAGCCACCACCTGCAACACCAGCATCCCAGATTGGCACCAGTTCAAGTCCCTGGCTGCTGCTCTTCAGTTCAGCTCCCTACTAATGGCCGGGAAAAGCAGTGGAAGATGACCCAAGTGTTTGGACCCCTGCCACCCACTAGGAGACCTGGATGAATCTTCTGGCTTCTGAATTTGGCCTAGCGCAGCCCTGGTGGCCATCAGGGGAGTGAGCCAGTAGATAGCAAAACTTTGTCTCTCTCTCTGTCTCTCGCCCTCTCTCCATAACTCTGACCTTCAAATAAATAAAAATTTATCTTTAAAAAAAGAAATTTGCTAGCAGACTAGCTTTTAAATGTTCTCACTACAAAAAAAAAAAAAAAGTACATAGCCATCAGGGAAATGCAAATCAAATAACCCCAGTTAGAATAGCTTTCATACAGAAATCAACAAACAACAAATGCTGGTGAGGATGTGGGGGGAAAGGTGCCCTAACCCACTGTTGGTAATGTAAACTAGTAAACCACTATGGAAAACAGTTTGGAGATACCTCAGAAGTGTGAATATAGACCTACCACATGACCCAGCCATCCCACTCTTGGGAATTTACCCAAGGGAAGTGAAATCAGCAAATGAAAGAGTTATCTGCACACCCATGTTTACTTCAGCTCAATTCACAATAGCGAAGACATGGAATCAACCTAAATGCCCATCAACTGAAGACTGGGTAAAGAAATTATGAGAGGTATACTCTATGGAATACTACAAAGTGGTAAAAAAAAAACATGCAGTCCGGTCATTTGCAACAAATGGAGGGATCTGGAAAACATCATACTTAGTTAAATAAGCCAGTCCCAAAGGGACAAATACCACATGTTGTCACTGTTCTGTGATAACAGGACACCTACAAGGAAACCTGTAGAAGTGAAATTGACACTTTGAGAAGCAGTAACTTGAACAACACTTGCCTTCACTGTCGAGGAACAGTTTTTGTTGTTTTCCTACTTAATACCATTGGTTGAACTCTTTACCTAGCATACAATTAATCATATGTATGTAAAGTCAATTGATAATAGATCCCAGTAAAAAATAAGAGTGGGAATAAGAGAAGGAGGAGAAAGTTTGTAACTGTAAAGCTATATAGTTCTGCATACATTCCTTTGGACTTACTTCTAAGGGTACAGCTAAAAACTTGCCATGGGACTCCAAATCCCATTAAGCTGGGTGGTAATAATGCCATCTTAAGTGTTAAGTGATCATATTAAATTGATCATATCGATATAATTAAGTGTTAAAATGATCATATAAATAAGATCAAGTGTCTGGTAATAACAGTAGATACAGTTAAAAGGAGAGAATGTTCCAACCTAGGAAGCAGTTCACACAGCAGACTCATAGAATGACATTTGCTCTAAATAGCACTCTGACCTCAGAATCAGCCCTTAAGGCAGCCCAATCTGGCTAAAAAGCCCATGAGAGCATTTCAAACATGGAAAGCCAAGACACTGTGGCAAAAAAAAAAAAAAAAAAAAAAAAAAAAAAAGTCCTACATGAAGGATCTCTATGAGTGAGATCCCAGTGGAAAGAAAGGGGCCATCAAGAAGGATGTACTTTTCTCTGAAGGGATGAGAGAACTTCCTCTTTGCTTATGGCCTTGTCTAAATACTGATGGAGACTGTGGACTCAAATGGCTTCCATTGCCTTGACAGCTCATGTCAAGAACCTCGGGTGATCACTGACATCATCTACAAGAGTGTTAAGTGTTTTTATTTTTTGAAGATTTATTTTATTTATTTGAAAGACAGAGTTACAGAGACGGGTAGAGATGGAAAGAGAGGTCTTCCATCCACTGGTTCACTCCCCAGATGGCCACAACAGCTGGAGCTGTGCCAGTCCAAAGCCAGAGCTTCCTCTGGGTCTCCCATGTGGGTTCAGGGCCCAAGGACTTGGGCCATCTACTACCGCTTTCCCAGGCCATAGCAGAGAGCTGTTTCAGAAGAGGTCAGCCGGATTAGCCAGGACTAGAACTGGTGCCCATATGGGATGCTGGCACTGCAGGCCAGAGCTTTAACCCACTGCACCACAGTGCTGGCCCCAAGAGTGTTAATTGTTAAATTAACAACAAGAATCACTGCACTTCCTCCCCATGCAGGACCTCTGTCCTCAATGATTTGTACTAGGAGAATTAACTGTAAAACTTGTTCTTAAACAATTTTTTATATTTCTTGTATGTAAACTGTTGTCATCTTTACTTAGTATAGATTTGGTCTTCTGTGTATAAAGTTAATCAAAAACGAATCTTAATGGAGAATGGAACTGGGAATGGGAGAGGGAGGAGGAGAGTGAGAGGGCGGGTATGGTGGGAAGAATCACTATATCCTTAAAGTTGTATTTAGAAAGTTTGTACTCATTAAATAAAGAGTTTCTTAAAGAAAAAAAAAAGTACATGAGGTAATTAATGTTGATTCACAGTATATATCTAATTCAGAACAACATGTTATACATAGGTTATATAGTTATATGCAACTTTCTGTCAATTAAAATAAAAAAGAAGAACATTGGTTTGGATTCAAGCCAAAGGCTTTTCAGATCCTTATTCCACCTTCTAACTGTGTGATGGTGGCAAAGTCGCTGGGTTTCCCGGAACTGTGTTTTCCTAATCTACCGCCTCTGGCTACGTAAAGTCCCTTCTAGGACGGGTGATAGAGTCGGAAGAGTTTGGACTTGCTCAGTGTTTGCTGTTGGGGGGACGTGCTCAGTGAGCTCCATTGTATCATGTCCTTGCCGTCAGCAGACACTTTATTTTGGTCTTGGGACTGGATACTGAGTGTGTTCTTTGGCTAATGAAATAGTAGAATGTTGTGTATCGATTGGAAAGATTCTAAATTTATGAGGGTGATGGGTGTTCTATGAAAGTAGAATGTTTTAAAAGCTTGTTTATTTCACTTTTAAATTCAGATGGATCTGCCCTTTTTGATGTTTGAGAAGAGATTTGCAGCAACTCTAAAACCATGTAATATTGATGGAATTGCTTCCTTGCCCTAATAGGTGGGCCCCCACGAGCCAGAGGAAGTGTCATTGGGAGTATTAATGATGTTGAATTTGGAATTGCTTTCCTTAATGCCACAGTAACAGATAGCCCTCACTCCAATACTAAAGTCATACATGCCAAAATCACCAATGTGCCTCGCAGTCTGGGTAAGTCTGCTTACAAAAGTTGCTCATGCAGCCTCTTTTTTTAAAAATGTATTTTTCTACCATGTATATATGCCACATTTTCTTTAGTTATCAGTTGGTGGATATCTAGGTTAATACACACGAAGTGAATATGGCAAAATGCTAAAAATTTTTAAATCTTGAAATTAAAAACAAGAACAGTAAAAAATGTTATCTTTTATCCTATTTCCATTTACGTAAAGTTCCTAGAGGATGCTACTCCTGAATCATCAGTGTAGTAGTCCTTGGCTCTTCCTGATGATAAGCACATAGGACCTGTGAGCACTAGTGTGTATTTTGTGCTGCACAGCATTGCTTAGGACTCATGTTGTGAATAAAGTACCATGAAGACAAGAACAATAAGCTGTGTTTTCCTTTGTCATATTACTGGTTTTTTTCTAGGTCCAGCAATGAGAAAGATAGCTTCTATTCTAAATCCCATTTATTGGACAACAGCAAAGGAAATAGGAGAAGCCATCAACGGCTTTACCCTTACCAACGCAGTCTTCAAAAGAGAAACTCAAGTGGAATTTGCAACTGGTTAGTGTCAGCTGAACGGCATATCTTGCTACTATTTTTTATAAAAAAGAAAAGGAAGATTGTTAACAAAGCTTGGAAGTTAAGATAAACATGTTATTTGTTCCCATATAGTTTTTGACATGGTCTTATCTCAAACAATATAAAAGGAGTTTCTTGTTATCTGCAAACATAACTGCCATGAATGAGGACTATAGAAGGCCATGTGCTCTCAGAGGGTCTTTCCTTGGCCTACTGGCTGTACTTGCTGTAGCCCTTTTACTGTTTAAGATTTTTTTTTTAATTTTATTTCGAAAACTTTAACAGACAAATATCTATGGGGTACTTGTGATGTTTCATCACATTGCCGGTGTTGCGGCTCACTAGGCTAATCCTCCACCTGCGGTGCTGGCACCCAGGGTTCTAGTCCCAGTCGGGGTGCCAGATTCTGTCCCGGTTGCCCCTCTTCCAGTCCAGCTCTCTGCTGTGGCCTGGGAGTGCAGTGGAGGATGACCCAAGTCCTTAGGCCCTGCACTCACATGGGAGACCAGGAGAAGCACCTGGCTCCTGGCTTCGGATCAGTGCAGTGTGCCGGCCTCAGCAGCCATTGGGGGTTGAACCAACGGCAAAGGAAGACCTTCCTCTCTGTCTCTCTCTCTCACTGTGCACTCTGCCTGTCCAAAAAAAAAAAAAAAAAAAAAAAGACGTTTCATCACATGTACACATTATATAATGTCCAATCAGGGTAAATATACTTATCTCTCAGCACTTACCACTTTTTATAGTGAACACATCAAGTCTCATCTTCTGGTTTACATAGAGAAAGTACGTGAACGTCTGTAGTCACCTGTGTGCATAGACCTCCAGAGCTTCTTACTCCTGTCTAGCTATAACCTAGCACCTGTCAGTCAACTTTTCCCAATCCATCCATCTCCACATTGCTCCCCAGCCTCTGGTCACCACCGTTACATGTTTCACTTCTGTGGGGTCCTGTAGTTTTTAGATTTGTCTGAGTGAGATCCTGTGTTATCTGTCTTTGTGCTTGGCCTGTTTCACTAACAGAATGGTCTCCAGTTCCATCCATGTTGTGGCAGATGACAAGATTTCATCCTGTTTACAGCTAGGTAGTATTCCACAGTGTGTATACACCACAATTTCTTAGTCCATTCATCAGTTGATGAAAACTGTGTTGTTTCTGGCTCCTGGCTATTGTGTGTAGTGCGTCAGTACACCTGGAAGTGTAGATGGCTCTTCAACAGATGGATTGCATTCCCCTTGGATGTTTTCTCACCGGGAGTGGGCTGCTGGGGCCCACGGTGGTTCTAACCGGGAGTGGCGCTGCTGGGTCCTACAGTGGTTCTAACCAGGAGTGGGGCTGCCGGGTCCCACGGTGGTTCTAACCGGGAGTGGCGCTGCTGGGTCCTACAGTGGTTCTAACCCGGAGTGGCGCTGCTGGGTCCTACAGTGGTTCTAACCGGGATTGGGCTGCTGGATCATACTGTAGTTCTCTTCTTAGTTTTTTAAGGAACCTTCATGCTGTTTTCCACCATGACTCTACAAATGTACATTCTCACCACCAACGGTGTGCAAGGGTTCCCTTTTCTCCACATCCTCACCACTTGCTATCTTTTGTCTTTTTTGACCAAAAAAAAAAAAAAAGACAAAAAATGAGGCGATTTGCATTTGTTGATGATTAGTGCCTTTCGCAATTTCTGAAGCATCAGAAAGAACAAAGCCTTGCCCCAGAATCAAGGCTCCTCCCCATCGACCTGATGCAAGCTGTCCCTTCTCACAGGCAATCCTGTTCTCTCTCCAGAACCTGGGGCGGGGGGATAAAGTATGGAATCCTTCACATAGTCATATGCTATGTTTGTGCCTCACAAAAAGAAACTTTAGAAGGAACAATTCAGTAAGCCTAACTCTTCAACTCAGGCAAAATGCTAATTTAATTCTCTTGTCTATTTGTATGCGATTATGAGCTGCAGCAGCAGTGGAACTGCAAGGGAAATCTGCCCTGTGCTTACAGAAACCGCATTTTTCCTGTTCAAATGAATGCGTTGTAATCCCCAGGAGAAATCTTGCGAATGACTCACGTTGCCCGGGGCTTGGATCCCGACGGTGCTTTGCTGGTGGACATTGTTGTGAGTGGTTACGTTCTGCAGCTTCCGTCGCCTGTGGACATCAACATTAAGGTAGAAGCCAGGATACCCTCCTTCATGTTTGTTAGAGTAATGGTAAGAGTGTAAGTCAAAAATCCTTGGAAACTGCACGGAGAACCTGTGCATTTTCCCGTATTCGTGTTGGAGAATAAATCTCGGCTACAAACGATTTTCTGGACTTTGTTGCAAATATTCAGGACCAGGTCTCAGCAGCCTTACTACTGAGCCCGTCAAGACCAGGACCTCTGCTGTGATTAAAACCATTTGTTTAATTTTCTTCAAAAAGAGTAGTAATTCCTGCACAGTGTTTTTTGAATGCCATCCACAGGAGTGCTTCAGGAAACAATGATAACAGTCATCCTTCCACGTATTTCTTTATTCTTGACCGCCAGCTTTGAGTCGTTTCTTAAACTATGATTTATGAAAGTAGAATTCTGAAGCTAATGTGGTCACAGGGCAAAGGTGCAGAGGTCAAGTTAATTCCTGAACATCACTGTACAATTAAATTTTATGTAGAACTGTATGTTTTTATCTCCTAAGGCCTTTTTTCTCATTCTGCATCTCCTAGTGCACTTAGGAGGGGAAAAAAGCTAGCATGAGCCATGTTGATCTTCAAATGCACGCTGTCCTTCCTAGGATTACATGGAGGACTACATTCAGACAGGCCCCGGGCAGCTGTACGCCCACTCCACCCGGCTGTTCTCCATCGACGGCGTCAGTGTTCCGTACACCTGGAACCACACGGTCTTCTACGACCAGGCACAGGGAAGAATGCCTTTCTTGGTAGAAACGCTCCATGCATCCTCTGTGGAATCTGACTACAACCAGTTGGAAGAGACACTAGGTTTTAAAATCCACGCTTCAATTTCCAAAGGTAATGTGATTGAAACAAAGTTCATAGCTTTGTGCCAGCTACTCCTTTCCAAAGGGTAAAAAGAATTGCATTGATGACTTTCAGAATAAGGATATTAAGGCCTAGGCCTGACAGGACAGTAGCAGGGTTTTCTTGTGTGGTGTTTGTTTTGTTAAAGGTAAATCCTGTGCTAGGCTGGAGTCCTGGTAACATGTTGGTCTTCTGATGTGCTTCATTAACTGGTAGTAGAGATGGTACTGCTCTATTATATATACGTGAAAGGATAAAATAATCCATCAGAATGACGTTTCTTTGGATTATAAAGTCCATTTGTTGTTCTGGATCTAATATTTTCAAGGAATTTTTGAATTCCATAAGCATAATGTAAAGGTGTGTCTTACCCTAAACTGGTTAAAAAATCATATTTTCAAAGAAGCTTTTGAAGCTGTACAGCAATAGTCAGGATTCCAACTGTCATTTCTTGTTTCTGAAAATTGACATCTTCAAGGCACTTTGTATTTCCCAGACGTGGTTCTGTGGCCTTGATCCACTCAGCCCCCGCGTGTGCGTCCCCTGACACTGCCTTTCCAGGCCTAGGAGCCACCAGGGGGGTTGGCACTGCATGTGCCACGCGCTTCAGTGTTGAGAGACACCGCATGTGGTTACGCTGTTGGCACAGCGTTGGCATGACTGTATGACTCTGGCTCTGAACAGCAGGCTTCCGTGAGTACGTTCAAATGGGGTCACGTGGGCCTGTGTATGCTTTGCCTGGTGCTGGCTTTGCTACAGTAGACTAAAGTGGATAGTAAACAGCACCATTTCGGCTCTTATGCTTCGCAAGTAAATTAAAAACTCATTTTCAGTGTTTACTCTTGCTTTCATCAGTCGAGCGTGTGACATTTTCTTCGGCATCTGCAGAACTGTATCATTAATCTCAGACCGTGGTGATGTGGGAGAACGAGTGCCTGTCTTCTTCCCTTCATCACAGACGTGTGAAGCCTCGTACCCGTGGGGCCCACGGCTCCACACCGTCGCGCTGCCGCCTCATCTTACCGTTGTCATGTGTGCTTACATATGATTATACCGTTGTCATGTGTGCTTACATATGATTATACCGTTGTCATGTGTGTTCACACCACCTGGACAAAGGAGAGAGCTACTCAGCTGTGCCTCCTTTCCCAGTCTCACTTGTTTCTCTTTTCCGTACTCCAGCTCATTGAAGAAAGCTAACGTGGCACCAGGCGTTGTTATAAATGCATTGATACCCCTTAGGACTAGAGGGTGGAAGGTTATTTGGGGGAAGTCACATGTGCTTCCGGCCCAGCCGTGTGCATGCTTGGAGGTCTCAGGGCGTCTCTGAGCGGGGTGGTGGGGGGACACGGGGAAACACACCACAGCCCCTCGAAGGCCCCTTCCTGTCCTCGCGTACTAGAATCCTGTGAATTACATCCAGTACAAGGCGCGTGCCATTTGTCGTTGACACTGTTTCTGGGACTTTTAAAAATTGTGTACCTGCCACCTTTTTTTGAGTGAACACCAGGGGGCAAGCTTGTATTCTTAGCAGCTTGGGTCTAAGCTGGAGCTATGCACTGTGCAACTAAAGTCACCTGGACAACTTGAGGAAAGTTCAGATTTTGGGCACAAAGATTTTGGATTTGCAACTCTTGAGCTATTTCAAACACAGATCCTAAATGATTCTAATGGATCTGGTCTGTCCGCTAGCATTTGGAAAACCGCTGGTCAGGATAACTAACAAATATAATTAATCTCACCAAAAATATTTTTATGTCACTAAATGAATTTTAAAAATATAAATATAAAAAATATTTTACAAATTAATCAGAAGAAAATAACTATAAAAAAGTAAATTTATGTAAATGTTTTAAAATTTCATGGAAGAAAACAAAATGAGATGATTAAGTACCAAGAAAAAGCATTAGATATTGACAACTATGATTAACCTATATATATATAGGTTAATATATAGGTTAATTTTTAAGAACCTTATATATATAAGAAAGAGGCAAATACTCCCTATTGAAAAATACATAAAGACTGTGGACAGGAGACTCGTGGAAGAATAAATAGAGGTGACAATTAGATGTGAAGGAAGTGTTTGCCCTCATTAATAAGCAAAGAAGCGCCAATTGAAGCACCCAGGCATTCTAACTGTCCTGTCAGAGCTTAGCAAGTGTGTTACCACCCTGCATTGCCTTGTGCCCTGCTGGTAGAAGTCCCAAGGGCCCCGAGTCAGGAAGATGGGGTGTGCCAGTAGCCTCCCACTGCTGGGTCTTTGCAGCTACCTCATTCTAGGAGTCTGTACAAAGAAAATCACAGAAATAGACAAAGATAGGTGTTCAGGAGGTTTCATCCATTGTTATTTACAATAGAAAATAATGATAGTCCTGGAAGTGGGAAATAAATATGAGTACCTCAAAAAGTTCATGGAAAATGAAATTTGAAGATAAGTCTGTTTTAGTGCAAAAATTTTTGATATTAATTATAAAGGGTCTTAAGAAACTTAACAGAAAATGCATATTGTGAAAAAAACTGCATGGCTGGCGCCGGGGCTCACTTGGCTAATCCTCCACCTGCAACGCCAGCACCCCGGGTTCTAGTCCCCTTTGGGGCGCCGAATTCTGTCCCGGTTGTTCCTCTTCCAGTCCAGCTCTCTGCTGTGCCACGAGAGAGCAGTGGAGGATGGCCCAAGTGCTTGGGCCCGGCACCCCATGGGAGACCAGGAGGAAGCACCTGGCTCCTGGCTTCGGATCGGCACAGCGCGGTGGCCATTTGGGGGTTGAATCAACAGAAGGAAGACCTTTCTCTCTGTCTCTCTCACTGTCTATAACTCTCTGTCTCTCTGTCTCTCTCTCTCTTTCACTGTCTAACTCTGCCTGTAAAAAAAAAACCTATGCATGGATTTCAGAACTTTTTGCACCACTTAATTCCATTTCCACAATCTTTTGAAGTATTCTTGTATGTAAATTACAGCAGAACTGCACGATCAGCTTACGCTCTCGCTGAGACAGCATTTTAGAGAGATATGACTCACTTCACAAACATTTGCTGAGTGAGTGCCACGTGGAAGACGTGTTCTAAGTGTTGACGTAATTGTGAGCACGTGACGGGAGAAGAGCGTGTTCACAACATCATTAAAGAAGAAAAGCCGGTGCAGTGCGCCGCAGCCTGGGGTGCCCACACCTCAGTCTCTGGTGCTTAAACAGATCCCCGGTCTCTTCCTTGTACTTCTTAAAAGAATGGACTGACAGAGCTGTATTTTTAATAAATTCCCCCAAATTTTATGATTAGCAAAACTTGGCACTCATTAGTCTGTTTATCCCAACTTAATATTTAAATACATATTCATAAAAGTGACTTGGTGGCAAAACATCAAAACGTCAGAAATAATTTAGCCAAGTGACAAAAGTACGGAAGCTTGTGTATTTTTCAGTTTCTATTAACTATGTCGTTACAAAAAATATTTAATATTACTCCTACCTTGAAATGAAAATCATAACAATCAGAATCACATCAGAATCACCTTGTATCTAGAGTAAATGAAAAGAAATAATAAAATATTACATATTTTAATATAAAAATCTTTGGACAGAGATAAGTAGTTATATGCCTGAGTCTATAGGTAGAATCCTAGTGTGCTCTTTTCTTTTGGAAACATTAAGTAATTCGTAGTAAAGATGCTGAACAAAACAAAAGATAAGTAGCTGTCAATTTATATGGTGGTGGCATTCTAGAGAATCCGTTTTATATTTAGATCGTGTGAAAAATGCTTACTATCTGGCAGACGGGCCCAACGCTTAGTTTTCCACTTCAGTGAAAATCTTGCAGGCAGGAGGCAAATCTTCGTTGTGCAAGACTCTCCCACGGACCACGGTCTCGTCACACTTCCCCCAGGGCCTGCCCCTCCCACCCAATTTTGGTGGGCCTCCTTATCAAAATGACAACCAAAGTGTGTCCACGATAACCTCCCAGATGCCACCCAGTGGGTGCTTTCTCTCCTGTTTAGAGCCAAAAATCTGAACCTACTATCAGATGACAAGTTACTGTGTTTGTGAGACTTCCCCCACAACCGTGTCTTCAGCACAGTTCCCACCCAGCGAGGTGTCGGAAGGGCTGTGTGAATCAGTGAACACATGAAGCAGAATCACGGTCACCACCAGCGTTCTGTGGAGTGCAGCAGGTCAAAGCCAAATGGACAAGCATCTAAATCTTGCCCCAGCGTTTCTCATCAGCTTTTTGACCACAGACAACTTACATAATCTGTCTCAAGTTCCTCGTTTTATTAAAAATTGGATGCCATGACAGTAGGGGAGTGGTGAGGTCTCAGTGAAATGAAGCATGCGGTGCTCACAGCACCCCAGCGATGCACAGTACTCGCATGGCACTGTCGCTAGGCCCATCCGTCCTCGGCCTGTCCCCTGGGGTGCTCTCAGCAAGGCGGCTCCTTAACCGTCGTGTTCTTGGTGGCGTGTTCTGTGTGACATCTAGCTTACGCCTGTTCTAAGACTGCACACCTGTTCCCTTCTGCTTTGTGTGGAAAGGGAAGACTGTCACACATGGGAACTCTGGCCCAAATGCTCAACCTTGCAAGTGGAGGAGATCCACAGAGGGAGGTGGTGTCTCCATGGAGTCTGTTTGAAGGAGTCTCTGTTTTATTTTCACATATAATTTTAAGTCACTTGAAAACGTGTTCCTCCTATTAGAGTAAAATGCCTGCCTGGAGGACTAGGGCTGCCTGTGGTTATGGCTGGCTACACACTCATCTTGGATCCTTGTAAATCGTCACAGAATGACTCCACTAAATTTGGTGGGTGGAATAAGCAGAAACCTGGCTGCAGTGGCAGCTCTGCAGCGGTCTCTGGGCGCTGGGCTGAGGGATGGGATGGGTTCCTCACTCCTGCCCGTTTGCCCGCATGGACCATCTTCAGCTCGTGTTGCTGGGGAGAGTGTACTTGGAAGAAACCAGGCCCGAGTTCTAGTGGCCATTGATTTTGCTCCCATCTCTGTGGCAGGCGATCGCAGCAATCAGTGCCCGTCCGGGTTCACCTTGGATCCAGTCGGACCGTTTTGTGCTGGTGAGTACAGAAATACAAAACAGAGTTTTTTATTTAAGAAAAAACACCAACAAGGGCTATCATGTGGTGGCTATCTGTTGCCTGTCAGCGTCCCAGCTGGCAGCTGAGGAAATTCAGAGTGCAGAATTAAAGTAAATGCCAACAATGACTCAGCCTTGAGTGACCTGAAGCTAAGTTGGATCCTAAAGCCCATGAACTTTCCATGTGACCAAATGATGTATCAGGGACAGTGACCGAGCTCAGAGGGGCTGAGCAGAGACTGCCTGAGGGCCAGGGAGCAGGGCCTGGCCCTGGGTCCCCTAGCCCTGCGATTGCTCAGTCATGGCATAGGGCAGGATTTGGACCCGTGACTAGTGACTAAACCCGCGTTGTCTCTCCGAAGCACCAGCGTGAGAGTCACAGATAGGTCAGCAGCTAACGAGACGGCTCGCGGAGCTCCGGGTGCCTCCCCGGGCCTGCCTTCCACTGCGGGCAGTGTGATGTGAGCTCACCGGGGAGAGGTGGTCTGTAGACTGGCCAGGCCCAGATCCCAGCTCTGCCAGAAACAACCCATCACTGCCCTCCTTGTTCCTCAGCTTTGTCGTGTAGCACGAGGACAGCAACAAAAATACCACTGTGCTAGGAAAGCTGCAAACGGTGACTTATGACAGCTGAGAAGGAGAGGCAGAGAGAGAGAGAGAGAGAGAGAGATCTTCCATCCGCTGGTTCACTCCCCAGTTGGCAGCAGTGCTGATCAGGAGCCAGGAGCTTCCTCCAGGTCTCCCACACGGGTGCAGGGGCCCAAGGACTTGGGCCATCTCCTGCTGCTTTCCCAGGCCATAGCTAAGAGCTGCATCAGAAGTGGAGCCGCCAGGACTCGAACCAGCGCCCACATGGGATGCGAGCACTGCAGGCGGCGGCTTTACCTGCTATGCCACAGCACCGGCCCCTCTCATCACTTTTGTTTTAGAATCTCATCTAAACATTTACTCACTATCAAAGATAACCTGGAGACTCCAAATTAATTTTTATTAACTACTCATCTGGGGACGTTTGGTGTATTTTCTGTTAAATTCCATCCAACTCATTGACCTCTGTGAGCCGCTGTGTAAACCAGCTCTAGTAACTGGTAGGAAGCGGGGGTTTATGTAACCACTGGGCCCTCTGTCTTGCAGATGAAGATGAGTGCGCGGCGGGGAAGCCTTGCTCCCACACCTGCCACAATGCCGTGGGGACCTACTATTGCTCCTGCCCAGAAGGCCTCACCATAGCTGTGGACGGAAGGACTTGTCAAGGTATTCACAGCTCGATCTAACAGACACGTTTAAGCAGTGGTCGAGGCAGCCTCTGGCCTGGGGAAAAGAAGGTAGACCCACGATCCCCTTTCCCGACAGCCCTGAACACCTGTTGGGAGCAAGCAGCAGACCGGGTTTGATTGGGTTGAGAAGGTAAGAAAGGGAACACTGCCAGGCCCTGACTGCCTGTGGGGGACTCTAGAAGCAGGGACGACAGGTGTGACTCACTCACGGTCTCAGGAGAAGCAACTTAAAAAAGTCACGTGATTTACAGGTGAGGGTTCTCGCTGGTTGGTGAGCCTGTGCGGACGTCACCCCATGCTGCTGTGAGTTTGTCAGCTGTGTATACATGAAGTGACTCGGTCGGCCAAAGCATCCGGCACCTCGGGTGTTTCTCAGCGGCCACCTGTTGCTTTTCTCATCCCCATTTCACAGCGGTTCTTAGCTCTGTTTTCTGCGCCCTGCCTCAGTCGCACCCTTCGCTCTGTTGCAGACGTTGATGAGTGTGCTTTGGGAGGACATGCCTGCCACGCCGGCCAGGACTGTGACAACACCATCGGGTCCTATCGCTGTGTGGTCCGCTGTGGAGTCGGCTTCCGAAGAACCTCCGACGGGCTGAGCTGTCAAGGTATAAAGATGGAGGCTTGCTCTTTGCATGGCACTAAGCGTTAGAAAGCCTTTTTGAATCCTTTAAAGGAAACTCACTTACTACGCTCCAAGCAGTAGGGACCCAATAAAGAGGAGAAAGTGACAAAATACCAAGCAGGTGGGACTCTGGTCCGTCAAGAGAACCTAAAGCAGAACTTGACTGTGCCTGTTCTAGATCTTGGGAAGATCTCTTCTGGCTGTATTATTCCACAGTTATTCTTTGAATAACACTTAAGAGAGGAGATATTACAGCATGATCTATTTCATAAAACTTCCAGAATGTTTATTAACAATTTTTAAAAATAGACTGCTTTTAGAAAAGTCTTAGGCTTCTAGCAGAACTGAGCCCAAAGGACAGAGTTCCCCAGGGAGTCCAGCCCGCCTCCCTGCCAGCGCCCTGCCCCCGCCCGACGTGTACCTTCGTCCTGTGGACCTACGTGGACACTTCGGTGTCCCAGAGCCACTAGTTCACATCAGGTTTCACTCTTGCTGCTGTACATTCTATGGGTTTTGACCAATCTGTTACGATGTGTTTCTGATCTGTGTGTCACAACGCCTACTCTTCCTCTCCTGCCTGCAGGCCTGGTGACCACTGACACCTTAGTGTCTCCATAGTTCTGCCGTTTCCTGACTGTCCTGTCTCGGATCTGTATGGCACATAGCCTTTCAGAAAGACGTCTTTCACCTGATAATGTACACTTAACCTTCCTCTATACCTGATAGCATATTTCTTTCTAGCACAGAACATTATTCCATGTACTTGCATGAACGTCTCACCATTTATCCACTCACCCGGTATGTTAGCTTTCATGGGGATGATGAAATTCTTGAGGCAGATGATGTTAAAGAGGTTTATTTAAGGCACAGTTTAAGTGCAAGGGCATGGCACTTACACCTGCTCGGTTCCGGTGAGAACCTCGTGGCAGATGGCAGAGCCCAGAGCTCATGGAGAGGAGGGATCACACTGCAATCCAGGACCCAGGGAAAGAGAGCAGGCTGGGGTCCCACAGTCCCTCTAAGGCTCAGCTCAGTAGACCCCAGGAGCTCTAACAAGACCCCACCTTGACCCCACAGCACTTCCTAAATGGACTGCACCTGAACTATGGCCTGTGGTGGGGGATGTACTGGTTGCTTGCAAGTTTGGGGAGTATGAATACGGATTTTCCAGAGTCAAAAACAATGGCTCCACACTGAACGTGAGTCAGGAGCAGAAAGCATGAGTGACGCATAGCACACCTACAGCGTGAACCATTATGTAGCCCTTGAGAAAATTCTGATGTAGGAAACTGTGTGTCACTTTTACAGAAGAGAGTTTGCAGCTAGAGAATGCTCCCCCAAGAAGGAGGGAGAAGTACCTGTGAGTGGAAGAGACACTTGGTTGTTCTCAGGAGATCCTCAACGTTGTCTGCCTTGGTGCGCAGGGAGAGTGAAAGGGGTGAGGGAGATGAGCAAATGATAAGAAGAAGAAAACACTGCACTAAGCGAGTGTTTTCAAAGTGTCTGGTCTCATTGATACGTCTATACAAATCAGCATATTCTGGTTCTGAACAGGTAACATTAGAAGATCTCGAGTAGGAGATGAGAGTTCGGGGGAGTCAGGTGAGCACTGGGGCGCCCAGGTCGGTCCCCGTGCCCCTGGAGGGTTTGGAGCAGCACAGTGGCACAGTGGCAGGCGCTGGAAGTGAGTACAGGCCTGAGAGCAGAGTGTGTGGCTCGGGAGGGCTGGGTTGTGTCTGCGCCGGGAAGAGGGAGGACTTGGGAATTCACCGGGGGGAGGTCCCTGTACACTTCCTCGTCTTGGTGAGGGACAAGAGGGGCCGCAGAGCCCAAAGCTCATAGAGCAGGCTTTGCTGTGTGGGAGAAGAGGTCTCTCTTCCCGTGAGGCTGGTAGGAAGGAGAGGAGGGAAGGTGCCAGACATAGGCCTGGGCACGGGGCTGGGGAGCCTGTGCCTGCACTCGGCCCAGGGACAGGAGGCACTGCTCAGGTTGCTGCGGGCCGGCAGGCCCGAGGGGACGGAGGACCGAGTCAGCACGGGAAGAAAGGCCATCGGGCAAAGACGCTGTAGGAGACCCTAGCGCTGTTCTTCCTCTGCCTTCAGCGGGCCAGTGCCGCAGCTCCAGGGCAGAAGCCTTCTAGAAGCAGGACTGGGGCCACGTGGTGACAAGCTTGCGTGGAGGAGTGTTTGACCGCCGCAGTTTTAAACCTTTAGCAAATGTCCACAGTTAAGGAGTCTGTTGATGAAGAAACCCTCTCCTGCAGCTAATTCTCTGTTTGGCAGGTTATGTAAGAGCAGATGTTTGGGATTCCTGTTAGAGAAGCTCTTTTAAAAAATTTATTTGTTTGAAAGGCAGTGTAGAGAAACAGAAATCTTCCATCTGCTAGTTCACTCCCCAAATAGTCACAACAGTCAAGGCTGAGCCAGAGATGCAGGAGCCAGGAGCTTTCTCCAGGTCTCCCACAAGGGTGCAGGGCCTCAAGGAGCTGGACCACCCTCTGCAGGCTTTCCCAGGTGCACCAACAGGGAGCTGGATCGCAAGTGGAGCAGCCAGGACTCCAAGTGGCGCCCACATGCGATGCCGGAGTTACAGACAGCAACGCTGCCAACTATGCCCGCACCTAGAGAAGCTCTTAAATGTGACATTGCTGAAGATCATCAAGATGTTACACTTTGCTGGTTTCCCAGCAGTGTATGATGAAAGTCATACTTTGTTCAACAGATGTTAACGAATGTCAAGAATCCAGCCCCTGTCACCAGCGCTGTTTCAATGCCATAGGCAGTTTCCACTGTGGATGTGAACCCGGGTATCAGCTCAAAGGCAGAAAATGCGTGGGTAAGCAAAGGGCTTTGGGTCCCGGCAGTGGGTCTCTAACTTCTGTCTGAGCTGGGTTTGTATGTTGTCTCCTGGGTCTGATCCATGGATGGCGCCAGCCTAGCACCAAGTCCGTAATCCATGCCGAAGCAAGATGAACTTGAATGCCACATTTTGCAGGTCTCACTTTCTAATTACATAACCTTTCCTTTTGACATTTCCCCTGTTTACTGGATTTTCTGCAAAAGTGTGTTATAAACTTCATGTGTGTTCACATATGTGTGATTGTGCATATATGGTATTAGCGTTATGTACATGTGTTAATACAGTGTTATATACATACATAATTTCTCTAGGAGGAAGAAGTGATTATTATGTGCCAGCTCTATGAAGCAGTATATTTTTAAAATTTTTTTATCATTCTGTTTTACAGTAGTGTGTTTCTTATCTTGTCGGATTTAATCATTTTACCCTTACATGATGACCATGCAGTGAACATCTATATTAGTTATAGTTTCTCTGGAAACATGGAAGACACCGTCCTCTCAATCCGCATCCCTTTTGCTCTCTTGTCAAGATGTGAACGAGTGCAGGCAGGGTGTGTGCAGACCGGATCAGCACTGTAGGAACACGCGTGGTGGCTACAAGTGCATCGATCTTTGCCCCAGTGGAATGACCAAGGCAGAAAACGGAACCTGCATTGGTGAGTGTCTGGCTGTCCCAGTGACCGAGGTCTGTTTCCCGTCAGCAGGGGACGTAGGGCATCCGTGTCAGGAGTGAACGACGAGAGTCCGTTTACGCTAACAAGGAACTCTTCCTTGTTTTCATAGGTGCTCTCAGCTTCTGGTAGGGTTGGGCTCTGGGGTCCCAGGGTCGTGGCTGTACCAGGAGATGGAAGCTCACGATGGACACCAGTGACCACTTAGAGCTCCCGTCAGTCACACGATTGATTTACTTAGTTTAATATCCACATGAATTACTTTTATCTCCAATCACTTCTGTTATGAAATTGTGTGTGTGTGTGTGTGTGTGTAGACTTTCATGGGTTGTGGTCAATAAAAAATTTTTAGAGAGTTGTTCAAAGTTCAAAAAATAATTAGTTTACAACTGATTACTCTTGGAATGTCAAGCCAACATCCACGCAGTAGATGGATGATACTTCCCCCTATACTTGTTCTTTCTGAGCCTGTTCTGCGCCAGCCTACCTGAGTTCGCAGGGCTGGGAACAACAGTGTCTGAACAGACAAAACTGTTGCTGTCTGTGCTCTCAGGTCTGGCTTATTCCCCAGCCTCCAGCAGAATGGGATAAAAAGAAAGCAGTCTGAAACACCATGAAAGTGACACACAGAGAATTGTGCAAGAGCACCCAAGAGAGTGATCGTATCTAATAGAAGAGAGTGTCAAGGGTGCGTGGGGTGATCACACTCAAATACAGGCCTGAATGGAATGATAATCTGTGGAGATTCTAGAAAAGGAAACAAAGTCCTGTAGAAGGAGGACAAGAGCCAGACTTGGGGCTACACTGTTAAAATGTCTCTTTCCTGCCAACTCTCCGATCTTGGATGAGCCTAACAATCACATGAAAGTTAAGTTTCGTACTGCAAAAATAGCACCATTTTTCTTAAAATTTATTCTCAAATATACACTAGTAAGGCTAAGCTGTATGTTGGATTTGTTTCGGAACATGATAGGAGGAGGGAGTATATGCAGGAATATGGACCACCTGTTGACCGTGATTACGGTCCCTGGGGTTTACTGCACTAAACAAATAGAGCTGGGTGGGGAGATGAGACTGTGAGGATGAAGACCCTTTTCTCTCCAACATACGGCTGTAGCTGTTTTTCTCAACTCTTACGAGTGACAGCCAATACAGAGCACCATGTACAGTTACATGCAGCTGTAAATATTTTTAAGAACATTGACTGTAATTATGCATGCGCTTAATTAGAAATGAGATGAGCTTAAAGATAAGACTTTTTAAGAACCTACAGCAAAAAATCCAGCTAAGTAGGAATGGAAATGTGAAGTCATATGGCTTATATGGTTTCAATTGAAGGAAGTAGAATTACTCACAGTTGGCAGTGGAGGAAATAAATTGAAGGTGATTCTGATGTTACCATCTTGGTTGACCAGGAAGACAGGAGTCCTACTTTTATGAATAAGGAAAAGTAGATAAGACATTGAGGAGGTGCTGGACTTAACATTCTGGTGAGACATGCAGCTGGACATGGGGCTAGAGAGCAGAAAGGCTGTGGCTCTGTTGCTCTAAATCTGCACGACACTACTCACACATGTATGTAAGATGGCAAGAGAAGGAAGGAGTACAAAAGGGAATGAGAAACAAAGGAGCTGACAGTAAAACTCTTCCGGTAGTGGGAAGCAGAAGGAGGAAAAGGAACCAGTAACTAAGTGGCGGGGCTGGGCCTTGAACCCAGGTTTTCTGACTCCCCAGTGGTGAGTCAGCGGGAGCTCAACCACACGGTGAGGAATGCTGCTTTGGCGGTGCTGCAGATGTTAATTTGAGATCTAATGACTTTGACTTTTGACAGAGGATTTGACACTACTGTTTATTGCCTCCCTGTCTGTAGATATTGATGAATGTAAAGACGGGACTCATCAGTGCAGATATAATCAGATATGTGAGAATACAAGAGGCAGCTACCGTTGTGTGTGCCCAAGAGGTTATCGGTCTCAAGGAGTAGGAAGACCCTGTGTGGGTAAGTTAACAGGAGCCCTTGTTGAGTAGTAACATCACCAATGTAGGTGTCTAACCTGACCAACTTGCTTTGGGGCACTCTCGCCACCCTCAAATGCTCTCTGGCTGCAATTACAAGGTATGTAAAATGGATTAAGTGATTCATAACATAATTTGGATACATTGGCATCTCTAGTAATAGTCACTGATGCTTACTGTGAGCGTGACAAAGTGCTGATATAATTGATAATTGCCGTGGCATCTGTCAACAGTGCCTCTGATTCTCTGTACACGTAAGTGTTTGCATAGATCCATTTTATTGAGTGTGAAATATACTTATATGTAGTGTGCAGATTTGTGTATGAAAGAGAAAAATCTATAGGTGCACACAATTTAAACAAATTAATAATTATGACTGTTTGCTATATATTAAGTGCTATCTATATGCCATTCTGTGTTCTAAAAAGACCTCATTCAATTCTCCCAATTGCCTATTTCTTTCTTAGTGATAATAAAATATAAACTAAGACAGATAATAGGAAATATTTATAGGGAGATAACCATATACTTTTTAAAAATTAATGCATTTATAGCCAATAAACTAATCTATCAGATTATATTCTTCCTTGGAATACTTAAGTACACTAAAAAAAAAAAAGTTTTGAACCTTTAAATACTAGCATCTGGATTTCATGCTGATTTTGTTGCCCGATTTTCCTACTTAACAATTATTTGTAGCAGACTCTCCCAGAAAGACTTGGTCGTGTCTCCGGACATCTCCGCGACATTCATTTCCCGTGTTCCCTCTTGGCCCTGGCACGCAGGGGAACTCGGTCGTGGAAAGAACGAGCTGGTGTGGAGCTGCCATTCCTCTTCCCATCTCTGTGCCTCTCACTGAGCTTCCATCAGCGCCAGGCTGGGCCGGAGCATCCAGAGGTCACAGCCTCTGTGCTCCGTAGGAGCCCCTGTGCTCAGGCCCAGGGCAGGATTTGCCATTTCAGTGGAAACCAAGTGGAGATTGCTTATGACAGTGACTCTGTGCTTTGGGTCTGGATTTGCTGCACCTTTCTTACTAGAATGGAACCAAAAGCTCAAGAAATAAGGATGCTTTAGGATATCCATTTCACAGATAACAAAGAGCATTTCAAGAGGGGCTGTCTCTTTGAAAAATGGAACAAACTCTTGAACCACAGCATACCAGATATGTTTGTAAATAAACATGACATGAAAAAAAAGACTTAGCTCTGTCCTACTGTAGTCCATAGCAAAGTCGTTTCACATAGCAAATGCTAAAAGTAATTCCATCATAAGAAACCCTTCCAAAAGATATGCATTTTGATAGAATAGGTAACATCATTTTAGTCTTTATTTAGATTTGTAATTTATATATAATTTACCATCCTGATCACCCTTAAGAATGACTTATCGGAAGGAAATGTATTTGTTTCCTAATTTGACCAGAAGCTAAATGCCAGACATTGGGCTAGGAAATAATGCAGTGGAATTGGTAGGACCATTGCTCTAAAGAAATTTAAAATGTCAGCTTTCCCTGTTAAAACAGTTTTTAAAACCAAATTTAATGCTTACACTTTATCTTTTTGTTATTTTCTTTCATGCCACTGTGGGTAATGGATTAAAGAATTTGGTTTTGGTTCATGGTTTTCATTCACTTTTCCAATTTATAGGAAGTGTTACAAGTATATATTCCATGTGTTAATCTAAAAATAACTTCTAAAAATATTATAATCATAGTGAGTTTATATCTGTGTTAGTGGTTTGGCATATCATATCAAGCCCATTGCTCATTAATGCAAAAAATGTCTACTGGATATCTAATTTATGCTGGATGCTGTCCTAGGTTGTGGGATTGGAAGGCTAAACAGGGCAGGCCAGATCCCTGTCCTTATGGAGCTTAAGTTCCTGGGGAGAAACAAGAATCATAAAACAGACATGATGAGAGCTATGGGGGAAGAGAAGGCAGAGTAAAGGTGAGAGGCGATACCATGCAGGCCACCTCTCAGAGAAGGAAGCAAAGGGGCAGCTGCGTTGGGAAGGCCTGAACACAGACGTGCAGCCGTGGGACAGACATCGACGTCCTTGAGAGAGGCACGTGCTGGTGGTGAGGCAGCAACCCTCGGGCCGGTGCTGGTGGAGCCTGGTCGGGCAGAGGGTACGGAGGCCATGGTGAGGGTTTAGGTTTCCTCCAAGTGTGTGTTGGGGAGATGCCAAAGGCAGGGCGACCCACAGTGAACTACAGCTGACATTTGGAAAAGATGGTGCTGGCCACAGGTGGGCAGAAATCACAGAAGGGCAGAGACAGACGCATGAGGTGCAAGTCCACTGACATAAAGTGAGCAGGTGTGCATAGGAGAGTTACAAGTTTACAAATTCATGTCTACACATACTCAAGTGTTTCCATCATGGGCCACCAGTTAGGAAAATTAGAATTGCCTCTCAAGCATCTATTTGTCAAAAAAAAAAAAAAAAAGCAATTTAAGGGAATAAATTTTGAAAATCATTGTGTAAAGAGGTGCTATTAAGACTTTTTTGTAATTTAGTTTCATGAAAAGCACATTAATTTGGGATTCCAGACCTTTTTGTGCCGTTTTCCCCAAACTTCAGTGATTTAGGGTGTCCTTATCTCGTTGAACTTGGAAAGCTGAGTGGAGTGTTTATGAGACCTAACAGTGCCAGTGCTGCACTCACAATAAGATGTACACCAAGGAGACAAGTCCAGGAGACAAGGCCAAGGGCAGTGTATCTGGTCTTGAGGTCAGGGCCCCTGAAAGCAGAGGGGAAGGTACATTTGCAGAATTGTCAGCGACCTCTCCGCGGGAATGTTCAAATAAAGTTTGCGTGAGGGAAGCGGTGTTAGGGAGAGTCGGAGTCTGCCCGTAGGTCCGGAGCTAAATGATTAAAGCCTTCTTGTAAGTTCACAACAGTCAGGGAGAATTTCCTGGATTCCTGGCTTTGGAGGGGGACATAATGTCTTCCATGTATTTCACAGACTGATTCCTCATGCCTGTGTTTTTGTCTTCCTCTCTCTTTTATGTATCATGGCACACGAGCAGATATTAATGAATGTGAGCAAGTGCCCAAACCTTGTGCACATCAGTGCTCCAACACCCCCGGCAGCTTCAAGTGTACCTGTCCCCCAGGACAGCATTTACTGGGGGACGGGAAATCTTGCGCTGGATTGGAGAGGCTGCCCAGTTCTGGCGCTCAGTACAGTAGCTATCAGCTGGCACGGTCCTCCGCGGTGAGGAACAGCCATCATCCTCCGCAGCGTTACAGACACCACTCACAGCTCTACAGCTCCTACACAGAGTATAGAAACAGCAGAGCCTCTCTCGCCAGGACTAGAAGGACTATTAGGAAAACTTGCCCTGAAGGCTCCACGGCGAGCCAAGACACATGTGTAGGTAAATGTCGGCCACGTTTCCTTTCCTTTGCTATCTGGGAGCTTAGGCGCTGGCCAGAGTCGGCGTGCACAGCACCGGCACTGTTGGGGTCCAGGGGACTACCTCTCGACTCTGGGTGGCCCACTCTGAGGGTAATTGTTTTGGCACCAAAACTACTACAAGTTTTATTCAAATAAGAGATTACTTGCATGTGTGCATTCTAATAGTTTGTGTTACAGTTCCTCCTTTTGATTACCCATAAATTGAATGCTATATGGAAACAAGTTTCAGTGAGATCTAGAATGTGGGTTTTTTTAAGCAGAAGGTCTATGTGTTACCGCATAATATTGCACTGTCGGATTATGGCTACCTCTGCCTTACGCAAAAGCAGCAGGTTCCAAGTGAAATCTTCACTCCTCAGGGACTGCTTGTTCTCTGACAGCCAACATCCCAGTGACAGCTGCCTTCTCTCTGTACGACACCTGTCACTGAGAGTGTGAGTGAGGACAAGATTAAGTTGCTTCCATTGCTCTAAAACATGTGCGTTCGATAGCTTTCTCTCAGTTCGCAGCACTAATTTCTTGTTTGCAAAAGTGAAGTGCAGTTTCCAGCTGAGACCCTGTTTTCCGTTAAGTTGCAAGCATTGCCACCTGCCATTCCTTTAACTGATGCTCTGTGAGTGTGCACAGTGTGTGTGTCATTGAGCTGGGCCCCAGGGGAACGAGCAGGCGGGAATTAGGCCCCGATTCGTGAGCTGCAAAACATGAGGCAGAAAGGGAGGCCGGGCGGGAAGAAACCTATTTCCCTCCATTCCTCTTTTGAGTTCTACACTGTGCTCACGCTTGCCCGAATGTGCTCTGATCACACACTTCTAGACCGTTCTTCTCTGACTTTGCCTGTGGCTGTGTCGCTGTCTGCCCTTCTCCTTTCTGGAAGTGCTCCCTCGGCCAGATTGAGGTGGACCCAGCTTGTCACACCACCTCCCCCTCCCTCTGAGAACTCAACCTTTACCCTGTGTGTTAGGGGCTCGTGGTTTTCTAGAACTTTGCTGTCTAGATGCCCAGATGTACCTGAGTCTAAGGATGACCAACATGAAACTTCTCTTGTGAGCAGCTTCCCAGAACTGTGAACAGTGCCGGTTTCTTACCTCTTTTTGCTGTAGACCTTTGTACATTCATGGCAGCTTTCTACATTTGGTCCCCTTTAGTCAAAGACCATTCAGCTACTGAGTCTGTGGACTCCACCATCCTTGCTAGTATGTCAAGTGCCAGCCTCAGCCTGCTCCAAGCCATTCTGAGTGTTGGTGATCTTCCAGCCCTGCAGTTAACCTGACTCCATTAGCTAGAACTTTACATGAGCCTGTGTTGGTAGAATTCACATCTGACCTGTTGTCTTTCCAAGAGTCTTCCAGACAGTCTTGCCCACTGGAGGGTTTTCATAGCCTGTTACCATCCAACTCTTAGCATTTATTTTAAACAAGTTATTTTTTTTTCTTTTCTGTCTTTACCCTCTTGCCCCACAATATTTGCTTATCCTGTGGTAAAAGGATTAAACCACACTCCCCACACTATATACCACCTTGCTGGACTCTTGTAAGTTATCTGAAGATCCAAGTCATGTTAGGAAAGTTTCCCAGATTATTAACCCAGTTCTCCATTTCTTCATCACTGTCTGCAGTTGCGTTTCATCATAGTTGTCTTTGTGTTTACATCATGCCAAGCTACTATTTATCAGAATGTAACAGTCATCTACTGTCTAAAGATGCTTCTGTTTTGGAGTGATGATCCAACTTGGATCATCTAATGTAGACTTCTAGAATTATTCACTTCCTGAATATTTCCTTTTATGCGGGGTCAATTACCAGGCTTAGATATCCCATAAAATATGAACTGTTACTGTATTCAGACTAATAAAGAAATTTACACCAAGACTGCAGACAGCTGTGGAATTATGTAACAACAGCAACTTGTAATAAATGCCAAATGCCTTTAATTAGCCATCTGGGAAAGACAAGTCACGAAAGATGTTAGTGCTATGGAATCTTGTTATACTTGGGCTATAATTTAGGTTTCGAAGATGTTGATTGCAAAGCTTAACAGGAAGAATGAATATCGTATTGCTTCTGAACACAAAAATCATCTATGGCCATTCCACTCTGAACATGCCCAGTCTCGTCTGAACTCAGAAATCACATATGGGGCCTCCATACTAACTACTTGGAGTTCAGCATCATTTACTTATTTTTTAAGATTTATTTATATTGAGGGAGCTCCAAGATGGTGGAATAGGGAGGGAGCACACTGATAGTCCGGGAAAAGATAGTTTAATAAAAAGTGGAGATGCTGTAGTCTCAGAGAAGAGTTAGGGGAAAAAACTGCAGAGGAAACTCTTCCGGAACTAGTGGGACACAGTGAACCTATGTGGAGGGCACAGGCACCCACAGCTCTGGACCCCAGCTGCCGAATCTATGCACCAGCGCTGGAAAGGGAGGTGAGGCGAAACCACAGCAGCCCGAGACACTGGCGGAAGAGCGGCATGAAGAGCCTAGAGGGAACGAGGCTTGAAGCCCCATGGGGGAAAGTTCACCAGCCTAACTAGAGGAGAGAAAAAAATAAAAAAAAAGGGACTGGTACGGACACGATTCTCTCTGTCCCCTCACCTTACAAAGATGGGGAAAACAATACAGCTAGTGCCATTTTGGACATATGTTAACAGCTGCGCCAGCTCAGGGCTGTGCCTGCCCTCAGCCAAGCAGAAAAACCTGACTCTGATGGGGAGAAATAACGGGAGGTTAAGACCTAGTGAATGTGTGGAGCTTATGAACTGGGACTGTGAAAAAAAAAAAGCTGAGTGTTTGTGGGAGAACTCACAGTGTGACTGAGACGTGAGTAGTCTTGGTGTGAGACGCCACAAACTCAGTAACCTTGGCAACCCGGTGGGAGACACTGCGGGGGCATCTGAGCTTACACTGAGGACTGCACAGATCCTTTGTGTGGTCCTTGGGACAGAGCAGATGAATACTATACCCACTGGGGCTAGTGCTCAGACACTGACTGCCTTCAAGGAGAAGAGCTCAGCTGTGCGGAATTACTTCCCTTCTGAATTAAAAAAAAGAGAAAGAGAAGATTTACCACACCAAACCTGGGTGTGTCACCTTAGGAACACCCTTAACCCTGAAGAACTGAACAGAGCTCTCTGGCCACACCCACCACAAGCCTCTAGAGATTCACCAAAAGCAGACAGTCCACTTAATCTAGAGTCATAGTATAACGAGAAAAGCCACCACAGCGAGGAAAAAAAAAAAAAAAAGAAAGAAACCAAAGAATATCTCCACAATGCCAAACAAATGCAGAAACCAAGGAAACAAGAACAAGGAAGATATTATGATGCTCCCAAATGAACATGACACTCCAATTCAAGATTATGAAGATGATGAGAGAAGAAATGCAAGATACAAATTTCAAAAAAATTATGATAAGAACATCTAGGAGTTCTCAAAAACAAATTCATGAACTACAGAAATCCATACTGGACAGGACAGAAAATCTCTCGTGAAAATGAAATCTTAAGCAGGAATCAAAATGAAATGAGGAATTAATAGAACATAAAATTGTGATATTGAAGAGAAATCTAAATGAAATGAAGAATTCAATAGATCAAATGACAAACTCATTAGAGAGCCTTAAAAATAGAGTCAGTGAAACAAAGAAACTTAGAAGACAGAGCACAGGAAAGTATACAGTCAAACCAAAGAAAAGAAGAGGATTTTAGAAATCTAAAACATATGGCCGGTGCTGCAGCTCACTAGGCTAATCCTCCACCTTGCGGCGCCGGCACCCCAGGTTCTAGTCCCGGTTGGGGCGCCAGATTCTGTCCCGGTTGCCCCTCTTCCAGGCCAGCTCTCTGCTGTGGCCAGGGAGTGCAGTGGAGGATAGCCCAAGTGCTTGGGCCCTGCACCCCATGGGAGACCAGGAGAAGCACCTGGCTCCTGCCATCGGATCAGCGCGGTGCGCCAGCCACGGCGGCCATTGGAGGGTGAACCAATGGCAAAGGAAGACCTTTCTCTCTGTCTCTCTCTCTCACTGTCCACTCTGCCTGTCAAAAATATAAAAAAATAAGAAATAAAAAAATAAAAATAAATCTAAAAATATTGTTGGGAATCTATAGGATACTATTCAAAACCCAACATTCGGGTTCTAGGAGTTCTCTCTCTCTTGAGAGAGAGAGAGATAAAGGATTAGACGGCCTTTTCACTGAAATAATAGCAGAAAACTTCCTGGGTTTGGAGAAGGACAGAGACATCCAAGTACAGGAAGCTCATAGAACCCCTAATAAACATGACCAAAAGAGATCCTCACCACGACACATTGTAATCAAACTCACCACAGTGAAACATAAAGAAAAGATTCTAAAATGTGCAAGAGAGAAACATCAGATTACTCTCAGAGGATCTCCAATTAGACTCACAGCAGAGTTCTCATCAGAAACCCTACAGGATAGGAGGGAATGGTGAGATATAGCCCAAGTACTAAGAGAAAAACTGCCAGCCCAGAATATTACATCGTGAAAAGCTCTCATTTGTGAAGGAAGGTGAAATAAAGACCTTTCATAGCAAACAGAAATTGAAAGAATTTGTCGCCACTCATCCAGCCCTGCAAAAGATGCTTAAAGATGTGTTACACTCAGAAACACAGAAACACGGCCATCAATACGAAGGAAGGTAAAGGACGGAAACCTCACAGCAAAAGATCACAGGAAGTTCAAAGCAAATATTAGAAATATCTTTGGGAAATGGCAGGGCAAAGTTACTACTTATCAATAGTCACATTGAATGTTAATGGCCTCAACTCTCCAGTTAAAAGACACAGATTTGCTGAATGGATTAAAAAACAAAACCCATCTATTTGCTGCTTACAAGAAACACATCTTTCCAACAAAGATGCATGCAGACTGAAAATGAAAGGTTGGAAAAAGATATTCCATGCCAACAGAAATGAAAAAAGAGTGGGTGTAGCCATCTTAATATCAGACAAAATAAACTTTAACACAAAAACTGTTAAGAGAGACAAAGAGGGGCACTATATAATGATTAAGGGATAAATTCAACAGGAAGATGTAACTATTATAAATGTATATGCACCTAATTACAGGGCACCAGTTTATTTAAAATATATTTATATTTATATTCATTTATTTACTTGAGAGGTAGAGTTACAGGAAGAGGGAGAGAGAAATCTTCTGTCTGCTGGTTCATTCCCCAAAAGGCCACAATAGCAGGAGCCAGGCCAGACCAGAGCCAGGAGTTCAACCTGCATCTCCCACACGGGTGCAGGGCCCCAAGCACTAGGGCCATCTTCCACCGGTTTCCCAGGCACATTAACAGGGAGCTGGATCAGAAGTGGAGCAGCCAGGACTCAAACCAGAGCCCATGTGGAATGCATCATCACAGATACCAGCTTAATCCACTATGCCACAATGTGGCCCCTCAACATCATTTAAATTTCTGTTGTTATTCTAGGTTACATCATATTTTAGAGGAGAAAAAGAATAAGTTACACAAGTTGCATGATTAATACTTTGGTTAACTAGAATGATTCAGAAATATTGACAGATGTTCGATAAGTGTTTATCATTAAGATTTTGAAGCATTGCACTTACATATTCAGCACACACAAAACGCGCAGGGTGAACAGATCCTTTCTCTGAGTCATCTCCCAGTTCTCATCTTGTCGTCTTTTTAGTCCCAGCCTGAAGCATTCCTGTTCCTATTTCATGTCGTGTCCTCTCCTGTCTTCCACTAGTTAATCTTCACACGGTGACCATTCACAGATTTAAATACAAGTTAGGCTTCACGCCCCTTATTTTAAAAGCAAGTATCAATTAATTTTGAATTAGCATGTATTTTCACTCTTCTTCCTTTTCATTCTTGGCTTTGTTTAGTAATAGCGCGTAGCCCTGTTATAGTTTATAAAATGTTTTCCCAGCTGGCATTGGGCCCCCTAGGTTAATCCTCCGCCTGCAGCCGGCATTCCATATGGGCACTGGATTCTGTCCTGGTTGCTCCTCTTCCAGTCCAGCTCTCTGCTGTGGCCCAGGAAGGCAGTGGAGGATGGCCCAAGTGCTTGGGCCCTGTACCCGCATGGGAGACCAGGAGGAAGCGCCTGGCTTCTGGCTTCAGATTGGCACAGCGCACCAGCTGTGGCGGCCATTTGGGGATTGAACCAATGGAAGGAAGACCTTTCTCTCTGTCTGTTTCTCTCTCTCTCTCACTATCTAACTATGCCTGTCAAAAAAAGAAAAGAAAAGAAAAAGAAAATGTTTTCCCATCTGTTCCTGCATACTAACCTTCCAGCTAACCTGTGAAGTGCATGGATGGTCTCGGTGTCCCCCTTCAGTGGGAGACTCAGCTGAGACCATAAGAAGCTGGGTGGGCTGCCCAAGGTAGCACAGCAACTGTATGACAGCTCTTCAAAATGTTAATGGAAAATAGAATTAAGAAGTTATTATGGATAAATAAATACATAAATGATAATTTTGAAATCCTTGCTTTTTTTCATAGTTTCCATTTCCATGAACTTTTTGACATGCCCTCATCTGTATTACTGTTAGTACTTTGCAATCATTTGAAAAAGTGAGTGAATATTTCTACCACAGAAATAAAAACATGTCTCTCTGATAACTACAATAGGAAAGCCATGCCTGGGTGTGGGAACAGGGATGAAGAGACACAGCCGACACTTGAAGAAAAACCAATCCTCCTTTTTCCATTTAATGTCCTCAGAAAAATCTATCTTTTAGGTAAATTCTGCCATTCTGTCAGGAGTGGTTTAAGATCTTGTATAAATCTGTCACCTCCATCATTTCCATCTTACTTATTGAACTGTTATTAAATTAACCATCTTGGAACCTCTGCTTACTTATGCTTATAAAAAGGCCTTGGAGACATTTGTGTTTCATGCTATAGTGCACTATTGTACTATATCTTGTACATTAAAGACAGATTGTACTGTGTTTAGTAAATTCAAGACCATATTTAGAACACTGAGGACAGATCCTGATATAAAACAGCTCCGAGCATTTTTAAACACATGAACATAACATCAACAAGATTTCCTGTTGTATGCCAACAACTTTGTGCTAGTTGGCTTTGTCATAGCGTCTGCCCATATTGCCTGATTACTCTCTGCTTTCTTTCTGCACAGATATTGACGAATGTGAAACCAGAGACGTTTGCCAGCATGTGTGCAGAAATACTTTTGGAAGCTATCAGTGCCTCTGTCCTCCTGGCTATCAGCTCATGCTCAATGGAAAGACGTGCCAAGGTGAGAAAACGCTGGGGTGTTGACTGGCGCAACCTGACTTAACACGGTTGTTGGAGAGCATGAGAAGTGTCCGTGGTTTTGTTTGTTTGTTTTTTGAGTAATTGATTATTTTGCTGGTTGCACCCACCTCTTTTCCATTCTCATTGGCCAGACATATGTTTAGACCTTGCTTTTGCAAGTAGGAGAAGCAAGGAGAAAGCAAAGGAGAACCAGTGAGAACATGTTTGTGTGGTCTCACTGGAAGGAACAAGACTGCCTCAGCCAGTTCATACTATGTATTTTCAAAATTTAATGGGAATTTTTCCACAATTCAGCCGAGATTGAAGTAGGAATGAGAAGAGTACTCAGCTTAGTTTAGGGTTGGGCATTATTTTGTATTTTGTATCTCTCAGGCATATTTCTATAGTAATCAGTGGGTAATTGTTTAAATTTTAGCAACAAACAAAATAAGATTAAAACTACCATTCATTCCTTGAGTCTACAAATAATATGGAACAATCAAGTGCCAAAAAAGGTAAATAAAGGTACTATTACTCTTTTTTTTTTTTTAAGATTTGTTTATTTATTTGAAAGAGTTACACAGAGAGAGGAGAGGCAGAAAGAGTGAGAGAGGTCTTCCATCCAATGGTTAATTCTCCAATTGGCCGATCCAAAGATCCAAAGCCAGGAGCCAGGAGCTTCTTCCGGGTCTCCCATGTGGGTGAAGGGGCCCAAGGACCTGGGCCATCCTCTACTGCTATCCCAGGCCATAGCAGAGAGCTGGATAGGAAGTGGAGCAGCCGGGTCTCTAACCACTTCAGGCAGGGTTTAACTTGCTGCACCACAGCACCAGCCCCACAGTTACTCCTTTTAAGACCTCCCAGTCCAGCAGAAGCAGTCATGTAAATAAATCGAAGTACCAGCTTATAGATTTTATAACAGTTTAGAGCAAAGTAAAGTGATGATAGAAAGGAAAAAAAAATAACACATTTCAGTAGATCCTTTTTTACATGTGGAAGGAGCCTTGCACTTTGGTGCAGTTTATTTTTTTTTTAAAGATTTATTGATTTATTTGAAAGTTGGAGTTAACACAGAGAGAGAAGGAGAGGCAGAGAGAGAGAGAGGTCTTCCATCCCATTTCACTCCCCAAATGGCCACAACAGCTGGAGATGCACCAATCCAATGCCAGGAGCCAGGAGCTTCTTCCAGGTCTCCCATGCTAATACAGGTGCCCAAGGACTTGGGCCATCTTTGACTGCTGTCCCAGGCCATAGCAGAGAGCTGGAATTGAAGTGGAGCAGCTGGGACTCCAACCAGCGCCCACATGGGATGGCACACTGCAGACGGCGGCCTTACCTGCTACACCACAGTGCCGGCCCCTGTGCAACATGTCCTGGCTTACAAAGAAATAAGAAGACGTTGCATAGCTCTTTAAAATCCTCTGAGGAACCCTGCTATTTTGTGGTCAGAATCTAGGGGCATCATCTAGGTCTTACTAAGTTTCTGAATCCTACTAGTTTCATTTAGCAGAGCAAGTAAGATCCCTTAAAACAGAAAAATCAAATTTACCCTGAATTTGGCCTCTCCGGGGAATTCACTAAAGACTTCCTGGGATGCAGCCCTTGGGAAATGTGCCCCAGGAGGCCAGACCATGATGGACAACGGCCTCCCCTCAGTTGCTGTGAGGCGCCCACCCCACCCCTACTTATGTGCCCATTCACAGTCCCTGAGAGCCTCACTGGACCCACGGGCTGGAGAAGGAACTGGAGCTGGGTAAGTTCCTTCGCTCCCAGCCATCATTCACCAAGCATTTATTAACAACCTATGCATGTGGAACATGTTACTGAGATTTGAAGTACACAAGCAACGCATTTATATGCCAGTGTTGGTTTTTTTCCAAAGCAGCTATTATTTCATTTTAATCAGCCATATAGCTATGTGAAAGCAATAATTTGTACCCCTGGTACAGATAATAAAACTGACTCTCAGAGGGATTATGTCAGCCTCAGTTTTCCAGAATTGTCAAAAGCAGGGGTAAGGGCCGGCGCCGCGGCTCACTAGGCTAATCCTCCGCCTAGCGGCGCCGGCACACCGGGTTCTAGTCCCGGTCGGGGCGCTGGATTCTGTCCCGGTTGCCCCTCTTCCAGGCCAGCCCTCTGCTGTGGCCAGGGAGTGCAGTGGAGGATGGCCCAGGTGCTTGGGCCCTGCACCCCATGGGAGACCAGGAAAAGCACCTGGCTCCTGGCTCCTGCCATCGGATCAGCGCGGTGCGCCGGCCGCAGCGCGCCGGCCGCGGCGGCCATTGGAGGGTGAACCAACGGCAAAGGAAGACCTTTCTCTCTGTCTCTCTCTCTCACTGTCCACTCTGCCTGTCAAAAAAAAAAAAAAAAAAAAAAAAAAAAAAAAAAAAAAAGCAGGGGTAAGACTTGGTCTCAGATCTTACGTCTCTGAATCTAGTCCTTTGTCCTATGATGCTGTGTACCTGGGCCTTGCCCTGTGGTAGCCAGATAAAGCAGGAACACTGCCTTTGTCCCTGTGTTGCGACTTGGCCCAATTCTGCAGCCCAGGAATCTTCCTAAAAGAACACTCCTGCACAGTGTGGGAACTACCCCTGTACATGTGCACCCCGTACCACAGAAGGAAACAGTAGATACCAAAGTATTTCAGATGACCAACCAAACTGCAAAACCTGTAGCCAGACATTAAAGGGTTATCTTGTGTTCTTATTAAAGAGATCTTTCATCTTTTCTAAATTATGTCAGTTTCATTTTTAATTGCTCCTGTCACTCATTAGTTCCAAACTTTTTCCGGTTTTGCTTCAGAGAGTGGAAAATAATGTGAACAAATCAGAAACAGGCATCATCGGAACTGTTTGCAGTTTAAATAGGTTACATATTTTTGTGGTTTTAAAAAGACATGAGAGAAAATAATTATGCCTTTTAAAGAAGCCTTTACTCCAAAGAATAACTTAGGGTCTTTTTATAGCTTTGGAAAATGTTTGAGGCATTTATGAGGAACAAAAGACCGCTTTTTATTCATGTGTGATTTTGTAAAGCTTTCTACATTAGTATAGAAATACCAGTAATAAAAAATTAAAGTGAATTTGACATTGAACACAGACTCTACTCAGAAGTGGAAATAACCAGACTTCAAAATGGAAAACAAAAGACAAAAAGTATGACCAATCAAGATTGGCCAAAGAAGCAGCGAGGAGAAACTCAAAGATATTTTGACCAATTTTATGCCCCACTAAGCTAATTCTAAAAATTTTTGACGTATCACATTGGCATTACATTTTAAATAAGTAATTCGTTTCTGAAACAGAGAGAAAGAGATCTTGCATCGGCTGACTCAATCCCCAATTGGCTGCCATAGCCAGGGCTAGGCCAGGCTGAAGCCAGGAGCCTGCAACTCCATCCAGGTCTCCCACATAGCTGGCAACAGCCCAGGCATTTGGGCCACCATCCACTGCTTTCCCAGGTTCATTAGCAAGGAGCTGGATTGGAAGCAGAGCAGCTGGAACTCAAACTGGCACGCCAGTGTGGGATGCCAGCGGCACAGGCAGTAGCTTAACCCACTGCACCACAACTCCAGCCACAAGATGTTTATTGAGAATCTGAATTACTTCTACTTTCTAGGAGACAGATGTTTCAAATAGACTTACCCTAGATTACTTTGTAGTATTCAGAAGTACTTTTTTTTTTTTTTTTTGACAGGCAGAGTTAGACAATGAGAGAGAGAGAGAGAGAGACAGAGAGAAAGGTCTTCCTTTTCCGTTGGTTCACCCCCCAAATGGCCGCCACGGCCAGCACGCTGCGCCGATCCAAAGTCAGGAGCCAGGTGCTTCCTCCTGGTCTCCCATGCGGGTGCAGGGCCCAAGGACTTGGGCCATCCTCCACTGCACTCCCGGGCCACAGCAGAGAGCTGGACTGGAAGAGGAGCAACTGGCACAGAACCGGCGCCCCAACTGGGACTAGAAGTCGGGGAGCCGGTGCCACAGGCAGAGGATTAGCCTAGTGAGCCGCAGCACCGGCCCAGAAGTACTTTTTAAAATGCATTTAAGTATTCTAAAGCTATTAATAGAAAAGTTTTCCAGCTCATTATGAGATTCTTTTCTTATAGTAATATTCATATTTTAAGAGACCTATACTTTCACTTCTGCCATGGTTATATTCTGATTTGATAAAACCCAGACATTCCTACATTTGTCCATTACTAGAAGATAACAAATACTATTTTTGTGTTATTTTTCTGGTTTTTTTAGGAACAATGAGAAGTTCAGGTACCTGTAGTTTCCTAATAGTGGCTAGACTGTAATAGACCAAAACCCAAGGAAGGCCAACGAGCCGGAAGCTCTGTACTCAGGAGAGACTTGTGGGAACAGTGTACATTATTAGGCACTAGGACGAGCACTTTGTGTATTGGATTCTGATTGTTTGCTCGTGGATTCCTGTTCAGCCGGTATGTGACACCAGGGATGTGGGTCCAGACCTAACTCCTAGCAGCCATCATCCTGGGCCCCTGCAGCCCACCAGCCTCTGTGTTGTTTCATGAGTTCACTGTGAAAATTAGGTGTAAAATGAGATTTGGATGCTGGGGATGAAAGCAAAACTTTGAGTGAGAGAAAGGAAGACAACCAGCTTCATTCCTGGAGTGGAGAAGGCTGCCCTCCGGCTTCTGGTCAGCCACTCCCACAGCGTCTGGCATCATGGTCTCCTTGCTGATGCCGCGTGTTCCCCGTGCTGTCCTAGATGTTGACGAGTGTCTGGAGCAGAGCACGAGCTGTGGGCCCAACCGCATGTGCTTCAACACGAGAGGAAGCTACCAGTGCATCGACACGCCCTGTCCTCCCAGCTACCGGCGGGATGCTGTGTCAGGGTAGGTCTCCACCTCTCGGTCCTGACTGGCGCGTGAAAACCCTTCCTCTGCCCTTGACCCTCACGATCGTGTGTGTGGCCAGGTGTGACCTGGGGGCGTAGGGCTACAGTGAGTTCCCCTTCCAGGGAGCGGGAAGAAGAGCTCATTGCACAGTAGCCACTGGGATGAGGCGGCCATTCCTCCCAGCCTGTGTCCGTGGAGCAGCATCCGGCCTCGTGGCCAGCTCCTCATGGTGACAGCCTGCCTTTCGTGGGGATTTCCTGGCCGCCAGGTGTGTGGCCTCCGCTCTGGGTGCGATCCTGTCCTTGCGATCCAGATCCAGACTGCTCTGGGGGCAAGGGCGGGAGCAGGCGTGACTCAACGTCTGCCCTCTCGTAGCCTTTGCTTAGTCCCTGCTGTCTGCAGTAGTCCCTTCTGGGCCCCAAGTGAACAGCTCTCTATTTTCTTGCTCCTCGCACAGAGATGCTGTACTCAGTCCAGGCAGTGAGTTCACAGGTGCTGGGAGACAGGCGACGCTGGGCATTAGTAAGAGGGCGTCTCCCAACCAGGCTCTCGGGGGCGCTCACACTTGGTCCTCCCCGCCAAGACGCCTGCCGTGTTCCTGTGCCGGAGCTCAGCACGGCTGCCCGGAATCCACCGAGAGGCTGCCTGTAACCGGCCTGGTGGGAATAGGAGGGGACGGAGCAAGTGAGAAATACAGACTGATGAAACCTAAAAACGCCGTGGCTGAAAAATCTGTATCTTCATAAAAATGACTCTCTGTGCGCTTTTTTCCTCTTTATTATCCGTGATTTCTGGCAAATAATTTAAAAGTCACGATGACTCAAAACACAGTGTGGGCCCTGGAGAAAGAAAATACAGTTTTCCTATAAAATAATGTCGATGATAATTACAAAGGGAAGTCCCTCCACAAGAATCTCAGTTGACCTTTTATTATTTTTAGAAAAATAAACCAGATGTGTCCTATTTCAGCTTTCAAACAGCATCAGGATAGATGTTAACATTTAAAAATAGCTTGTATTCTTCTCTAAGAAACGCTCGTCTCCAGTATATGTGCAGGTGCCTTTATTTCCAACACTGACTGCTCCTCTTAAAGCAAGCTCTCTCGTGGTACCCAGGCTTCTGATCTGGCAGAGCTGAGGGAGATGCGGGTGCAGAGCAGCACACGCGCCTGGCCGTCAGCATCTGCCTTGAGTGGGAGCCACGGCGCGTGGCTGAACCCTCTTGCTCCTGCAGTGGGGCTGGCTGCTGTGTCTGCTGCCGCCCAGGTGTCGCGGCTCACAGACCCCGCATCACGCCTCTGCTTCCAAGATGGTTGACTGTGCACATTTCCTGTGTTTGTCGTCCTTAGGTTCTGTCTCAAGAGCTGTCCGCCCAATGATTTGGAGTGTGCCTTGAGCCCATATGCCTTGGAGTATAAACTTGTCTCCCTCCCATTTGGAATAGCTGCCAATCAGGATTTGATCCGGCTGGTGGCGTACACTCAGGAGGGGGTGATGCACCCCAGGACGACTTTTCTCATGGCAGATGAGGAACAGGCTGTGCCTTTTGCCTTAAGGGATGAAAACCTAAAAGGAGTGGTGTACACGACCCGGCCACTACGAGAGCCGGAGACCTACCGCATGAGGGTGCGAGCCCTATCCCGCAGTGCCAATGGGACCCTGGAGTACCAGACCACGTTCATAGTTTACATAGCTGTGTCTGCCTACCCATACTGAGGAGCCCTGCAAAGCTTGGTCCACATATGTAAATCACGGTAACCATGGCAACCACATCCCCTTCCAGATGACTGTGTCTTGCACAGTTGCGATCTTGGCAACTTGAAAATGGTGCTATGTTGTGTGTGCCCTCCCTGGTACCACCCAGGTCCTTCACGACCCCACCATGGCCATCTTGCAGTAAAGTCTGGAGAAGTCCCTTCTTTTTGTCTTTATTTATTACACTGGAGCAGTCACTTCCCAACGATCCTTCTGAATACCTTTCAGGACACATCAGTGATACTTTAGAATACCACAGTAGCTGGGGTGATTTTCCTTAAAAGCAACTAATTCAAAGTCAAGATTTTTGAGCATCTGTCTTTAGAACAATAAAACCAGCTGTTCTGTGTTTTTATCAAACCTTATGCAATGAATTATGAAGCTGTTTATTAATGCTTTATAAAAGGACTTGGACACCCATTTCACTCTAAGGAAGAGAAGCACCCATCATTTCAGGAATGCACTGCCGCTACGAGAAGGTCCACCCCACGTGGGGCTTGCCTCAGCTGAACATCTGAGTGAGGGTGATGCCTTCAGTGATGTTGTGGAATCAGCTAACACATAGAGCAACGAAAAGACGTTCTCTTGTCCTCCGATGATTTTCCTCAGACCTGGATCTTTGCTGTGACGTTTGATATAACCTTCCGTTCATTTAGCTCTGTAGCTTTTATATTCCAGATTTTTTTTTCTGCAAATGAAAACAATGTTTTAAAAACCAATAGGACAGGTTTCTTTTTTTATCTGATATACTCAAAATCACATAAATATTAAACGTCAACACACTGTACATGGTGGTAACAGGCTCTATAAGCAATTGGCAAGATGTATTCTATTTTTATTAAGTGTATATATGTATTACCTAGTGTGTATTTTCTATATAATATCATATAATATGTTGGACTCTTATAAAATTATTTTATAAAAAAACAATGTTACAGTAAAATCAGCTGAAATAAAATTTTCACATCCTTTTTCTTAACTTTCTTGAGCATCTACCATCTTTTCTCGTGCTGACATCAAGTCTAAAGTCTGCAGACACGCATATGAGCGCATGCACACCCAGCAGCCTTTGAGGTGGTCAGTTTTGCGGTCAAGGTCCTGGACACGGATAACTTGAATAACTTTCTGAAGACAGCGCAGCTGGTGGGGCAGAAATGACCTGCTCCCTCCCTCTCTGACATCAAGTCTACTGCTTCCTCTCTGGGTGATGGTTTCCTCCTCCTCAGGAGTTTTCTTATTCCCATCTCAAGTGAATTCAGCTCCCACCTGCAGTAGGAATTACCCTAGCAAAGGCCTAAGTGTGACCTCTGATTGTACCCAGAATGACATTGAAGGCCAGCATTGTCACACAGCAGGTTAGGCCACAGACTGCGACACCGGCATTCCTGATGAGCCCCAGTTCGGGTAATGGCTGCTCCACTTCCAACTCAGCTCCTTGCTAAAGTTCCTGAGAAGACAGAAGAAGATGGCCCAAGTGCTTGGTTCCCTTGCTTCTACTTGGGAGACCCAGGTAAAGCTACTGGCTCCTGGCTTTGGCCTGGCCCATTCCCAGCATTGAAGCCATTTGTAGAGTGAACCGGAAGATGAGAGATCTCTCTCTCTCTCTCTCTGTTTCTATCCCCTGTATCCCCTCTCTGTATGTCTTCCTTTCAAATAAATAAATAAATCTTTAAAAAGAAAAGAAACCCTGGAAAAATTGTCTAGTCTGCAGCCTGTTAGGCCAGTGATTGTCTTAATCAGTGGTTACCAAAGAATGTTCTGCAGAACGCTACATAAGAAAAGGTACTCCAAGCCTAGAAAACAGTGTGTAGTGTATCCCCATGGAAGATTTACTATGAACCTGACATATAAAGGATCCTAAAGTCCAGTAGTAAAAGGATTTCATTTATTCAAGCCAGCATTCCCCCAACTATTTAATCACAGAGCTTTTCCTGCCTGATGTATTACAGTTCCTCTCTGAACATTTGTAGACATGCTAACGCAGTACCATCAAGATCTCTTGCCTCACCCTCTGTCCCTAGATATGAGACACTTTATAGCCTACTCGGGTACCCAACTCCAGCACACGACCCTGACCATCGAGCTTCTTTCTACATTAAACACATTGACTTTGCTCATTTCCTTTGCCCTCTGTTCTCAAGTGTGGGCAGTGACCCGACGTGAGCTCCTACACAATCATTACTACAGTATTTGACTTGGAGATTATTATGTGGAGCCAGAAAGTCCAGCCAGAGCCAGCTCTTTTCATGCAGCTTCCTTGAAACTTCTCCCGAGCACCCCAGGTGGTCAGGCAGTTAGGCAAGAACAGCAAGCCCAAAGGTCCCTTCGAATGACGGGTGGGGCGGTGAAGTCCGCCCTCCTGGCATCTGGCGTAGCTGTGAGGACCAAGCCCACATCTGAGCCTGCAAGTTTCATCAATTCTCCAGACGGAAGGAAGGACTCTCACAGGTGATGTTAGTCTCCAGTGTCTGTGTAGTCCCTTTCGTGTCGTGTGGAGTCCACCTGCAGTAATTAGTAACTGCCTCTGTTGTTAAAGCAAGCAGCAGAGCAGTCTGCCCCAGGGGTCAGCAAACTCCCCCACAAGGGCCAGATGCTAAGTATTACAGGCCTTCGGTCATCTGGTCTCTTGCTCCTTCTATCCTGTTTGGCAAGAAAGCAGCCATAAGTAACACATAAATGTGTGTTTCAGCAACTCTGTTTACAAAACCAGGCTAGAGTAGGCCTGTGGACAGTTGTTCACCTCTGATCTACCAAGTGTTTATCACTCTGTCAGTCACAACAGCCAAGTCTAAGTTCATACAAAGCCTCTGACAGTTCTTCAGCAGGATGGTGACCTCCTCGTGCACAGTGCTGTGGCCATCTACAACCCCGTCTCCTCCTCTACGTTCACCCAGCCTGCTGTGAGGTCTGCAGTTGGGTTCAAGCCCCAGTCTCCTTCATAAACATGCACATACATGCTTTGCAGGGCAGGCTCACAGCAAACACCCAAACAGTCCATCATCAAAGTGTTCCAGGTCAGCCAAAGATGCAACACTCCCAAGGCACGTTCCATCTGTCCCACCGGCTGCCGCATGCTTTCATTTGACCTCTCCGCTGATGCAAACTTAGGCCTCCAACATAGGATTAACCCAAACCCCACCTACATACCGCCTGCTCTCCTGCGGCCTTCACACTACAGCAGTGGTGGGCCTCACTCTGTCCAGTGAGGCGGAAGCAGAAGCCACTTGGCAGGACTTCTGAGAAATCGCTCTGCAAGCAGATGGTCTTGGTGGCATGCCAGCTTGGTCTTTCTCCTTTTCCATCTTCCCGTGCTCAGGATATGGAGAGGGGTGAACAACCATCTTGCAGCAATGAAGCAGCGGCTCCAAGGATAGAAGACCATGTGCTAAAGATGGGAAGAAAGGAAAGGAAGGAGGGAGCACTTGGGACCTCAGGTTACAGAGTTGAAGCTCTCGATCAACACTAGAGCAGTCACCCCAGGATTTTGGGTTGTCTGGGAACCATAAGCTCTTGCTTACTTGAGCCATTGTTCATCGCAGTCTCTGTTGACAATTCAAGACATTCATGCCTTCAGATGGACCCTCCAAACTGGTCTCTCCTGGCTGTCTTAACTGTATAACTGTTCATCCAGTTACTCCAGCTGAAACCTGGATTGACTGATAATCTCTCACACCCCACCCCTCTGCCCACCTTCAGTCCACCTGAGTGTAACTACATCTGCACTGCTACCATCCTAGGCAAGGCCACCACAGACTCCCCCTCCTAGTTGGTTCCTTTGCCGTGCCTGCCCTGCTACGCCCCATTTCCTACAAGATTGAGTTCTTAAGAACATCTGTCCTATCAAGTCACTGCATCAGTGGTTTCCCGTTCCTCTTCCATGACCTAATGGTGTTAGGGCCTCTGGCTTCTCTCCAGGCTGTCTGCTTAGACGAGTTGGAACTGCACTAGCTCACTAGGCTGTTCAGAGTGCGGAGCACAGGAGATACTTGGCATGGGATTTGGAACGTGGAAGCGAGGCTGTGGCCATATTGCTTTTACATGTGGAGGTCATTGCCAGAGTCCCTAGAGCTGCTGCAGGTCATAGGCCCTGCCCCGGCTGTTAGCTCTTGTGGTGCAGGACAGCAGTCGGCCCGCAGCTGTCCACCTCCCGCCGAATCCTCCTCCAGCAGAGCCCAGCTTTCCCGCGTGAGCCCTAAGTCAGTGAAGTTGGAGAACGGCTGCGAAGGGAACGGTCTCCCTGAGATGTGTGTGGAAGCCCTAACTCCCGGCGTGCCAAGGTCCACCAAGGAGATCCAAGGGTGGGATCTTCATCTGACAGGATTGGTGTCCTTACAGGAAGAGCCACCAGAGACCTCTCCCTCTCTCCTGGGAAGGCACAGAAGACAGCCATCTGCAAGCCAGAACAAGAGCCCTCACCAGAAACCACACCTTGCCAGACTCCAATCCTGGGCCTCCCAGCCTCCGGACCTGTGGGAAAACAAATCTGCATTGCCTCATCCTTGCAGCCCACAGCATGTGTGTGCCAGCCGGAGCTGACTAACACGCCACAGACACCGCCCAGGCTCCTGCCTGTCCTCGCGGGTTCCGCCTCACATCCGTGGGCTCAGCTGGCTCCCAGGGATCGGTGCAGTGAGAATGCAGAATGTAATCAGGTCACTCATTCACCTCCAAGTGCCCTGGAAAAAGAGAAAGAAAAAAAAATGAGCCCAGGCCCCTAGTCCCAGGTAAAGCTGCAAAAGGATGATGTAAAGTTGAGTGATGACCCAAAAGAGCCTAATCAGGGCCAAGTGTTCTGAAAACCAAACCCAATCCTGGAAGTGACAATTACAACACAAATTTAATTCCCAGTCTCTTGAGGTCTCTTACGTTAAAGTTATGGTGCTGAGAAAGAAGTGTGACTCTGAAAATCGGGCTGGAGCCCTTGGGCCCACATCTGATCCGTCTTCTGTGGCAGCAGAAACCACCTTCCCTGAATGGCCCGTAAGGCCATGGGAGACTGACGCCTACCAGGACCCATGCCCACACCATTCCTCACTTCTGGACCCACAACCAGACTCAGGTTTGCAGAAACCAACAACAAAAGACATAAATGAAGTTTGTATTTTATATGTCTTTTTCATTTTATTCTTTGAGTAATTCATTTTCCTTACATTTCAAAGGGAACCATCTGTTGCAGATTAAAACTTCAGGAAAAACCCGGTCGGGGCGCCAGATTCTGTCCCGGTTGCCCCTCTTCCAGGCCAGCTCTCTGCTATGGCCAGGGAGTGCAGTGGGGGATGGCCCAAGTGCTTGGGCCCTGCACCCCATGGGAGACCAGGAAAAGCACCTGGTTCCTGCCATCGGATCAGCACAGCGCGCCTGCCACGGCGGCCATTGGAGGGTGAACGAACGGCAAAGGAAGACCTTTCTCTCTGTCTCTCTCTCTCACTGTCCACTCTGCCTGTCAAAAAAAAAAAAAAAAACTTCAGGAAAAAAAATCACAGGTGATTTGAAAACACTGTGCAATGCCATGAGCTAGAACTTGAAAGCCACTGTTGTGCAGAGGAGGAAGTCCACACACGAAGAGATGAACAACTGGCCACAGGTTGTCCGCAGGCTGGAGACTGGATAGCTGGTAGTGTGGCCCAGGCCAAGTCCACGGGCCTCAGAGCCAGGGAGGCTGAAGGTGTGGTTCTCAGCCTGAGGATCCAGGGGCCGCAGCGTAGATCTTGGACCCCAGAGGCCAGCAGACAACATCCAAGGCAGGAGAGGAGCATGTCCCGGCTCCCGGAATGAGGGGTGCATTCGGCTCCTGGATTCCTTCTCTGGGTCCCCAGCCAGTAGATGCTGCCACCCACGTTGAGGCTGCCACCGACGTATTCCTACCTGGTCTGTTCTCTCACTGTTCTGCCCCAGGCTGCTAGGTAGTCCTTAATCCAGTCAGGGTGACGCCTGATAGAGACCGTTATGAGGACTCTGGGGACTGCTCTGATATTTCATTAACACTCGCTGACCTCTGCTGACTAAATGGATGCCACCGTGTATCCCTGACTGATTACTGACGTGGAAGGCCTCAAGGTGGGGACATCCAAGCCGCCACCAAACACTACCTGCAGTGGCTCCCAGTCCCTAGGCCTCACCAGAGGTCAGCCCAGACTTCCCCGAGATGTCCCCAGCACCCCGGGCCTCACCAGAGGTCAGCCCAGACTTCCCGAGACGTCCCCAGCCCCCCGGACCTCACCAGAGGTCAGCCCAGACTTCCCGAGTCGTCCCCAGCCCCCCGGGCCTCACCAGAGGTCAGCCCAGACTTCCCGAGTCGTCCCCAGCCCCCTGGACCTCACCAGAGGTCATCCCAGACTTCCCGAGTCATCCCCAGCCCCCCGGACCTCACCAGAGGTCATCCCAGACTTCCCGAGACGTCCCCAGCCCCCCGGACCTCACCAGAGGTCAGCCCAGACTTCCCTGAGATGTCCCCAGCCCCCTGGGCCTCACCAGAGGTCAGCCCAGACTTCCCCGAGACGTCCCCAGCACCCCGGGCCTCACCAGAGGTCAGCCCAGACTTCCCGAGACGTCCCCAGCCCCCCGGACCTCACCAGAGGTCAGCCCAGACTTCCCGAGTCGTCCCCAGCCCCCCGGGCCTCACCAGAGGTCAGCCCAGACTTCCCGAGTCGTCCCCAGCCCCCTGGACCTCACCAGAGGTCATCCCAGACTTCCCGAGTCATCCCCAGCCCCCCGGACCTCACCAGAGGTCAGCCCAGACTTCCCCGAGACGTCCCCAGCCCCCCGGACCTCACCAGAGGTCAGCCCAGACTTCCCTGAGATGTCCCCAGCCCCCTGGGCCTCACCAGAGGTCAGCCCAGACTTCCCCGAGATGTCCCCAGCCCCCTGGGCCTCACCAGAAGTCAGCCCAGACTTCCCCGAGACGTCCCCAGCCCCCCAGACCTCACCAAAGGTCATCCCAGACTTCCCGAGTCGTCCCCAGCACCCCGGACCTCACCAGAGGTCAGCCCAGACTTCCCGAGACGTCCCCAGCCCCCTGAACCTTACCAGAGGTCATCCCAGACTTCCCGAGTCGTCCCCAGCCCCGTGGACCTTACCAGAGGTCAGCCCAGACTTCCCAAGTAGTCCCCAGCCCCCCGGACCTCACCAGAGGTCAGCCCAGACTTCCTGGGACATCCCCAGCCCCCTGGGCCTCACCAGAGGTCATCCCAGACTTCCCGAGACGTCCCCAGCCCCCCAGACCTCACCAAAGGTCATCCCAGACTTCCCAAGTAGTCCCCAGCACCCCGGACCTCACCAGAGGTCAGCCCAGACTTCCTGGGACATCCCCAGCCCCCTGGACCTTACCAGAGGTCAGCCTGGACTTCCCTGAGACGTCCCCAGCCCACTTTCACAGTGTTTATTTTCTCATGCTTCTCTTGCGTGGGTCCCATTTGCCTTGTAAGAGCGTCATGCACTACTCCTGAGCCCACTGCTCTTCTGTTTTAATTCATGTATTTTTCACCTGTCTTTGTTGACTCCTTGGATGAGAAGCCTATGGAAGGTGACTATGCGAGGGTGACCAACTGATAGACAATTTAGATAAAAAAGGGGCCCAAGGCTTCTAATGCTCAAAGCTATGCGTAGAAGCCATGTGCCCATTCATGCAAAAATAAATATTGAATGCCTACTCTGCACTAGGCTCACTGATAATCACGAGAAATGCAAAACTGAGAAGACACTTAGAGGCCAGTGAGAATTCATACGTAAAATGGAACAATCATAACCCACGGTACAGATGCACAAAGCACAGTGGGCAGGGACGTGTGGTTCTGCACTGGGAGAGGCTGGGATGAGGCCACATTTCAGACTGGAAGGGTGGCGGGGGAGGCCAAGCCTCTTCCCCTTGAGCAGGTGTCTCAAGTCTGCACAACGTTGTCCCTCCTGTGTCGCATGCTCCAGAATCTACAGCTGCAAGGCAACCAAAGGAAATAACTGTTCTTGGTCCAGCTCCCTGCTCTGTTACTGTGGGGACGCGAAGGCCACCAGGAATCCGCCCACAAGCTATGGGCCTCGCCTTGGAGAGAGTGAGACGCAGAAGTAGCTCATGTGAGAGGAAACCCTGGTCTCTTCTGCTTTATCCCCCCCCTTTTTAAAGGAATTTTAAGGGGTTCTTTTCAAAGATGGTAAAAAGCAGGAGTTTCAATCTTTTATTGCTATATAGCTTCATGCCAAAAGAAAAGGTTGTGGTCAGTACATGTGTTTTAGACGATTTTGTAGGACTTTTCCTGTGAGAATCCCCTTTTACCTTCAGCGCCAGTCTGTGCCATGTTGCCTCCCCCCAGTTTTAGTGGCTAGGTTGGGGCAATCCACCTTATCCGGATGGTCCGAATCGCGATTCTCCTATGAGCTGCCCTAGTCCCAGCCTCAGCAGCCGATGAGCCGGCACCCAAAGCAAGGCTAGCTTCTCACCTGCTCATTTTCTCTCCAAACCCTTCTCTGGAGGAGAAGGAAAGCTTAGCAGTTGGCATCTTCTTGGCTGTTTCTGTGATGACTTGTTCTAAAGGTTTCCAGATCTGGCGTGCACAGTGAGCACCAGTGCAGGGGCTGCGACAGCGGTGCTGCAGCCGTCAGACTTGGTGTCAGACACTGGTTGATGCTGGCGTTGGACCACTGGGCTGAGGACAGCGCGTACTTGGTGTAGAGGAGCCCCCGCCGGCTGGGGCGGTGGCAGCATGAGCAGCCATGGCTGTGCACCTGCTTTGTCCTTACTGTGAGGAGAGCCTCAGCTAGCAGGCGATGGAGGTAAGGGATGGAGGTAAGAATGGCCCTTCTGAGGGATGTCAGTCTCCCTGGATTAGGGCCCTAGCCAGGTGATCAGCTCTAACCTTAATCACCTCCACAAATGGCCTCATCTCCAAATGCTGGGTCTTAGTCTCTTCTGTGTTGCCCAACAAACTGCCTGAGGCTGGGGAACGTAAACTAGCTTCAAGGGGCTCAGAGTTCTGTTGGCTACAGGGATGCTGACCTCAGGGTGCCCCGGCAAGGACCTCCGACCCAAGGCACAGTATGGTGGAGAAATGGGAAAGGAGTTGGCAGGGTGTGGAAGGGGCACGTATGTGAGCAAGGGCACAATGGACCAGGAGCAGCCACATGCATGCTTTTAATAACAGGCTACTCTCATTTGAACAAATCCACTCCGCGAGGTCTGCATTAATTCCTCCTAGGGTCCTGCCCCCATGACCCAGTTGCCTTGCACTAGGCCCTCAAAGGTCACCCGTGTCAGCACCGTCACACTGGGGCCCAGCCTCCAGCACATGAACCAGTGTCCCATCACGCAGGACCAGGGCCCCAGCGTAAGACTCTGGGGAACACAGTTCAGTCCGAAACAGGAGTGAGGGGTGCAGTGCTGGTAAGGAGGTGAGGTGGGAGCTAAGTTTCCACGGGTGTGAGAGAGAGGACGGCGTCTGCTGAAGGTTTTAGAGGTAGGGATAGGAGTGCGTCGTTACAGTATTTCCTGTGTAAAATGCAGGAGGTGGAGCCACTCTGAGGCACTGAAGGGATTGCTGAGTAGCGCCTGAGGTTGAAAAGTCAGAATCATTTCTGGTTTGAATGCATTTGTTCATGTGACTCTCTCAAAACGCAGTCATGCCCAGTGGCCTGCATGGAACAGCAAAACATAAGGATAGATCTGTTGGTGCGGAGCTAAAGTTCGCAGGCTCTGAGAGGAAGATGCTGTAGACCCCAGGAGGGACGTGGAGTGGTAGTGTTATTACAGTGAGCTCACGTCTATCATCAGAAAACAGGAAGCTGGCATTCCACTTTTCCTGGGATGTGGATGTCAAAACAGAGGTGGCGAGTTGGAACTGGAGGCTAAACACGACTCAGGGTGTGAAGTAGCAGCTAAAAAGAACCAGAAAAAAAAGACTTCCCAGGGCATTTGTACTGAGATTGGCAGATGTTGCTTAGAGCATAACAGACCAGATAGCTGAGTGTTGACTGACAACAGCAAGCAGACCCCCAGCAGCTGCTGAGCTGGAGAAGAGTGTGCACATTCCAGCCTGTCCATAGTCCAGGCTTTGCTTAGAAGGTCAAGGGCAGGAAATCTGAGACCGTGGGGTTGATGGTGCCATGGACAATGGTGTCCAAAGACATGGATTATGGATTCTAGGACAGAGAGAAGAAAAAGGAAACCAAAATGTGAATAATAGACCAAAGCAGCAACCAAAAGTTAAAGGCCTGAAGGCTTATTCATGTATCCACTTGGAAATTATTTCTTTTCTTTTAGCAATTTTATTGGATGTGTAATTGAAAAACCATATGCTTTACCAAGTTTAGGTATGAAATTTCATGTTTAGTAAATTTACAGAGTTGTGTATCTGTTTAAATATTCTAAGCACAAGTTCTCTATCAGATACCTGATTTGCAAATCTGTTTCCACAATTTGTGTCTTATATCTTCATTTTCTTTGGAGGGTTTCTTTTGAAGTATAAAAATTCTAACTTTTAGTCCTATTGATTGCTGTTTTTTCCAAAGGAATGTGTTTAGTGTTTGGGCATTATTTTGGATGTTTAGTGTCTCCCCAAAGCCCACCTGTTGAAAATTCAGTCCTCAAAGTCTTATGTTAATAGTACTGAGAGATGGAAACTCAATCCAGTCATGGTGCTGAGAGGTAGGGCTTTAGGGAATTGGGTCAATAGGATGGAGGCTTTACAAGGAGAGATGCAGACAGGCACAGGTGCCCCCTCATGCCGTCGGTGCTCCACACCACCTCAGGACCTTGCCAGCAAGAAGCCGTTACCAGATGTAAAGCAACGGAGCTGCCGATGTTGGACTCGAATCCTCAGAACCGTGAGCCAGTGTACACTTCTCTTTCCTTCATAAGCCTGTGTCAGGTATTTTGGTGAGATAACGAAATGCTGATGACTACAGTGTTGTAGCTAAGGAATCTGCTCAACCTGAGGTCATAAAGATTTTTCTCCCATTTTCTTTTAAATGTTAGAGTCTTAGCTCCTTATCTCTGAGTTTATGGTATATTTTGATGTAAGTTTTCTGTGTAATATGATGTAAGATTCCAGATTCATCTTGTTGCTTACGCATACCCAGTTACCCTGGCATCTTCATTTTGGAAAAAGCTGTTTTTTCCCAAACACCTTTATGGCACCTTTATCAAAAATCAATTGACTGATAAGATTTACTGAAGCTGTTTAGTAAGCTTGATGATCCATCCAGAAGTATAAATCCTCCTTTTCAAGATTATCTTAGCCATAATGAGTGCCTTGCAACTCCACATAAATTTTAGAATCACCTTATCAATTTCTGCAGAACAGCCTGTGAGATTTTGTTGGCGACTGCATTCACTATCTCTGAATCATAGGCAAAATGGTTGCAAGCGTGGGTTCTGGGGTCAGGTGGCTGAATTCACCGTCGCTGTATTTCATAGCAGCAGAATCTTTAAGATCTGTCTACACCATGCTAGACCTCAGGTTTCTCATCTTTCAAAGGGAGCATCAATAACACTCATTTTTACTTTAGAAGCATGGCATAGTAGGTATGGCTTCTGCCTGTGATGCCGGCATTCCATATGGGTGCTGGTTCAAGACTGGTTGCTCCAGTTGCGATCCAGCTCCCGGCTAACATGCCTGGGAAAGCAGCAGAGAGTGGCTCAAGTGCTTGGGCCCCTGCACCCATGTGGGAGACCTGGAAGAAGCTTCAGGCTCCTGGCTTCAGCCTGGCCCAGCAGTGCACTCCGACCAGCAGTGCCATGGCCTGTTTTCTTTCCAGTCTATCTGCAGGAGTGAAGGGACTAACACCGAGTCCTCAGCACCTGTGTGGTGTGCAGTACTGGGGGCTGCCCTTGAGCATGGAGCCCCTCTGCCAGGATCAGAGGTTGGCAGGCCCCAGCACTTGTGATCCACAGGTCCCGGCATTTCCCATTCCATCCACCTCTGAGTCAGCGTAGCGGGGTCCGAGCTCACCACGCCCTGGCCTGGCTCTGAGCAGAGTGATTCCATGTGTGGAGACCACGCCTGATCCATCCCAGGGGCCCCAGCATATCCCAGCACTGTGGGAAGCTGGAAGGATGTATCAACAGGCTGCTGAGGTATCAAAATGTCAAGTGGCCCTCGGTGAGCAGCTTGCAGTGCTCTGGGGGCCCGTGGAGGGGCCGGGCGGGGCCGCGTCGTCAGCGGGTAATTGCTTCTCCCTGGGCTGGATGCTCACTGCCAGACCCGAGCAGATGCAGAGCCTGGAGCTGCTCGGGACAACTGTAGTTTCCCCACTGCTGGCCCTGCCAAGACTGTTTGAAGTTTCCTATATCTCAGAGGAACAGCCTGGGAATTTGGAAGCTCTTCACAGCGGTTTCTGAACGAGTTCCTCCTGCCTGCTCTGCCACGGCAGCCCTCCCGCTGGCCTGCACCACCCCTCTGCCTCAGCTCCCACCTCCGTCTGTCTTCCAACTCCCTCATCAGCCTGCACTCAGTAACAGAACCAGCCTCCCTGGGATCTGCCCACCCTCCTGGAACCTGCAGTCTCATTGCTAGGGATGTGGAGACTGTTCTAAGTGAGCAGCTGTATCTGCCATCAGCTGTTTGCCACCCACTCACTCTCTCTCTATGGCTCCCATGGAGAGAGACACCAAGTTCAGACACGTGTATGTCCTTTCTTGCAATGTGGTTATCTTGCCGCCCCATTCAATAGTAGAGGCTCCTCTGGGCTGGCGCACAGTCTGCTCACATCACAGGTAGAACCCAGCTCCTCTCCAAAACCAGACTAAGCTTTTCCATGGGCCTCTCAGGGAAGTGAGCTCCCAGTTACATGGAAGACGTATTGGAGGCAGTGGCCCCGCATAGACTTTTCTTTTTTTTAAGATTTATATATGTATCTGAAAGGCAGAGTTACAGAGAGGGAGAAATGCACACACACACAGGTCTTCCATCCACTGGTTCACTCCACAAATGGCCGCAACAGCCGGGGCTGGGCCAGGCCAGAGCCAGGAGCCAGGAGCTTCATCTGGGCCTCCAACATCAGTGCCAGGGACCCAAGTACTTGGGCCTCTTCTGTTGCCTTCCCAGGCACATTAGCAGGGAACTGGATTAGAAGTGGAACAGCCAGGACTCAAACCAGTGCCCATACAGGATGTCATCATCACAGGCAACAGCTTAACCCGCTATGCCACAATGCCAGCCCCCCAGCTAGGCTTATTCCAGGTTCCTCACTCCATCACTCCATGCTTGAATTCAAAGTGAAAGCATAAGGGTGTAGAAGAAAGCAGAATCTATCGAAAGAAAAAGTGCACACCCCAGGCATACGTCAGGCCAACTTGAGAGAAAGAATGCACAAAAAGCCCAAACACAAAAAGGTCTCTCATCAAGGTTGGGGCTGCCCTTTGATACAATGAGAAGACATGGAGTGGTGCCTGGGGTGGAGCTTAATTGAATATTCAAAGGGGGTCAGAGGCTAGGGCAGAGCTGAGTGCTGCCTAGTTCCATGCCCTTTTTGGAAGTACCGTAAGGCTCCTGGTGTCAGGAGCATGATGGGAATGGGGTGCAGGTTTGATCATTTTGTTAGTGATATTATAATGACCTGAAAGGCATCATGGAGAAACATCCTACAGCAGTACTCAGTATTTCCAGCTGCTACTGCTTTTTTTAGAAAGCTTTTAATAAATATAAATTTCATAGGTGCAGTTTTAGGAATATAGCAGTTCTTCTCCCCATACCCACCCTCCCACCCACACTCCTGCCCCACCTCCTACTCCCTTTCCCATCCCATTCACATCAAGATTCATTTTCAATTATCTTTATATACAGAAGATCAATTTAGTATATACTAAGTAAAGATTTCAACAGTTTGCACCCACATAGAAAAACAAAGAATAAAGTACTGGTTGAGTACTCCTTATAGCATTAAATCACAATGTACCGCACATTAAGGACAGAGATCCTACATGGGGAGTAAGTGCACAGTGACTCCTGTTGTTGATTTAATAATTGACACTCTTGTTTATGGCATCAGTAGTCACCCGAGGCTCTTGTCATGAGCTGCCAAGGCTATGGTAGCCTTTTGAGTTCGCCAACTCCAGTCTTATTTAGACAAGGCCATGGTCAAAGTGGAAGTTCTCTCCTCCCTTCAGAGAAAGGTACCTCCTTCTTTGATGGCCCATTCTTTCCGCTGGGATCTCACTCACAGAGATCTTTCATTTAGGTCATTTTTTTTTTTACCAGGACACTAATTTACGACATCAGTGATCACCCGAGGCTCTTGTCATGAGCTGCCAAGGCTATGGAAGCCTTTTGAGATCTGAGTGCCTTAAGGGCTGATTCTGAGGCCAGAGTGCTGTTGAGGGCATTTGCCATTCTAGGAGTCTGCTGTGTGGCCTGCTTACCATGTTGGATCACTCTCTCCTTTTTAATTCTATCTAATGTTATTAGCAGACACTTGGTCTTACTTATGTGTTCCCTTTGACAGTTATTCCTATCTATATGATCAGTTACACACTTAAAATGATCACTTTAACCAGTAAGACAGCATTAGTACCACCCAGCTTAATAGGATTTAGAGTCCCCTGGCAAGTTTTTAGCTTTACACTTAGGAGTAAGTCTGTGCCAAACTGCATCTCCTCCCTCTCTTACTCCCACTATTATTTATTACTGACATCAATTTTTAGTTGGATTTAAACATCTATGAATAATTCTGTGTTAAGTAAAAAGTTCAGCCAATGGTATTAAGTAAAAGAAAATAGTAAAAATAAAATATAATAAGCTGTCCAACAGGACAAGGGCTGATCAAGTCAGTGTTTTTCATAGTGTCAATTTCACTTCTACAGGTTTCCTTTTGGGTGCTCAGTTCTTTGTCACATATCAGGGAGAACATATGGTATTTGTCCCTTTGGGACTGGCTTATTTCACAAAGTATGATGTTTTCCAGATTCGTCCATTTTGATGCAAATGACCAGATTTCATTTTTTTAACCATTGTGTAGTATTCCATAGAGTACATATCCCATAATTTCTTTATCCGGTCTTCCATTGATGGGCATTTAGGTTGATTCCAAGTCTTAGCTATTATAAATTGAGCTGCAACAAACATGGAGGTGCAGATAGGTTTTTTTTTTTATTTATTTTATTTATTTCAAAGACAGAGTTACAGAGAGAGGTAGAGACAGAGGTCTTCCATCCAATGGTTAACTCCCCAATTGACCGCAATGGACAGAGATGTGCCAATCCAAAGCCAGGAGCCAGGAGCTTCTTCCAGGTCTCTCACATGGGTGCAGGGGCCTAAGGACTTGTGCCATCTTCTAATGCTTTCCCAGGCCACAGCAGAGGGCTGGATCGGAAGAGGAGCAGCCAGGATTAGAATTGGCACCCATATGGGATGCCAGCATTTCAAGCCAGGATATCAGCCCACTGCACCACAGTGCCGGCCCCTGCAGATAGCTCTTTTACTTGCCAGTTTCATTTCCCTTGGGTAAATTCTGAGGAGTGGGATGGCTGGGTCATATGGTAGGTCTATATTCAGATTTCTGAGGTATCTCCAAACTTCCATAGTTGCTTTACCAGTTTGCATTCCCACCAACAGTGGGTTAGGGTACCTGTTTCCCCATATCCTCACCAGCATCTCTTGTTAGTTGATTTCTGTATGTAAGCCATTCTGAGATGAGGTGAAACTTCATTGTGGTTTTGATTTGCATTTTGCTGATGGCTAGTGATCCTGAACATTTTTTCAGGATGATTTTCGGAACATTTTGTCTGTTTGCCATTTTGATTTCTTCTTTTGAAAAATGTCTGTTTAAGCCCTTGGCCCATCTTTTAAGTGGGTAGCTTGTTTTGTTGTGGTGGAGTTTCTTGATCTCTTTGTCGATTCTGGTTATTAATCCTTTATCAGTTGCAAGGTATGCAAATAATTTCTCCCATTCTGTCGGTTGCCCCTCCACTTTCCTGACTGTTTCTTTTGCTGTACAGACTTCTCAATTTGATGTAACCCCAGTTGTTAATTTTGGCTTTTCCTGCCTGTGCCTCTGGGGTCTTTCCCAAGAAGTTTTTGCCGGTACCAGTATCTTGCAGGGTTTTCTCCAATGTTCTCTAATAGTTTGATGGTGTCAGGTCATAGATTTAAATCTTTAATCCATGTTGAGTGGATTTTGTGTAAGGTGGAAAGTAGGTGTCTTGCTTCATACTTCTGCATGTGGAAATCCAGTTTTCCCAGCACCATTTGTTGAATAGACTGTCCTTGTTCCAGGAATTGGTTTTAGAAGCTTGATCAAATATAAGTTGGTTCTAGATGTTTGGATTGATCTCTGGTGTTTCTGTTCTGTTCCATTGGTCTATCCATCTGTTTTTGTACCAGTACCATGCTGTTTTGATTATAACTACCCTGTAGTATATCTTGAAATCTGGTATTGTGATGCCTTCGGCTTTGTTTTTGTTGTACAAGATTGCTATTTGAGGTCTCCTGTGCCTTCATATGAATTTCAGCATCATATTTTCTAGATCTGAGAAGAATTTCTTTGGCATTTTGAGTGGTATCTCATTGAATCTGTAAATTGCTTTTGGAAGAATGGACATTTTGATGATATTGATTCTTCCAATCCATGAACATGGGAGATTTTTCCTTTTTTTGTATCTTCTATTTCTTTCTTTAATGTTCTGTAATTATTATCTTAGCAATCTTTGACATCCTTGGTTAAGTTTATTCCAAGGTATTGGATTTTTTTTGTAGCTATTGTGAATGGATTGATCTTAGAAGTTCTTTCTCAGCCTTGGCATTGTCTGTGTATACAAAGGCTGTTGATTTTTGTGCATTGATTTTATATCCTGCTACTTTACCAAACTCTTCTATGAGCTCTAATAATATCTTAGTGAAGTTTTTTTGACCCCCTATATAAAGAATCATGTTGTCTGCAAATAGGGATAGTTTGACTTCTCCTTCCCAATTTGTATCCCTTATGATTTTTCTTGCCTAATGGCTCAGGCTACAACTTTCAGTACTATATTGAATAGCAATGGTGAGAGTGAGCATCCCTGTCTGGTACTGGATCTCAGTGGGAATATTTCCAACTTTTCCCCATTCAATATGATGCTGGCTGTGGGTTTTTCATAAATTACCTTGATTGTGTTTAGGAATGTTCCTTCTATACCCAATTTGCTTAGAGTTTTTATCATGAAAGGGTGTTATATTTTATCAGATGCTTTCTCTGCATCTATTGAAATAATCATGTTTTTTCTTCAGCAGTTTGTTAATGTGATGTATCACATTGATTGATTTATGAATGTTGAGCCATCCCTGCATACCAGGGATAAATCTCACTGGGTAGATGATCTTTCTGATGTGTTGTTGGATTCCATTGGCTAGAATTTTGTTGAGGATTTTTGCATCTGTGTTCATCAGGTAAATTAGTCTGTAATTCTCTTTCTTTGTTGCATCTTTATCAGGTTTAGGAATGAAGGTGATGCTGGCTTCGTAGAAAGAATTTGGGATGACTCCCTCTCTTCAGTTGTTTTCAATAGTTTGAGAAGAATTGGAGTTACTTCTTCTTTAACTGTCTGGTAGAATTCAGCAGTGAAACCATCCAGTCTTGGGGTTTTCTTTGTTGGGAAGGCCTTTATTACTGATTCAATTTCCATCTTAATTATGGGTGTTTATGTTTTCTGTGTCTTCATGGCTCAATTTAGGTAGGTTGTGTATGTCCAGGAATCTCTCCATTTCTTCTAGGTTTCCCAGTTTGTTGACATACAGTTCTTTGTAGTAATTTCTGATGATTCTTTATATTTCTGTGGTATCTATTGTTACATTTCCTTTTTAAGCTCTAATTTTATTGATTTGGGTCTTCTCTCTCCTTTTTGTTTAGTTGGGCCAATGGTGTGTCAATTTTGCTTTTTTTTTTTTCCTCCAAAAAACCAGCTCTTCATTTTGTTGATCTTTTGTAATTTTTTAATTCAATTTTGTTGATTTCTTCTTTAATTTTAGTTAGTTATTTCTTTTTTCCTAATTTTGGGCTTGGTTTGCTGTTATTTTTCTAGATCCTTGAGATGCATTGATAGCTCATTTATTTGGTGCTTTTCCAATATCTTGATAGAGGCAACTATTGCTATGAACTTTCCTCTTAACACTGCTTTTGCTGTATCCCATAAGTTTAATCTGTTGTGTTATCTTCATTTGTTTACAGAAAATATCTTTTGATATTTTATATAACCCACTGTTAATTCAGGAGCATGTTGTTTAGTCTCTATGTGTTTGCATATGCTCTAGGGATTCCTGAGTTGCTGATTTCCAGCTTTATTCCATTGTGATCTGAGAAGATGCATGGTATGACTTCAATTTTTTTTTTTTTAATTTGCTGAGACTTGCTTTATGTCCTAGCATCTGGTCAATCCTAGAGAAAGTTCCATGCACTGGTAAGAATAATGTGTATTCTGCAACTGTAGGATGAAAGGTTCTGTAGATATGTTAGATCATTTGATCTATAGTGTTGATTAAATCTGCTGTTTCGTTGTTGATTTTCTGTATGGTTGATTGGTCCACTGCTGAAAGTGGAGGATTGATGTCCTCCCAATACTATTGTATTGGAGTCTAAGTCTCCCTTTAAATCCCTTAACATTTCTTTTGAATTATCATGCACCCTGTAATTAGGTGCATCATCTATATTTATAATAGTTACAACTTCCTGCTGAATTGATCCCTTAATCATTATATAGTGCCCTTCTTTGTCTCTTTTAACAGTTTTTATTTTAAAGTCTGTTTTGTCTGATATTAAGATGGCTATACCAGCTCTTTTTTGGTTTCTGTTGGCATGGAATATCTTTTTCCAACCTTTCACTTTCAGTCTGTATGCATCTTTGTTGGTGAGATGTGTTTCTTGTAGGCGGCAAATAGATGGGTTTTGTTTTTCCATCCATTCAGCCAATCTGTGTCTTTTAACTGGGGAATTGAGGTCATTTACATTCAGTGTGAATATTGATAAGTAATGACTTTGCCCTGCCATTTTTTCCAAAAATATTCCTAATTTTTTCTTTGAATTTCCTTTGCTCTTTTACTGAGAGATTTTCTTCCTTTACCTTCTTTCATAGTGATGACCATGAGTTTCTGTTTCTGTGTGCAACACATCCTTAAGTATTTTTTGCAGAGCTGGACGAGTGGTGACAAATTCTTTCAATTTCTGTTTGTTATGGAAGGTCTTTATTTCACCTTCCTTCACAAATGAGAGCTTTGCAGGGTATAATATTCTGGGCTGGCAGTTTTTTTTCTTAAGACTTGGACTATATCTTGCATTCTCTTTTAGCCTGTAGGGTTTCTGATGAGAAGTCTGCTGTGAGTCTAATTGGAGATCCTCTGAAAGTAATTTGGCGTTTCTCTCTTGCACATTTTAGAATCTTCTCTTTAGTTTTCACTGTGGTGAGTTTGATTACAGTGAGTCGTGGCGAGGATCATTTCTGGTCATGTCTATCGGGACTTCTTTGTGCTTCTTGTACTTGGATGTCTCTTTCTCCAAACTAGGGACGTTTTCTGCTATTATTTCAGTGAAGAGGCCTTCTAATCCTTTCTCTCTCCCCATGCCTTCAGGAACTCCTAGAACCTCTATATTGGTTTTTTTTTTTAATAGTATCTTGTAGATTTCTAACAGTGTTTTTTTTAGTTTTCCAATTTCCTCTTCTTGTCTTTGGTTTGACTGTATACTTCCCTGTGCTTTGTCTTCTAAGTCTGACATTCTTTCTTCTGCTTTACCAATTCTGTTAAGGCTCTCCACTGCATTTTGTACTTGTCCTATTGAATTCTTCATTTCATTTTGATTTCTCTTTAAGATCTCAATTTCATGGGAGAAATTTTCTTTTATATCCTGTATGGATTTCAGTAGTTCATGCATTTGCTTTTGATTACTTCTATGTAATCTTATGATCAAATTTTTGAGTTCCATTGCTTGCATTTCTTCTATCTCATCATCTTCACAATCTAGTATTGAAGTGTCATGTTCTTTTGGGGTCATCTTCCTTATTCTTGTTTCTTGGATTTGTACATTTGATGTTTTGGAATTTGTGGAAATATTTGTTGGTTTTTTATTTATTTTTTGCTATGGCAGCTGTTATCATTGTACTATGAATGCTTCCTCTTTCTGCCATGTGGCTCTTATGTGTGCAGGCTCAGTCATGCCTCTCACACCCTCATCTCCCAGTGAGTCCAGAGCCTGAAAAGAGTGATCTTGGTACCCAGTGAAGGGCGGGACTGTGCATATTGATAGCATTTGCAGCGTGTGGACGACAGGACCTGCAGTAAGAGGTGCAGCATGCGAGGTTCATGCTTGGCTGTGTGTCACATCCCTCTGGTGGTTACCACCAAGCATTCAGCAGACTAGGATCAAGTCTAGGACAAGCAGATTCCAACACAGTGAACTCACATCCTTCTTGTGCAGAAACACCTTGGGAGAAAGGTGTTATATGCTGAGCATGGGACCTGACTTCTGCAATGCAATGTAGTGAGTCAGCCTGGGAAGGAACTTCTCTGGGGCCAGCAGGGAAAAATGAGGTGCAGGTGTGGCCTTTATCTTCTGCCTTGAAAACCAGACTTTCCACGTGGGGTCTTTGAGAATCAGTAGCTTGGGACCCTAAGGAGTATTCTTTAGGTGTCTGGAATCGTCAATGCAGAAAAGAGTAAGAAGTCAGCACTGTGTGATGATGGTGGAAAAGGAAATGGAATTATGTTATTTTGATGTAAAAGATGTTAAAACCCATGTATATGAGGGCCATAAAAAGTTTATGGAAACTTATATTGTGGAAAACTGCATGGATTTCCATTTTTCTTTGCACCAAAATAAACTTTTCATTCCATTTTCCATAACCTTTTCAAAGTCTCCTTACACACACAGGTCTGTTCCAGCTCGCCTCAAAGCCAGTCTTCTTTCCCACATGACATCACTTCATGTAAGAGCTAAAAGGAAAAGAGCAGGGCACAGTGGGGGCATGCAGAGGGCAGAGAGCGAGGACTGAAGGGGACCATGGGAATGAGGCAACTGCATTCATTCAAGCGGAATCACAGTAACATCAGCTCACCCTTATTGAATCGGCCATTTCTACATGCTTCACATGTGGGGGACTTTAAAAGGTTTCTGGAAATTTGAATTCAAAGATTTTTTTGGCACAAAAATTTTGAAATCCATGTTTTTTTTAAAAAATTATTTATTTGAAAGGCAGAGTTACAGAGAGGTAGAGAGAAAGGTCTTCCATCCTCTAGGTCGCTCCCCAGATGGCTGCAATGGCGGGAGCTGAACCGTTCTAATGCCAGGAGATTCTTCTTGGTCTCCCATGGGGGTGCAGGAACCCAAGGACTTGGGCCATCCTCCACTGCTTTCCTAGGACGTAGCAGACAGCTGGATTGGAAGTGGAGCAGCCAGGACTCAACCAGCACCCCTATGGGATGCTGGCACCACAGGCAGTGGCTTTACCGGCTGTGCCACAGCACCAGCCCCCATGCATTGTTTTTGATAGTATTCATTTCTGTGAACTTTCTGAACACCCCTCATGTTACCTAAGTTAGTTAACGATTTCTTTGACAACCTCAATTTAGGTAACTGCCATTTATTCCCAATTTACAGGGCCAGAGGCATAAAACACTCACCTGCCCAGACTTAATATGGATGGTGAGTGGTCGCGCCTGGAGCAAAGCCAGGTTACCTTTGGTTCTTGACCTCTGCATGCACAGCAAGGAGGGGCAAGGGGCAAGGGCCAGGTGAAAAAGGTCACTTTGGGAAAGGAGAATGGCTCCTGGGTGCAGCAGTTCCCAAAACGTGGAGATGCCTATAAATTCAGTTTGGAAGTTTGGGACTTTATTTCCAAGTAACGTGAAACAAGAGTTTGAGAGTCTTGCAGTGTATGAACTCTATGAGAACAACTCTGGGAATTTGGTCCTCGTCCCAAATTGAGAAGTGTTTAGGAAAGGATTATCATTCAGTTTGGTGGGATTCATTTATTTTCCATTAAGCAAAATGAGCAATGCCTTTATTCCTGATGGTGAAGTCCCATGCGTTTTAGTCTCATGCCGATTGCATGAGAACATGCCAGGCACTTAGCAAAGGGTCCAGGGCACTGCAGGTGAACTCACCAACACCAGAAATCCAGAGCTGTCTGGCTCAGAAATGTGATTCCCTTGAGAAACTGGGGTTGCCCAACCACTGCATCTCAGGTAAAATCTGAACCTGGCCACGGAACGGCCAGCGTGGTCAGTATGTGCAGCTGCTGCCTGGAGAGGCTTGGCTTCGTGAGGATTCTCGCTGCTGGGCTGAGATCAAAAGTAGCAGCAATTGTGAAAGAACTGTGGAAAGAAACAGAGAATTTGGCAGCATTCTGAACATTATTCCATAGCCAGGCAAATGTCTTAAGTACTTGCTTGCTATTAAGTAAGATTAAAGCAAGAATAAAACTTACTAACCTGACATTATCAAGTCAGTGTTATAGCTTGCAATTTTTTTATTTTACCTGGAAATAAACCACAACTCAAATGATCTGATTGCACTCTATGAATATATTTCATTATATATATAAAATCTGTATTCCCAGGTAGCAGAGAAACTTGCTCCGGCAGCTGAGAATGAGAACGAATGAGAAGTAGTACTGTTTTAAATTGTATTAATATACAGAATAATTTCATATATTCCATAAATTCTGAGAAGATAACTATACTTCTCTCCCTCCCCCTGTTTCCTTCTTTCATTTTTTTCCTTTAATTTTTGCTGTAATATAATTTCAATTTACTTTATGGTCACAGGCTTAATGAACCACTAACCATGAAGTTCAAGTAAAAAGTACAACGACCACTGTTGTACAGGAGTGTAGACGCCCATGCAGTCCTGCCTTAGGAGGGAGCTGTGTGCCGTGCTCCAAGTGGCCGCCCTTCCACTCAGGGTGAATGACGTGGAGCTTCTAGGTCAAAAATTGTGACTCCTGAGATTTCTGAGAACAGGTTGTACCAATTAGCACTTCAGGGGGGAAGTACTTGGCAGCTTCATAATAATTAATACCATAATAATTAATTACCTTCATTAAATATAAACTGTTTGTATGGTGAGTTGATTTGTAAGTGTACCTATAAACTAGAAATCAGACAAAGAATTTTGAAGCCAACTTTTTTTTTTTTTTTGACAGGCAGAGTGGACAGAGAGAGAGAGAAAGGTCTTCCTTTGCCATTGATTCACCCTCCAATGGCCACCACAGCCAGCATGCTGCAGCCGGCGCACCGCGCTGATCCGATGGCAGGAGCCAGGTGCTTCTCCTGGTCTCCCATGGGGTGCAGGGCCCAAGGACTTGGGCCATCCTCCACTGCACTCCCTGGCCACAGCAGAGAGCTGCACTGGAAGAGGGGCAACCGGGACAGAATCTGGCGCCCCGACCAGGACTAGAACCCGATGTGCCGGCGCCGCAAGGCGGAGGATTAGCCTACTGAGCCACGGCGCCGGCCGCCAACTTCTTTTTTTATGAGTTCTCTTAAAACTACTTGTTAGTTTTCTCTTGGGAAATTGTGTGTATTTTATTTATCACCATAGCCGAGGACCTATTCAACACCTAACACACAGTGATGTGTGTGGTAAGTGTTCCAACTATGAAGATGCATTAGTGTCCGAATGAGAGGCCACTTGGACACAGGGAGAGCAAAACATTTCAGAGAATTTTTTTAGTACTCTTTTTTTTTTTAAGAATTATTTTATTCGAATATTGAATCCTGCCTCCCGGCAAGATGGCGGAATAGGAAGGGAGCACACTGATAGTCTGGGGAGAGATAGTTTAATAAAAGTGGAGATACTGCAGGTTCAAGGAAGAGTAGGGGAGGAAACAGCAGAAGAAACTCTTCCGGAACGCGTGACTCACAGCGGACCTGCGTGGACAGCGTGGGAGCCCACAGTTTGGGACATCAGCGGCAGACTCAACACACCAGCGCTGGAACGCGAGGTGAGCCGAACCTCAATAGCCCGAGACACCGGCAGGCAAGCGGAGAGAGGAGACTAGAGGGAACGACCCCCCGGGGGGGGAAGTTCACAAGGCTAACTGGAAGAGAAAGAGAGAGAGAGAAAAAAAAAAAAGGGTGACTAGTACGGACACGGGTTTCTCTCTCTCCGCTCACCTCTCAAGGGCGAGCAAGACAAAGAGCAGGCGCCATCTTGGACATACGTCATAAGCAGAGCGACCTCAGGTCTGCACCGGCCCTGAGCCTAGCAGAAAAACCTGACTCTGGGCGGGGCGAATTAACAGGAGATTAGGAGCTAGTAAATTTGTGGTGCTACTGAACTGAGACTGTGAAAAAAGAGACGGTGGGGGAGAGAACTCACGGAATTCACGTGAGCACTCTCCAGAGACGCTACAATTCCGTAACTTTGGCAACCCAGTGGGAGGCTGAAGGAGAATTTGAGCCCACTCTGAGGGCCGAACAGATTCCCTGTGGGGATCTTGGGAAAGAGCTTCCAATCTCTGGCTCCTGTGGGTATATCATTTGCCTGCTAACTACCTCCAACTTCATTCAGCTGTGCGGAATTACTTCCCTTTTGAATCAAAAAAAAAAAAAAAAAGAGAAAGAGAGAGAGAGATTTACCACGCCTAACCTGGGAGTGTCACCTTTGGCACACCAAACAGAGCTCTCAGGCCACACCCATCTCAAGCCCTAAGGCTCCATCAAAAACAGATAGTCCACTTAATCTAGAGTCATAGTATAACAAGAAAAAGCACCACAGTGAAGAAACCAAATATCTCCAATATGCCAAATAACAAACGCAAAAACCGAGGTAATAAAAACAAGGAAGTCACCATGACGCCCTCAAATGAAAAAGACACCCCAATTCAAGATTATGAAGATGATGACATAGAAGAAATGCAAGAAGCAGATCTCAAAAAATTGATAAGAACATTAAGAAGTTCTCAAAAACAAATTCTGGAACTACACAAATCCTTAATGGACAAGATAGAAAATCTCTCTCGTGAAAATGAAATATTAAGGAGGAATCAAAATGAAACGAAACAACTAGTACAACAGGAAACTGTGATAGTGACTGAAGTGAAGAATTCAATAGATCAAATGAAAAACACAATAGAGAGCCTTACAAACAGAATGGGTGAAGCAGAAGAGAGAATATCGGACTTAGAAGACAGAGAACAGGAAAGGATACAGTCAGACCAAAGAAAAGAAGAGGAAATTAGAAATCTGAAACATATTGTCGGGAATCTTCAGGATACTATTAAAAAACCCAACATTCGGGTTCTAGGAGTTCCTGAAGGCATGGAGAGGGAGAAAGGATTAGAAGGCCTTTTTAGTGAGATATTAGCAGAAAATTTCCCAGGTTTGGAGAAGGACAGAGAAATCCTAGTACAGGAAGCCCACAGAACCCCTAATAAACACGACCAAAAGAGATCCTCACCACGACACGTTGTAATTAAACTCTCCACAGTGAAACATAAAGAAAAGATCCTAAAATGTGCAAGAGAGAAACGTCAGATTACTCTCAGAGGATCTCCAATCAGACTCACAGCTGACTTCTCATCAGAAACTCTAAAAGCTAGGAGGGAATGGCGAGATATAGCCCAGGTACTAAGAGAGAACAACTGCCAGCCCAGAATATTATATCCTGCCAAGCTCTCATTTGTGAATGAAGGTGAAATAAAGACTTTTCATTGCAAACAGAAATTGAAAGAATTTGTTGCCACTCGTCCAGCCCTGCAAAAGATGCTTAAAGATGTGTTACACACAGAAACACAGAAACACGGTCATCAATATGAAAGAAGGTAAAGGAAGGAAAGCAAGGAAGGAAACCTCACAGCAAAAGATCACAGGGAATTCAAAGCATATATTAGAACTTATCTTTGGCAAATGGCAGGGCAAAGTTACCACTTATCATTAGTCACTTTGAACGTGAATGGCCTGAACTGTCCAGTTAAAAGACACCAATTGGCTGATTGGGTTAAGGAACAAAACCCATCTATATGCTGCTTACAAGAAACACATCTTTCCAACAAAGATCCATACAGACTGAAAGTGAAAGGCTGGAAAAAGATATACCATGCCAACAGAAATGAAAAAAGAGCGGGTGTAGCCATCTTAATATCGGACAACATAAACTTTACCACAAAAACTGTTAAGAGAGACAAAGAGGGACACTATATCATGATTAAGGGATCAATTCAACAGGAAGATATAACAATTATCAATGTATATGCACCTAACTACAGGGCACCAGTTTATCTAAAAGATTTATTAACGGACTTAAAGGGAGACTTAGACCCCAATACAGTAGTACTGGGGGACTTCAATACTCCACTCTCAGAAATAGACAGATCATCCGGTCAGAAGATCAACAAGGATACAGTAGATTTAAATGACACCATAGCCCAAATGGATCTAACAGATATATACAGAACTTTCAATCCTACAGCTAAAGATTTTACATTCTTCTCAGCAGTACATGGAAGCTTCTCTAGGATTGACCACATACTAGGCCATAAAGCAAGTCTGAGCAAATTCAAAAGAATTAGAATCATACCATGCAGCTTCTCAGACCATAAAGGAATGAAGTTGGAAATTAGTAACTCAGGAATCCCTAGAGCATACGCAAACACATGGAGATTGAACAACATGCTCCTGAATGAACAATGGGTCATAGAAGAAATCAAAAGAGAAATCAAAAACTTTCTGGAAGTAAATGAGGATAACAGCACAACATACCAAAACTTATGGGACACAGCAAAAGCAGTGTTAAGAGGAAAGTTTATATCAATAGGTGCCTACATCAAGAAATTGGAAAGACACCAAATAGATGAGCTTTCAATTCACCTCAAGGATCTAGAAAACCTACAGCAAATCAGACCCAAATCTAGTAGGAGAAGAGAAATCATTAAAATCAGAGAAGAAATCAACAGGATTGAATCAAGAAAAACATTACAAAAAATCAGCCAAACGAAGAGCTGGTTTTTTGAAAAAATAAACAAAATTGACACCCCATTGGCCCAACTAACTAAAAAAAGAAGAGAAAAGACCCAAATCAATAAAATCAGAGATGAAAAAGGAAATGTAACAACAGACACCACAGAAATAAAAAGAATCATCAGAAATTACTACAAGGACTTGTATGCCAGCAAACAGGGAAACCTATCAGAAATGGATAGATTCCTGGACACATGCAACCTGCCTAAATTGAACCAGGAAGACATCGAAAACCTAAACAGACCCATAACTGAGACAGAAATTGAAACAGTAATAAAGGCCCTCCCAACAAAGAAAAGCCCAGGACCAGATGGATTCACTGCTGAATTCTACCAGACGTTTAAAGAAGAACTAACTCCAATTCTTCTCAAACTATTCAGAACAATTGAAGAAGAGGGAGTCCTCCCAAATTCTTTCTATGAAGCCAGCATCACCTTAATTCCTAAGCCAGAGAAAGATGCAGCACTGAAAGAGAATTACAGACCAATATCCCTGATGAACATAGATGCAAAAATCCTCAATAAAATTCTGGCCAATAGAATGCAACAACACATCAGAAAGATCATCCACCCAGACCAAGTGGGATTTATCCCTGGTATGCAGGGATGGTTTAATGTGCGCAAGACAATCAATGTGATACACCACATTAACAGACTGCAGAAGAAAAACCATATGATTATCTCAATAGATGCCGAGAAAGCATTTGATAAAATACAACACCCGTTCATGATGAAAACTCTAAGCAAACTGGGTTTGGAAGGAACATTCCTCAATACAATCAAAGCAATCTATGAAAAACCCACAGCCAACATCCTATTGAATGGGGAAAAGTTGGAAGCATTTCCACTGAAATCTGGAACCAGACAGGGATGCCCACTCTCACCACTGCTATTCAATATAGTTCTGGAAGTTCTAGCCAGAGCTATTAGGCAAGAAAAAGTAATTAAAGGGATACAAATTGGGAAGGAAGAACTCAAACTATCCCTCTTTGCAGATGACATGATTCTGTATTTAGGGGACCCAAAGAACTCTACTAAGAGACTATTGGAACTCATAGAAGAGTTTGGCAAAGTAGCAGGGTATAAAATCAATGCACAAAAATCAACAGCCTTTGTATACACAGACAATGCCATGGCTGAGGAAGAACTTCTAAGATCAATCCCATTCACAATAGCTACAAAAACAATCAAATACCTTGGAATAAACTTAACCAAAGACGTTAAAGATCTCTACGATGAAAATTACAAAACCTTAAAGAAAGAAATAGAAGAGGATACCAAGAAATGGAAAAATCTACCATGCTCATGGATTGGAAGAATCAATATCATCAAAATGTCCATTCTCCCAAAAGCAATTTACAGATTCAATGCAATACCAATCAAGATACCGAAGACCTTCCTCTCAGATCTGGAAAAAATGGTGCTGAAATTTATATGGAGGCACAAGAGACCTCGAATAGCTAAAGCAATCTTGTACAACAAAAACAAAGCCGGAGGCATCACAATACCAGATTTCAGGACATACTACAGGGCAGTTGTAATTAAAACAGCATGGTACTGGTACAGAAACAGATGGATAGACCAATGGAACAGAATTGAAACACCAGAAATCAACCCAAACATCTACAGCCAACTTATATTTGATCAAGGATCTAAAACTAATTCCTGGAGCAAGGACAGTCTATTCAATAAATGGTGCTGGGAAAATTGGATTTCTACGTGCAGAAGCATGAAACAAGACCCCTACCTTACACCTTACACAAAAATCCACTCAACATGGATTAAAGACCTAAATCTACGACCTGACACCATCAAGTTACTAGAGAACATTGGAGAAACCCTTCAAGATATTGGCACAGGCAAAGAATTTCTGGAAAAGACCCGGGAGGCACAGGCAGTCAAAGCCAAAATCAACTATTGGGATTGCATCAAATTGAGAAGTTTCTGTGCTGCAAAAGAAACAGTCAGGAGAGTGAAGAGACAACCGACAGAATGGGAAAAAATATTTGCAAACTATGCAACAGATAAAGGGTTAATAACCAGAATCTACAAAGAGATCAAGAAACTCCACAAAAACAAAACAAACAACCCACTTAAGAGATGGGCCAAGGACCTCAATAGACATTTTTCAAAAGAGGAAATCCAAATGGCCAACAGGCACATGAAAAAATGTTCAAGGTCATTAGCAATCAGGGAAATGCAAATCAAAACCACAATGAGGTTCCACCTCACCCCGGTTAGAATGGCTCACATGCAGAAATCTACCAACAACAGATGCTGGCGAGGATGTGGGGAAAAAGGGACACTAACCCACTGTTGGTGGGAATGCAAGCTGGTCAAGCCACTATGGAAGTCAGTCTGGAGATTCCTCAGAAACCTGAAGATAACCCTACCGTTCGACCCAGCCATCCCACTCCTTGGAATTTACCCAAAGGAATTTAAATTGGCAAACAAAAAAGCGGTCTGCAGCCTAATGTTTATTGCAGCTCAATTCACAATAGCTAAGACCTGGAACCAACCTAAATGCCCATCAACGATAGACTGGATAAAGAAATTATGGGATATGTACTCTTTAGAATACTATACCGCAGTAAGAAACAACGAAATCCAGTCATTTGCAACAAAATGGAGGAATCTGGAACACATCATGCTGAGTGAAATAAGCCAGTCCCAAAGGGACAAATACCATATGTTCTCCCTGATCGGTGACGACTGACTGAACACCAAGAGGGAAACCTGTTGGAGTGAGGTGGACACTATGGGAAATGGTGGCTTGATCAGCATAGCCCTGACTGTTAATGAACAACTTAATACATTATCCCTCTTAGTAGTTTTTTTTTTTTTTATCTGTTCTACTTAATATGACTGGTTTAGATCTGTAATTGATGCACAGTTATTCTTAAGTGTTGAAAATTAACTGAAATGTGATCCCTGTTGAACATGGTGGTGGGAATGGGAGAGGGAAGAGATGTATAATTTGGGACATGCTCAGGCTGACTTGCCCCAAGTGGTGGAGTTGGAAGCATACCAGGGGATTCCAATTCAATCCCATCGAGGTGGCATGTACCAATGCCATCTCACTGTTCCAGGTGATCAGTTTCAGTTCACAGTTGGTCATGGTGAAGGGACTGGGAGTCAAAGGGAACACATAGACAAGTCTAGTACCTGCTAACGCTAACCGATGGAGTAAATAAAGGGGAGAGTGATCCAACATGGGAAGTGAGATACTCAACAGACTCATAGAATGGCAGATGTCCTAAATAGCACTCTGGCCTCAGAATCAGCCCTAAAGGCATTCGGAGCTGGCTGAAAAGCTCATGAGAGTATTTCAGGCATGGAAAGCCAAGACACTCTGGCAAAAGATCTCTGCGAGTGAGATCCCAGTGGAAAGAACAGGTCATCAAAGAAGGAGGTACCTTTCTCTGAAGGGAGGAGAGAACCTCCACTTTGACTATGACCTTGTCTAAACAAGATAAGAGTCGGAGAACTCAGAGGGCTTCCATAGCCTTGGAAACTCATGACTGGAGCATAGGGAGATTACTGATGCCATAGACAGGAGTGTCAATTGGTAAAGTCAACAACAGGAGTCACTGTGCACTTACTCCTCATGTAGGATCTCTATCCTTAATGTGCTGTACATTGAGATTTAATGCTATAACGAGTACTCAAACAATATATTTCACTTTGTGTTTCTATGGGGGTGCAAACTGTTGAAATCCTTACTTAATGCATACTAAACTGATCCTCTGTAAAAAAAAAAAAAAAAAAAAGAAAGAAAGAAAAAAAAAAAAGAAATTATCAATTCCCAACTTGACTCTCACTGGGATTAAACATGACAATAGGTCTGCTCTGATTTCATCATCATTTAAAAAAATCATCTATTATTTTTCACTTTATGTTTCTGTGTGGGAGCAAACTGTTGAAATCCATACTTAATGTATACTAAGCTGATCTTCTGTATATTAAGATAATCGAAAATGAATCATGATGTGAATGGAAGGGGAGAGGGAGTGGGAAAGGGGAGGGTTGTGGGTGGGAGGGACGGTATGGGGGGGAAGCCATTGTAATCCATAAGTCGTACTTTGGAAAATTATATGCATTAAATAAAAGTTTATAAAAAAAAAAAAAAAAAAAAAAAAAAAAAAGAATTATTTTATTCATTTGAAAGATAGTTAGAGAGAGAGGTCTTCCATTCTGCTGGTTCACTCCCCAAATGACCACAATGACCAGAGCTGAGCTGATCCGAAACCAGGAGCTTCCTCTGGGCCTCCCATGTGGGGGCAGGGGCCTAAGGACTTGGGCCATCTTCCACTGCCTTCCCAGGTCATAGCAGAGAGCCAGATAGAAAGTAGAGCAGAATGCAACAACACATCAGAAAGATCATCCACCCAGACCAAGTGGGATTTATCCCTGGTATGCAGGGATGGTTCAATGTTCGCAAATCAATCAATGTGATACACCACATTAACAGACTGCAGAAGAAAAACCATATGATTATCTCAATAGACGCCAAGAAAGCATTTGATAAAATACAACACCCTTTCATGATGAAAACTCTAAGCAAACTGGGTATGGAAGGAACATTCCTCAATACAATCAAAGCAATTTATGAAAAACCCACGGCCAACATCCTATTGAATGGGGAAAAGTTGGAAGCATTTCCACTGAGATCTGGTACCAGACAGGGATGCCCACTCTCACCACTGCTATTCAATATAGTTCTGGAAGTTTTAGCCAGAGCTATTAGGCAAGAAAAAGAAATTAAAGGGATACAAATTGGGAAGGAAGAACTCAAACTATCCCTCTTTGCAGATGATATGATTCTTTATTTAGGGGACCCAAAGAACTCTACTAAGAGACTATTGGAACTCATAGAAGAGTTTGGCAAAGTAGCAGGATATAAAATCAATGCACAAAAATCAACAGCCTTTGTATACACAGACAATGCCATGGCTGAGGAAGAACTTCTAAGATCAATCCCATTCACAATAGCTACAAAAACAATCAAATACCTTGGAATAAACTTAACCAAGGATGTTAAAGATCTCTACAATGAAAATTACAAAACCTTAAAGAAAGAAATAGAAGAATATACCAAGAAATGGAAAAATCTTCCATGCTCATGGATTGGAAGAATCAATATCATTAAATGTCCATTCTCAAGCTAATCCTCCACCTCACGGCGCCAGCACACCGGGTTCTAGTCCCGGTTGGGGTGCTGGATTCTGTCCCAGTTGCCCCTCTTCCAGTCCAGCTCTCTGCTGTGGCCAGGGAATGCAGTGGAGGATGGCCCAAGTGCTTGGGCCCTGCACCCCATGGGAGACCAGGAGAAGCACCTGGCTCCTGGCTTCGGATCAGCGCGGTGCGCCAGCCGCGACGGCCATTGTAGTGTGAACCAACGGCAAAGGAAGACCTTTCTCTCTGTCTCTCTCACTGTCCACTCTGCCTGTCAAAAAAAAAAATGTCCATTCTCCCAAAAGCAATTTATACATTCAATGCAATACCAATCAAGATACCGAAGACCTTCTTCTCAGATCTGGAAACAATGATGCTGAAATCCATATGGAGACACAGGAGACCTCGAATAGCTAAAGCAATCGTGTACAACAAAAAAAAAAGCCAGAGGCATCACAATACCAGCTTTCAGGACATACTACAGGGAAGTTGTTATCAAAACAGCATGGTACTGGTACAGAAACAGATGGATAGACCAATGGAACAGAATAGAAACACCAGAAATCAATCCAAACATCTACAGCCAATTTATATTTGATCAAGGATCCAAAACCAATCCCTGGAGTAAGGACAGTCTATTCAATAAATGGTGCTGGGAAAATTGGATTTCCACGTGCAGAATCATGAAGCAAGACCCCTACCTTTCACCTTACACAAAAATTCACTCAACATGGATTAAAGACTTAAATCTATGACCCGACACCTTCAAATTATTAGAGAGCATTGGAAAAACCCTGGAAGATATAGGTACCGGCAAATACTTCTTGGAAAAGACCCCAGAAGCACAGGCAGTCAAAGCCAAAATTAACATTTGGGATTGCATCAAATTGAGAAGTTTCTGTATTTCAAAAGATACAGTCAGGAAAGTGAAGAGACAACCAACAGAATGGGAAAAAACATATGCAAACTATGCAACAGATAAAGGGTTGATAACCAGAATCTACAAGGAGATCAAGAAACTCCACAACATCAAAACAAACAACCCACTTAAGAGATGGGCCAAGGACCTCAATAGAGATTTTTCAAAAGAGGAAATCCAAATGGCCAACACACACGTGAAAAAATGTTCAAGATCACTAGCAATCAGGGAAATGCAAATCAAAACCACAATGAGGTTTCACCTCACCCCAGTTAGAATGGCTCACATTCAGAAATCTACCAACAACAGATGCTGGCAAGGATGTGGGGAAAAAGGGACACTAACCCACTGTTGGTGGGAATGCAAACTGGTCAAGCCACTATGGAAGTCAGTCTGGAGATTCCTCAGAAACCTGAATATAACCCTACCATTCAACCCAGCCATCCCACTCCTTGGAATTTACCCAAAGGAAATTAAATTGGCAAACAAGCTGTCTGCACATTAATGTTTATTGCAGTTCAATTCACAATAGCTAAGACCTGGAACCAACCCAAATGCCCATCAACAGTAGACTGGAGAAAGAAATTATGGGACATGTACTCTATAGAATACTATACAGCAGTCAAAAACAATGAAACCCAGTCATTTGCAACAAGATGGAGGAATCTGGAAAACATGTTAAGTGAACTAAGCCAGTCCCAAAGGGACAAATATCATATGTTCTCCCTGATCGGTGACAACTAACTGAGCACCAAAGGGGAAACCTTTGAAGTGAAATGAACACTATGAGAAACAGTGACTTGATCAGCCCTTGCCCTGACTGTTGATGAACAACTTAATACATTATCCCTCTTAGTATTTTTTTTGTTCTACTTAATACTTTTGGTTGAATACTATAATCAATACACAGTTATTCTTAAGTGTTGAAATTTAATTGAAAAGTGATTGCTGTTAAATATAAGAGTGGGAATAAGAGAGGGAAGAAATGTGCAATTTGGGACATGCTCAAGCTGACTTGCCCCAAACGGTAGAGTTAGAAACATACCAGGGGATTCCAATTCAATCCCATCAAGGTGGCATGTACCAATGCCATCTCACTAGTCCAAGTGATCAATTTCTGTTCACAATTGGTCATAATGATAGGACTAAGAGCCAAAGGGAGCACATAAACAAGATTAGTGTCTGCAAATACTAGCTGATAGAATAAAAAAGGGAGAGAACGATCCAACATAGGAAGTGAGATACACAACAGACTCATAGAATGGCAGATGTCCTAAACAGCACTCTGGCCTCAGAATCAGCCCTTAAGGCATGCGGATCCAGCTGAAAAGCCCATGAGAGTATTTCAGGCATGGAAAGCCAAGACACTATGGCAAAAAAAAAAAAAAAAAAAAAACACACACACACCTAAGTGAAAGATGTCCACGAGTGAGACCCCAGTGGAAAGAACAGGTCATTAAAGAAGGAGGTACCTTTCTCTGAAGGGAGGAGAGAACCTCCACTACGACCTTGTCTAAATATGATCCGAGTCGGTGAACTCAAAAGGCTTCCATAGCCTTGGCAACTCATGGCAAGAGCCTAGGGTGATTACTGATGCCATAAACAAGAGTGTCAATTTGTGAAGTCAACAACAGGAGTCACTGTGCACTTAACTCCTCAAGTAGGATCTCTGTCCTTAATGTGCGGTACATTGTGATTTAATGCTATAAGGAGTACTCAAACAGTATTTTTCACTTTGTGTTTCTATGTGGGTGCAAACTGTTGAAATCTTTACTTAATATATGCTAAACTGATCTGTATATAAAGAGAATTGAAAATGAATCTTGATGTGAATGGAAGGGGAGAGGGAGCAGGTGGGAGTGAAGTTATGGGGGGGTAAGCCATTGTAATCTATAAGCTGTACTTTGGAAATTTATATTCATTAAATAAAAGATAAAAAAAAAAAAAAGAAAGTAGAGCAACCGGGACTCCAACCAACACCCATATGGGATGCCGGCATTACAGACTTTAACCCGTTGAGCCACTGCGCCAGCCCCAGTACTGTTTTCAGAACAGAAATTTCCATGTGAAAAAAACAGGACAAACAACTCAGGGAACAAAGAGTACACTCTCTGAGATTCTGCACAACAAAATCTTTGCTTTGCTTTTGAACGAGTGATTTTTTAACAAAGCATGAACTGCAGAAACGGAAGTGCGATGCCTGCCTCCGCACCAGTTCCTGTGCACGAGTGTCCCACTCTGCTTCCCTGCAGGCAGCCGAAGGACATGGTTTAACGTGTGGTTCAGGGAGGCCTTGTCCAGATTCCGTCCATCAGGAACACCACTGACTTTCCTCAGTTCCCCGTTCCACCCTGGGGGAGCCTGCAGCTTGCTGGGCTCTGTGCTGGTACTGACGCTGTCTCTGGGGACAGCACCCTGGGGAAGGAGAGGCCAGCTCTGCCGCCTTCCCAAAGAGCGCACCCAGCACATTTATGTGTTCCAAGGGTGCCATCCGCTGGCGTGCAGTGAAAACTGCACTGACCAGGCCTCCCGCGGTCTGCTCACAAGGGATCCTGCCCTCAGACATTGCCCCACACGGCAGTGCTCCTCCTCCTCGTCTCGCATGGTGGCCTGCTTTACCCACTGCACATCCCAGAAGAGAGGACACGAGGGACAGCGGAGTAGGAGTGGTGCATCGGCAGTGGAGATGTGCCTCGGGCATCCATCGTTACCTCGGGTCACGTTGGAACAACGATGAAGCAAGCACAGCCCCACTGTCGGGGCGTTCAAGCAAGACAAGAGGTGAGACGTGCAGACACCACTGGGTGCAGCGGTCCATGGCAAAGCCTTTGTCCACCGTGCAAAAGTCTTGACCTGTGGTTGCGTATAGTCCTCAAAAGTGACTTTGGACCACTCAGAACTTTACAGCGTGTTCAGGGGAATTCCACAGACAGAAAAGCCAACATTCAGAGTAGTGAAGCCGCAGTCGGGACACCTGCATGCTATGTGGGAGTGCCTGGTTTAGTTCTGGTGCTCCACTTCTGATCCAGCTTCATGCTAATGCGCATTCCTGGGAGAAAGCAGACTGTGGCTCAAGTCCTTGAGTCTCCGCCGCCCACATGGGCGACCAGGATGGAGTTCCAGCTCCCGCCTGGCCTGTTGCAGGCATTTGAGGAGTAAAACATCAGAAAGAAGATACTTGAAAGGCAGAACAATGGGGGAGGGTAAGTAAAAATGAACCTTTTTAAGAGGATTACGGGAGCATATCCATGGATCTTGTGTCTATCAGATTCAGAAGAGAATTTCTCTTCCTGTAGAATGGTCCTCCCCTGGAACTACCACCAGGAACAGACTATAAATATGTAGGAGAAGAGCTCTGGAAGGCCATCAGCGTCGGTAAAGCATTCTTTCTTGGTTTCCTGCCAGCTCATCTATGAACAAATGGGTTGCATCAACACAGATCATTCCTGTGTCAATCCTTGTGATCCACACTTTCCTAGGAAAGAAATTCTGGCTTATCCACTGCTGGGCACCCAGTATCAGTTGTGCCAGTCATGGCTTGGTTGGAGAAGCAAAGCCTCTCGGAAGCTGTGTGTGTGCGGCAGGTCATCACAGAGAGCTGGCCTCACAGTGGTGGGTACTGGGTAAGTGGTGCACTTTCTGCTGCTGTTGCCACATCTCTTGTTGAGCCTGCAGGCAGCAGGGCAAAGTGAGGGAGAGCAGTGGCCAGCTGGAACCCGTGCTGGCCTCTTCCTGCCTCCAGCCATGGGGATGCAAGTGTCTACAGGAGGGGCCCTGCGTTAGGAACTAAGCATGCCCTTGGCTGGGAGTAGAAGCCAAGGGTCCAGTGGGAGTTGGACATGCCCAGCTCTGTCTCTGCCAACAAAATGGGCCAGCAGACCCAGCACCACGGTGTGACTCACACTTGTTAACTGAATATACAAATGCATGGCCACTGTGGCTTCCACCTTCCAGTCCTGGGCGGAAGGTCTCCTGACCCCCACCAACCTAGAACTATGCAGTGAGGGAAATTCTGGGAAACGTGGACCCAGACAGAGCAAAACACAACGTGCACGTGGAATTGGTTTGCAAGCTGTGTTATTTAAATACGAGGTACTGTGTTCTCTAAGCCATAGCTAAGGTAGAGTTTATCTTACTTAGCTGAATTAATACAGCAGTTCTAACCTAATGGCCAGATAATAAGTATATGATGTCATGAACACATAATTTCACCCAAAGAAAGTATGCTAGGGAAAAAAAGAAATGGAAACCAGCCATAAAAACCATATGCATTCCAAGAAAGCAGAGATTCTTCAGTGTTTCCAGTATCTGCCTGAATTCCTCCTGGGCCATCCTACCCAGGAAGCAGGTAGCACTGTGGCTGGAGGGGCAGGAGACCAGTGCAGGAGGCCAGGGCTCTGTTTGCTTCAACCACTGACAACATGAGGTCAGCCCATGACCTTAGGAAGCTGGAATTTGAGGCTACTCCCTGCAGTTATGCAGAGTGTGGTTCCGCCTACACAGGGCCCATGTGGGCTTTCCACACACACCTGTGGCAGTCCTGGAGGCACAGCCCGTGCAGACCACCCTGGAGGCTGCGAAGCTCCCTGCCACCCCACCCCCCACCCCGGCCCACCTGGAGCCATCGCCAGCACAGGATCCTGGCCCGCAGGGGGTGCCCATTGCAAAACACTCTTTTATATTCAGCCATTTGCAAATCTGCTTCTCAGAGCTGGGGGCTCTCACAGAAACTCTTATTTGATTAATGAAAAGCAACTTAATTCTTATAAAAAAAATGTTAAGCCAAACACAGCTTTAAGGAAGTTTCAGCACAGAATGAAATGCTGGCCGCAGTCTGAAAACCTTATTTAAAATCTGAGTTTACCTAATTCTTCCTGTTATAATCCACTCAAAATGGTGGCTTTCAGAATAAATCACATGGCAGATCAAAAATAGACTGTTACCCATTTGCAAAAATGTGACTGTTTAGATAATGAGATATCCTAGCTTTTAGCCCTCTATCATGAATAGGAGATTTATGAACAGCAAGAGGAAGCGCCGCTGAACCTCACCATGGACCCTGAAATCTGTGTGTGATTCATCATGACTTCAGTTGATCGCATAATTGCCGTTTGTATACTCCAAGTTCAAACATCCTGGATCTTCGCCCCTAAAAGCTGGTCATCCTGGTGGAACTTAATCCAAGTGTGGCGTGTGAGTGGAGCCCCTGCAAGGCGCCTTACGGATGCCTCGGCCCCTGGGCTCCCAGTCTCCCTCCCTCAGCCCTGCTTTGATGACTGCACATCCCGAGTCAAGAGGCACTCACTAAATCGAGGGAGGAGGTAGGGGGGTCCAGTCAGCCCCCAGGGTCCCCGATCACCGGACCCATGAGTCATTTATGTCCTGCATACACAACCTCATGATGGTAGGCCCTTCCAAGGTTTTTTTTTTTTTATATTTTTTATTTTTATTTGACAGAGTTAGACAGTGAGAGAGATCTTCCTTCCATTGGTTCACCCCCCAAATGGCCACTATGGCCAGAGCTACGCCAATCCAAAGCCAGGTGCTTCCTCCTGGTCTCCCACGTAGGTGCAGGGGCCCAAGCACTTGGGCCATCCTCCACTGCCCTCCCGGGCCACAGCAGAGAGCTGGACTGGAAGAGGAGCAACTGGGAGAAGAGGAGCAACTGGGAGAAGAGGAGCAACTGGGGTTAGAACGCAGCACCCATATGGGATGCCAGCGCAGCAGGCAGAGGATTAACCAAGTGAGCCGCAGCGCCGGCATCAAGAGGGGTTTTGTTCTTTGTTTTAACAGGAATCCAAAGCCCTCAGCAAATAAGCTCACGGCTGCCTGCACATGGCCCCCAGCCTGGCCAGAGCCCAGTTTGCTACCTTCCGAATTCCGGAAAGATCACAGTGGCCCTCCCTTCACAGACCAGAGGAGGACCACAAGCACTGCAGACCAACCGGGGGCCTGCAGGTGAGTTGAAGCCCAGCCCTTAACCCTTCTGGGAGTCCAGGAGCTCAGCCGTAGCCGCCATCCTCCTTGCTCTGCACTTGACAAATGAATACCTACTTTCTCCCCAACCTGTGGGGCACCCAGGCTCGCCATGCCTCAGGCAAGGAGGCTGAGGTCCTGCAACAAGTTTGTTATTTTGAGATTAAGTCAACCCGTGGAGTTTTTGCCCTATTGAAAATTGTTATTGAGGGGAAGGAATTCTTAAAATAAAACAAGGAGTGGACATTTAACCTAGCGGCCAGGACACCGGTTAAGATGCAGTGTCACATGTGAGAGTACCTGGGTTCAGTTCCCAGCTCAGGTTCCTGACTCACTTTCTGCAGAGGCGGAGCCTGGGACATGTGAGAGTACCTGGGTTCCGTTCCCAGCTCAGGATCCTGACTCACTTTCTGCAGAGGCGGAGCCTGGGACGCACAGTGATAGTGGGAGTGATTGGGCTCCTGCTATGTGGGAGCCTGGACGGAGTTCCCGGTTCCTAGCTGTTGTGGGCATTTGGGAAGTGAACCAGCAAATGGGAGCTGCCTGGCCTTCCAGCTCTCAAATTCGTTCATTCATTCTTTTTTTTTTTTTTTTTTTTAATTTATTTGGCAGGTAGAGTTACAGACAGTGAGACACAGAAAGATCTTCCTTCTGTTGGTTCACCCCTCAATGGCCGCTGCGCCAATCTGAAGCCAGGTGCTTTTCCTGGTCTCCCATGCGGGTGCAGGGCCCAAGCACTTGGGCCATCCTCCACTGCCCTCCCGGGCCACAGCAGAGAGCTGGACTGGAAGAGGAGCAGCTGGGACTAGAACCCGGCGCCCATGTGGGATGCCGGCGGGGCTGACGGAGGATTAACCAAGTGAGCCATGGCGCCGGCCCTTCATTCATTCATTTTTAAAAAGTAACCATTATGTAGTATAAGAAGGTTTGTAAGAATGAGTCACTAAACATCAGAATGCTGACTGCAAGGCCTGGCTATAGTTGAGCCAATGAACGTTTCCACACAGAAGGTCCATGCTTTCATGACAAGCAGAGCGGCCTTCCAATCAGAATCAGAATGAAAACTGACTGCATGAATAATGTTAAAGGATTGATCAAAAATTATTCTCGAATGCCTAAAAGGCACTTAGTCCTCAAACAAAAAGATGCCTGGTCTCAAGAGGAATCACTGGAGAGGCCAGAAGGTGGTGCTGGGGCAGACTGTGCACGCACGCTGTGGGCGACCCGGTGTGCTCACTCAGCCGCTAGTGCTCCAGTCTTCCCCTTCGGAGGATACATCCAGGATTGTTCCCAGATAACACAGATCAAAGCCGAGCCTGACAGCCCGTCTCTGCCGAGAGACCCGCACCGACAGAGCCTGCAGGTGACACGCTACATGGGACACGGCTGCATCCTTGACAGGGAATGTGAAACTCATCGGTGCCGAGTGCTTTGTCTGTCCCGAGCCCCAGGCTGTGGATATAACCGGTGTTCCCCTTGATCATCGTCTCTGTCTGTGAGGAATTTGAACCTCAAAGAGGTCCGATCGTGATTTCAGAGCCAAGTGGAAGAGTGGCCTGGACGCTGGTTCTTCCCCATCACTACCTCTGCACTCCACAGGGCACCGGCCTTGGCTGTGCGCCTGTGTTTGATTGGCCAAGCCCTTTGGCAGCAGCTCTCTCCCCAGCCCTCCTCCCCTGGGGATGTTGGAATCCACAGGACCTGTCTCCTCTCCCCACCAGGGCCTTTATTGTATTTTGTTCTATCCAGAGACGAACTCTTTGCCAAGTTTCCCTCACAGACACTCCCTCTGTCCTCAGAGCTGCCCGACTGCCTCACAGAACCTCTTCCAGGGACTTGTGGAAAAATCAAAATGAAACACAAGGAGCCACGCCACCCGTCTCCCCTGGAGCAAGGAAAGCCAGCGCTGGCTCCCCATGCTAATGAAGAAAGGGAAAAACACCGAGGAGAACATCTACGTTAAATACGTGCCGTGCCGAAGGGCTGCACGTGGCACAGTGACCATCACACTAGCCCCAGGGTGGGCCAAGCAAAGGCAAGGAGGTCCCTGAGCAGTGCTGGCGGGGGGCAGCGGGAATGAAGCTCAGACTCCCCCCGCAGTCTCTCATGATAACAGAATGGAGCTGTGCCTTGGAAGCCCGTGGACTGCTTTCTGACCTCGCGGGTGACTGATGAACAGTAGTTACTGTAAGGATGGCTGCAACCCTCTGCCTCTGCCGCTGCATCGCTTAGGCTCCTTGTATCCAAGCACACATCCGCTAAGGATGAGCACCCACGCCGCCCTTCAGGAAGCTCTTCCCACTGCCGCCCAGCACACGGCTTCACTGCATGGGCGTCTTCTCTGTCAGACAGGAGGCAGGAAGTGCTTTGGAGGACGTATGCATTCTCCACGCTGCCTGGCCGAGTGATGGGGCAGAGAAGGATCGCTGAGCGCCGGCAGCAGGTGTGCACGCACAGCAAGGCAGAGCAGGTGCAGAGCCCGGGGACTGCGCTCCTTGTCTTGAAAACTGATCAAGGCCAACTGCGCTCAAGGTGCTAAGGAGGAAGAAGGGAAAAACTAAGACGCTCACACTCACTGGGCACTTCTTGTGAACCAGGCTCTTCATATGTGGCATCTTATTTAATCCTCATATGAGGACACTTCAGAACATTCATGGGAAGTGGAATTAAGAGAGGAGCCACTTTAAAGAACTTTGGGAATCCATGCGTCTAAGGAGGGCTTCAAGGACTTCTGATACTACATAGTATGAAAACCTATGCATGGGTTTCCAAAATTTTTACATCAGAATTTTCCTTTTAATTCCATTCTCCCATGATCATTTTGAAGTGCCCCTCAAGTAGCATCCCAAGAAGACTGTTATGTGTCCATTTTACCACTGAGAAAGCTGGGATTCTGTGAAGCTGTTTATCTAGGGTGACATTGCTGATAAGGGATGGAGCTAGAACTGAATCCCAGCTTGTCTTGTGTGCTCCTTTCCATATCAGTTGGTGCTTAAACTGGAAGCCTGAACCAGCAAGTACAGCAAAGAAGATTCAAGTGCAGGGTTGATGCTGTGGCATAGCAGGTAAAACCACCACCTGCAGTACTGGCATCCCATCTGGGCACCGGTTCAAATCCCAGCTGCTCCACTGTTGATCCAGCCCCCTTGCTAATGTGGCCTGGGAAAGCAGCAGATGGCCCAAGTGCTTGGGCCCCTGCACCCACATGGGAGATCCAGAAGAAGCTCCTGGCTCAGCCAGCTCCAGCCATTGTGGCCATTTGGGAAGTGAACCAGCACATAGATTTCTCTCTCTCCCCTCACATCTTCCTGTAACTATGCCCTTAAATAAATAAATCTTATATATGTTTAAAAAAGAGAGACTCAAAGTCAAGGATTGAAAAGAAACCGCCAAGTTTGCTTTCCAAACTCTGTATGTTTGTTAAGTTACCTGCTGCTAGAGAACCCTTATATTTGGAGAACCCCACACCACACCAGTTTCCTTTCTCTGACTCACTCAACAGAAACAAATGACTTCACAAATCTTTGGCCAGTAAAGTGTTCAAAGACAACGATGAAACTCATTGCCGGTCAACACTTTGTCATGAGAAGACTGTCTCCAGGAGGAGGTCCTGATGGAAATGTGGACCGGACTTGTTCTGTAAGAACTTGTGATTTGACAAAGCAGGCAGGGGGGATCCCAGAGAAGATGAAACCCTCTGGGAGTTGGGTGTGTTCAGAGAAACATTTGCGGCAGAGCGAGGCCGTCTCCGTTAACGTCACTGGGTTGGGTCCAGCCGTGGGCAGCTGCCTCACTGGCTCATCAGCATTTGGGGTTTCCAATCCCTGAGCCTCAAGACAGAGAAATCCTAGTGGGAGACAAAGAGAAGACTCCCTTGGAGCTACCCTGTGCTCACAACAAAAGAGGAAACTGGGAGGTACAGAAATGACTGGCTCCTCCAGAGAAGGCCAAGATGTGTGTCAGCGTTCAGACGTGTGACCTCAGCGCCGCCTTCTCACAAAGCAGGTATGGAGCTCCCGGAGGGAGAAGGGAATGCTCACAGATGGAAGATGAGGTGGCCGGACCCCACCCCCACCCCCACCCCCAGAGAGGGACAGGCTGACCGGGTCTGCAAGTAGCTGCAGGAAATTGACATGTGACTGGCTGGACTCACCTCCAGGGAGAAACCAAGAACAATTTAAAATTCCCTAATTGGCACGTCCACACTCCTTTTTACAACTTCTGAAGCAACACACAAAGACCTAGAAACACGCCAGAGCATGAGAGCGTGTTGGGGCTGAGACAAACCGTATCTGAACCCGGCACTCAGCCATCAAAACAGACACTCAGCTGCCTCTGCTGGTGTGAAATGTGAATGGGACACCCACCTGGAAGGCTTGCTAGGAGGAACAAAGAAAATAATGGTAAAATCATCTGGCGTGGTACCCAGGGCGTAATAATAGGTGCCTCACAGAGCTGCCGTGTGGCCCCGTGCAGTGACACGGTAAAGGTGAGCAACTGGTTTTGCTTTTTCTATTTGATGCTCTGGTTTGGTGTATTTTCAAGCATCAGGAGAGGCCGTCCAGCCTGGGAAGTGACCGGATTCATCAGTTGCTTTGGAACCATTCTGACTCAGTCATTGGTAACCTTGTCCACACTGCTCCTTGATGCCATGAAAATGAAGCCTTTCTTTTCTCAGAAGACTGGCATCACCGGTCAGGTCTCCTTATGCATCAGGCAGCACACCTGCCTCACTTGATAACTGATTTGGCATCCCCAAGGGGACAGAAGGCCTTCCCATGGCATTGCTCCCGCCACCATGCCTGGAGGGGCTCCCCAGACCTTTACTCTGGGGTCCCAGGTGGGGCAGCCCCTCTCTACTGCAGCAGTCTGAACCCTTGGTACTTCCTGCTTTTTGAGAAAAGGAACTACTTCTGGAGCTTGGGGTCTTGTCACTGGGTGAGTAATCTCAAGAGGGCAATTTTCCCTTTCCCCTTGCCTCCTGGGTTGGTCCCTTCATGGATCCAGGTGAGGGGAACCCCAGTCTGCTTGTCAGAGGCGGTGTAGACTGGCGTTGTGCTCCAGTACCTGGCACCTGGTAGTGTCCAGTGGCCTCTTGGATTGTGTGTTGCCCATGTTGCGCGTGTCATTGCTGTGGAGTGAGGATGAGCAGGTCCCAGGTGGGTACAACAGCTGAAGCACTCTGGCTAGACTTGTACAAGGGTCCCCTGCGTGCAAGGGTGCAGGGAGGCAGCTCACTGCCTAGAGAGGCGTCTAGACCTTCGCCTGCGATGCATAGCAACCTCACAGAGCACCCCTCAGAAGTGCATCCCAGTTGCTGAGTCAGGAAAACTACCTACGCTCACCCAGGAGGGCAAAACCCAAATCTGGGTGACGTTCAATAATCAATACCTTATTTCTCTGAATAGCTGGATGTGGTCATACAAGGAGGGCCCGTTTGCCTCCCAGTGGTCACTGCCACTTGCAAATTTTACAGGGCATTGAAAAGTTCACACTGGGCTGGCCCACCGCTGTCCATACCCCTCATGTGTCCTACCACCCCTGGAGTGGAAGGGGGTGCTGGCTTACCTTGAGATGTTGGGCAACTGTCAGGCCATATTATTGGACAATCCGAATGTAAAACTGAAAACCATCTCCACTTTAAGTCCCATGACTTGACTTACCACTTCAGGAGATGCAATTCCTTTTTATACAGATACTAAAGAAGTATATTCCAGCCAACAGGACCTCACTGAGCAGCCTCTAGAGGATCCAGACCTGGGAGTGTTTACTGATGGGTGCAGCTTCATGGACCAAGGACTTGGAAAGGCCAAGTATGCAGGAAGGGCCCTGCATGAGACTCGGCACCACAGCCCTCCCAGCAGGTGCTTGGCCCCAAAAGGCCGAGCTCATAGCCCTCACCCAAACACTGCACTCAGCCACAAGGAAAATGGTCAATACGTACTCACACTCAACTACGTTTTTTGAGTCACCCATGCACAAAGGGCATTTCAAAAAGAGAGGTTTCCAAACTGAAGGAAAAAAGTCAAACAAGCCAAAGAAATCCTTGACTTTTTGGTAGCAATAAAACTTCCTTCAGAGGTCGCTATAATGCATTGTCTGGGTTACCAGAGGACTGACAGTTGTGTCACGAAAGGGGACAGCCTTATTGATTACACAGCAAGAATGGAAAACCCAAAGATTGCTGGCCCTTCTCCCCAGTGCCAGGGTCCCTGCGTGTAAGCCTCAGTAGTGGGAAAGACCTGAGGAATGGGGATTTCATGTCACAGAACACAACACGGATGCTCAGCAGTATTTGACCACACAATGGTTAAATTTATAAAAAAAAATAAGTTTCAGCTCCCAAGTCCCTGATGGAAGAAGTCCTTACGTGAAGTTCAGAGAGAGCCTTACACGCATCAACAATAATCCCAAGATGCCCCCTCCCATCATTAAGGGAGTGCAAACCAGAGGCACAGGGAGACTGGCAAGTCGGCTGCACCACTGCCTTGGACTGGAGGAAAGCACCTGTCTCTGCTAGTGTTCACGGACACGTTTACCAGATACGCTGAAGCTTTGCCTGCAGGACTAAAAGATCACGCCCAGGCTTGGGTGCCTTACTCCACCCAGAGCGACAGTGGAGTTGCATCTGCAGTTAAAGTTACTCAGGAAACTCCAGGGGCTTTGGGAATCCAACAAGAAGTACTGGCTTTGTGGAGAAGATAGACCAAGAAGCCAACCTGAGCTGTGATAGGCTTTGCCAGTTGCCCTGCTTTGGGGAAGAGGAGGATCAGCTCCAGTTGAGCACCTATGAAATGTGAATAGGAAGCCCTCCCTTCGAGATGAAATTAGTACTCGTGGCCAGCGCCGTGGCTCAATAAACTAATCCTAGTCCCGGTCAGGGCGCCAGATTCTGTCCTGGTTGCCCCTCTTCCAGGCCAGCTCTCTGCTGTGGCCCGGGAGTGCAGTGGAGGATGGCCCAAGTGCTTGGGCCCTGCACCCCATGGGAGACCAGGAGAAGCACCTGGCTCCTGCCTTCGGATCAGCGCGTTGCACCTGCCATTGGAGGGTGAGTCAACAGCAAAAGGAAGACCTTTCTCTCTGTCTCTCTCTCACTGTCTACTCTGCCTATCAAAGATAAAAGAAAAAGAAAAAAGAAATCAGTACTCGTTGTGGGAACAAATATGTGTTAGCAAATTAGACACTGTCAGAACTATCCAGTTTTTAGGCATGGCCCTGAGTATTTTATTATTAAGAGTGTCTGACAGGTCAGTGTTTCCTACCAGTGTCCCTCTTTGCCTGATGCCCCTTAATTGTTGGTGAAGCCAGTATCCTGAAGCCCAGCTGCATTGCAGTTGGAATGGCTCCAATAAGGCTCTTTTAATAACATGTTCTTCTATAAAACCCGCGGGGCCTGAAGGAATCAAGATGGCACATAGAGAAGTACACCTCCTCCTTCACCAAGAGAGCCCGAGGCAGGTGAGTCTGGAGGTGGTTGCCCGGGGAAGAGGACTTGTCACTGACGAGGTAGGAGAATGGTGGGACATCCCTAACGGGCCTAGCAGCAGCGAGAGGGGAACAGCAATCTTCCTCAGAGAAGAGTCCAACCGCCACAGACCCTGGAAAAGTGCACAGTTCCCTTCCACACCCCTCAAAGCATGGACTGCAGTTGGGAGGCGCCATCTTGAGCGGGGAGGCGCTGTTGCAGTCAACACCAAGCTAGGAGACAGACGCCCTTTCCTTTCTTCTTCCCAGGGACCCCAGAGACATGCCTGCATTCTAGCAGGTGAGACTGAGCTCCACAAGTTGCAGTTCAACAGGGCAGTGGCAGCCCCAAGCCACTGCCCGGTGGTGCCAGTGTGGGAAGGGCAGCTTGGATAGATAACCCCCAAGACTATGGATAAGGGGGCCTGTTCCATCGGATTTCCACACCGCCTCCCCTCCCTGACCACTTCAAAAATTATACCTTGCAGCTGGATCCCTATACATCGCCTAGTTTGCCATGGAGACCGAGTTCCCTGTACACAGGGGCTGGGTCTCACGGTAAAGTCAGCACATGACAGAGCGTGTCAGTTCCCTGGGTGGTATGCATGTCAGTGTGGGTCAAGTGTGCGGGCAGTGTGTGATCAGTCTGAGCAGTGAGGCAGCTGTTTTCTGTGGCACAGTGAAGGTGCTGGGAGATCGAACACACCAGTTCTGCTCTAACATTCCCCCTCCCCTCCAGTGACAGCCAGAGGTACTATGCCATACTCACTTCAGATAACACTCTGGACTCTTAACCACCTACCAGTCACGGCCCCACCCAGAACATGACCCTGGAGCTCTGGGGTGAGCCTTAAGCGCTCTACCTGGCAACAGCTTGTTCACAGGAACTCAGAACTGGACTGTGTGCAGTGTAAGCGACTGCTTGGAGGATGTCTGGCCCAGAGTTTCGGCATTCTCTCCAAGCCCGTGGTGGGCTCAAGGCTCTGGACCCCAGCCCATCCTACAGAAACTCGGAGTTTAGGTGATGCTGCTCACTTGTTGCTTAGGCCTGAGGTAGCTGCCCCAACCCAACCCAGCAAGCAGTCCGTGGAGAATGTCTTACAAAGCCAAAGTCCTCTCACAGACCCAGCCATCTTTAGGTCCCACCTCCTCCTCCCAGCATTAGGGCAACTCTTGGAGCTCTGCATCTGGGAAGCAGCTAGAAGTCTCTAGGTCCACCCAGCTCCTCGAGCCAACACTGACCTCACAACTCCAGTGCCTGGCTTGGATACTGGCTGGGAATCTTGTGCCAGCACAGCCACAGCACCAGCAAGGCCTGCTCCCAATACCTGAGAAGCTCATCCTGCCAGTCTCTCCCTCAAGAAACCTCTGGAGACCTGTGTAACAGGAATCTCAGTGACCACACGGAGCCACAGGAGTAGCCCAGATCCTACCAGGGCTACCATCAACTATAGCAAATAAGGGCATAGAGAGACCATACTACAAAATCAAACTGGAAATAAAGCACTCTCAAACCAATGTCCTGAATCACTTTCCCAGGGAAAGAATCTTCAATCAACAAAAGTTATTCTCGAAAAGTGACAGAAGTAAGAGATCCCCCATATGTGCACAAATTAACAGAAATGCAAGAGACAAGCAAGGCACTATGACTCCCAAAAAGGAACACTGTATGTGTTAATATAACAGGCTAAATATGGCAGAAGAAACAACTACCCAATATAGAAGACAGGAGGCAGAGGCACAGGAGCAAAAGAAATAATAAAACAAAAACAGTGTTTGGAGGCCGGCGCCGCAGCTCAGTAGGCTAATCCTCCACATTGCGGCGCCAGCACACCGGGTTCTGTCCCGGTTGCCCCTCTTCCAGTCCAGCTCTCTGCTGTGGCCCAGGAGTGCAGTGGAGGATGCCCCAAGAACTTGGGCCCTGCACCCCATGGGAGACCAGGAGAAGCACCTGGCTCCTGCCATCGGATCGGCGCGGTGCACCGGCCGCAGTGGCCATTGGAGGATGAACCAGCGGCAAAAGGAAGACCTTTCTCTCTGTTTCTCTCTCTCTCACTGTCCACTATGCCTGTCCAAAAAAAAAAAAAAAACAAAAAAACAGTGTTTGGGATCTGGAATACCATCCAATGACCTCTATATATGAGTCTTGAGAATTCCTGAAGGAAGGGGAAAAAAGGAATGATCTAAAAAACCTATTCAATGCAATACTAGCAGATTATTTCCCCAATTTGGAGAAAGACATGGACTTGCAAATACAGGAAGCACACAGAACCCAACAGGCATGATCAGAAAAGATCCTCACCATGATGAATTACAGTCAAGTTTTCAAAAGTAAAATGTAAAGAGTGTATCTTAAAATTTCCAACAGAAAAGTGCAGTCTCTTGTAAAGAAAGATTCGCTGAATTGAGGGCTAATTTCTCAACAGAACTACTATCCCAGAAGCTCTCATTCATAGATGAAGTTGAAATAAAAACCTTCCAAGACAAGCAAAAATAGAAAGAATTTGTCACCACCCAGTAATCCTTACAGAGAAAGGCAATATCATGAAAGAATGTGAAACCAGAAAACTGCTTAGTAAAAGAACAAAGATTTAAAACAAGAAACAGTAGTATTTATGGGAAAATGGTAGGACCAAGTTATCACTCATCAATAATAACTTTGAATGTAAATAGACTAAATTTCTAAGTTAAAGGATACAGACTAGATGCATAATAAATTTAAATAAAAAATACTCAGGCTCACTACATCATGGAAATGCAAATAAAGACACACTGACATATCAGCTCACTTTAGTTAGATTGGTTATTTTTGAAAAATAAAAAAACAAGTGCTGGTGAGGTTGTGGAGAAAAGAGTACCTAATACACTGTCAGTGGTAATGCAAACTGCTACAGCCACTATGGAAAATAATATGGAGATTGCTCAGAAAATTAAAAATGGATCTACCATATGACCCAGGTATCCAACTCCTGGGAATATATCCAATAGAAGTGAAATCAGCATATGAAAGAGATACCAGCACTCCTGCACTTATAGCTCAATTCACAAAAGCAAAGATATGGAATCAAGGTAGCTGTCCATCAACTGATTGTATACAGAAAATGTAGTATATTTACACGATGGACTATTATTCAGTCATTAAAAAATGAAGTCCTGACATCTGTAACAAAATGTATAGCAGCAGAGATCACTGGCACCAGTGCTGTGGCCATAGCAGGTAAAGCTGCAGCCTGTGTTGCCAGCATCCCATATGGGCACCTGTTCGAGTCCTAGCTGCTCCACTCTGATCCAGCTCTCTGCTTATGAGCCTGGGAAAGCAGCGGAGGATGGCCCAAGTGCTTGTGCCCCTGCGCCCATGTGAGAAACCTGGAGGAGGCTCCTGGCTTCAGATTGGTCCAGCTCCGCCAATTGTGGCCATTTGAGGATGGAAGATCTCTGTGTCTCTGTCTCTTTCTAACTCTGCCTTGCAAATAAAAAGTAAATCTTAAAAAATACAGAGGAAGTAGAGATCAGTATGCTAAGAAAAATAAGCAAAACACAGATTTCACTTTTCTCTGGGGAAGTTAATATAAATATTGGGTGTATTTCTTTTGATTTGGAACAGTTACAAATATTGCTTCATCAGATTATACCATGTACATGATAATATACTCCTCTTTCCCCTTGATATAATATTGTCATGAATTTCTCACCTTAGGATATTAATATCCCTATTTTTCAAGAAAAAAATAGTATGTATCAAAAATTATATCTAGGGGCCGGCGTTGTGGCACAGCTGTTTAACACCCTGGCCTGAAGTGCTGGTATCCCATGTGGGCGCCGGTTCTAGTCCCAGCTGTTCCACTTCCAATTCAGCTCTCTGCTATGGCCTGGGAAGGCAATGGAAGATGACCCAAGTCCTTGGGCCCCTGCCCCATGTGGGAGACCTGGAAGAAGCTCCTGGCTCCTGGCTTTGGATTGGCGCAGCTCTGGCCGTTGTGGCCATCTAGGAAGTGAACCATCAGACAGAAGACCCCTCTCTCTGCCTCTCCTCTGTGTAGCTCTTTCAAATAAATAAAAAATCTTTTAAAAATGATGTCCATATATAAAGTGAATGTGACAAAATGTTTTAAAATTCTTTAAATGTAAAAAAAAAACTTAAAAAAACCTAGAGGGTCAAACTGTGAATACATCACACAAGCATTAACCTGGTCCCTTTATCTGACCAGAACCCAGGAGTAAAGCCAGTAAATCATCAGAGGACTGGCTTTGGGTTTCGTGCAGGTGAAGAGCACAGCCAGGGCCCCAAATGCCCTCACATCGGATGGTCATGGAAACCTGGTCAGGATTCCTGCAGACTAACACACACCCCTGAACCTGTCGACGGCCTCAGATACCTCCTCACTGGGAAAAGAGGGCCTTCAGACAGATACAGAAAAGTGATCTCTCTGTTGTGCCTTGGTGGGACTGGTTGCCTGTTTGGTTGTTTCACTTCTGTGCTCTATCTGAAACCCTTAACTACTTTTCCAGCAACCCCCAAGCTCTCGTAAAGGACTTGGGCTGTGTGCTTGCTTGGATCTGAACCTAGCTTATTAGTTTACACATTTAAGCAGCTTTCTCAATGGCTAATAGGACTAATTTTGAGTTTCTATTATGATTCTAAATCTGTATCAGTTCAGCCTTCCTAGAGCAGTGTCACGTGATCCCTCCATCAATCCAAGGCTATGTGCCTCTTCTGATTCCTATGGTGGAATTTGATCCTCTTCCAAACACCACAGCTTTTCCAGGTTTATCCCCATCCAATATCACTCTTAAAGTTAAGATTATACAAATGTCTGAGGTGACTTTTCTGATGTCCCCTCAAGTCAAAGGTGAATCTTCCAGAAGTATTCTATATCCTGAGCTACAGTCCTTATTAGGGACCTGAATGTCAGCAAGAACAGCATACAACCAAGCCATGTGGAGGCCTTTCTCCTGTAAAGTGTCATGTGAGTGGCAGACTTGGGAAAGGCTACAACTAAACTCAAACCTATTCCTGGCTTGAGGCTGCGCTTTCTATCTTGCCTTGTAACACAGCTATTGGCAAAAACACTGTCACAGGAGTCACTGTGCATCTCATAGGTACTAAAGAACGTGGTTTCCAAAGAGAGGTACTGGTAGGACACAATGACATTCTTGGTGTCCTCATACCTGGTGCCAGAGTCTACCTAAACTGAGACCTGATTCAAAATCAGTCACTACCACCAGGGCAGACAACCATACACTGCTAAATCCCAGCTGCACAACAGACATCTCTAAATTTCCTTGCTACACAGTTTCAGACAATCAGGTAGCATTAGATTACCTACTGACCACATAAGGAGGAGTCTGTGCGGTTGCTCTACTGGCTGCACTCACATAGTATCTGGGGAAGCAGACACCGGATCAGATGGAATGAGAAATGGAAGAACAAGATGCTCCCGCGCATGACCTGCTGAGTGGCTACCTCAGGCCTTGGCAACCTTTTCTGCTCAGGGCAGAATTATGATGATGCTCCTTGTAAGCACTTTACCTGTTGGCATTGTCTTCAAACTGATCATGTTTGGTGTTTCAAGATGTCTGCCACAACTTCCACTAAGGCCTTTTGGGAAAAAATCACTTTGTCCCAGGGCCAAACCCAGGAACTGAAGAATACTTCAAATAAATGCTAAGCAATTTCATTCCTTGTTGGCCCCAGTGAGATTCATGCCCCGACTCAGCGGGCAGCAGCCAGAGCAGCAGTTGTCGCCCCATGGCCACTGAGGCCTCAAGATTGAGGAACGCACAACAGAAAGCGCGGATTTGGAGCCACAGAGCCAACGCAATGTAGTCAGCTCTGTAGATAACAGGACGTTAAAACATTTTGCTCTGTTGATAACAGAACATGGCATTATCCTCATGATTGGGAACGATTTGAGCCTCACCTCCTGACTCCTTTGCTGTTACCATAAAGCCTTTCTTTTATCAAGAGCTTCTGGAAGGAGTTTCCAAGACGGCGGAATGGAGAGGGCACTTACTGCTCTAGTCTAGGGAAAGATAGTTTCAAAAGAGTGGAGAGAGTATAGTCTCGGGGAATAATTAGGGAGGAAACTCCATGCAAATTAGAGGGACACTGTGGACTTACATGGAGGGTGTGGATGCACTCAACTCAGGACCCAGCAGCCGAGTGCCTCAGCACCAGCTAGCAGTGAGGTGAGACCAGACTGCAGCTGCCTGGTGGGAAAAGAGCTTGGAGCCCTGTGGAGGACAGTGTACTGACCAACCTAGAGGGGAAAAAAAGGTGAAAGTGGGCACATTTCTCTCCTCCAGACCACCCTGTACCAGCATCCTGTAACTAGCCAAGAGGGAGCAGGCATAATTTTGGACATATGTCATAGCTGTGCCAATTCACGTCTGCACACCCAGGAACAAGCCAAAAGGAGATGCTTGAATCTGACTAGGAGAATTGATGGGGGCTGGGTGCTCATGACTGTGGGAAGTGTGTGAGCTGCAACTGTGAAAACACTGTGGCTGCATGTCAGGATGCAGTGTGTGGCTGGGATTTTGGACAGTCACTGTGGGCAGTTCACACACTTGAGGCTTCCTGATTCCCTGATGAGGGTCATTTCTGTGGGATCTGTATCCAGACTGAGGACTGCAAGGATATCTGTGTGGTTCCTGTGGCAGCACAAGCAAATATTGTACCTACTGAGGCTAGCATCTAGGTATTGGTCTTGTTTGAGGAGAGGGGGTGAGTGTGAGACTATGCCAACAGAGTAGAACCAACCTCCCCTCTGATTTAAAAAATGTAATACACCCAATTTGGGTGTCACCTTGAACTCTCCCCTCACCCTGGAACAATGAACAGAGCTCCTTAACCACACCCAACACATGCCTCTGGGTATTCACTAAAAGAGCAGACACTCCACTAAGCCATGGAGGCACAGTCCAAAGATAAAAGCCATCATAGGGGAGACAAAAAAACCAACAAGTATCTCCACAAATGCCTAAAAATAAACACAGCAATTCAAGAAACAATAATAAGGGAGACAACATGATGCCCCCAAAGGAATACAACACTTCTACAAAGGAATGTGAGGATATGAGATTGAATTTCATTTCTGGCATTTCTTCAAACAAATATATCATAGGATTACTTAGAAATAATCAGAAGCAAATCCACAAACTATAAAGAAATCCATCCATGACATGAATGAAAAATTTTCCCATGAAATTGAGATCTTAAAGAAATCAAGTGATATATTGGAAATGAAGAATTCAATAGAACAAATTTAAAAATGCAGTGGAAAGCCTTAACAGAATCAGTGAGGCAGAAGAATATCAGAAGACAAATTTTCAGACGTTTTTAAGATCAAAAAAAAAAAAAAAACAGAAGAGGAAGAGGAGGGGGAGGAGGAGGAAGAAGAGGAAAAGGAGGAAGGAGAAGGAGAAGAAATTAGAAAATGGTGTTAGAGACTGATGGGATACTATCAAATTACCCAAAATATGGCACTTAGAAGTTCCTGAAGGCATAGAAAGAGGCCTTTTTTAGTGAAATAATTACAGAAAACTTCCCTAATATGGAGAAAAAAAGTACAGGAAGCACATAGAACTCCTAATAGACATGACCAGAAAGACCTTCATGATGACATGTAGTAATAAAACTCACCACAGTAACAAAGAAAAGATTCTAAAATATGCACGAGAAAAATGCCAGATTACTTTCAGAGGATCTCCAGTTAGACTCACAGCAGATTTCTCATCAGAAACCCTACAGGCTAGGAGAGTGGCAAGATATATTCCAAGCCTTAAGAGAAAATTGTCAACCCAGAATATAGTACCCTGCGAAGCTCTCATTTAGGAATGAAGGTGAAATAAAGACCTTCCATAACAAACAAAAATTGAAAGAATCTGTCACTACTCATTATTCCTCCAATAAAAGGTTTCTGGGGGCAAAGACGACTCTGGAATCACAGATCAGTCCTCGTGCACATCGGGCAGCCAGCCTCGCTAGTTCAGTAACATGGACTTGGCATCCATGAGTCTAAGATTTTAGAACGCTCCTGTTGTAGGCAGAACAATAGCCTACAAAAATGTGCATGCCCTAATCCATGCACCTGTGAAAATGTTCACTTACATGTCTAAAGGAACTCAGATGCAGTTAGTTCGAGGGTGTGGGTATGAGGAGGTGATCTTGGATTAGCTGTGTGGCACCACCATTAGCACAGGTTTGTTGTGAGGGAGGGAGAAGGATCAGACACAGAGAAAGACAAAATGGCTGTGGAGACAGACCAAGGACTGCAAGCCAAAGAAGGCAGGAGACTTCTGGAAGCTGGAAAGGAGAAGAGAACAGGTTCCCTTTGGAACTCCATGAGGCATGCTGGCCTGGCAGGACCTCCACCTTCTCTGACTGAAGCCCATTTCACACTTCTGAACTCCTGAACTGTAAGATGTTTTAATCCACGAGGTGTGTGGTCATTTGTTACAGCACCATTAGCAAACTCTTGCATCTACTGTATGTTATGTTTTCAGCTCCACATTCTTTTTGGAGAAATGATACCTACGCAGGTTTGTGAAATTTAGCAAAGTGAAATACACAGTTCTCATTTCAACTTAAATTTCATGTTCACAACAGTTATTTACATACCATGCAATATTTGGGACATACTTACACTACATTCATTTATAATTCATCTCTTTCCCTCTAATGCTGCTTTCAAATAAATATATTTTTTAAAAAAAGATTGTTCCTGATGCTATCCTCCCCATCCCTCTTCTACTCCCCTTTAAACTACTTTAACTCTTTTCCCTGAGTTTTATAGTAATTATCTCATATAGCCAAGCAATATGCCTATATTCTATTTCCTGATTTATCAGTTTTAGACACATATAATTTCCACTGTGATGAGAATATGACCTTTTCTTACACTAAGTCCAAGCTTCCTTTGCCATATTTCTAGTGAAATTCCATTACTTGTGCTATTATATTTTATTTTTTATTTTTTTTATTTTTATTTTTATTTTTTTGACAGGCAGAGTGGACAGTGAGAGAGAGAGACAGAGAGAAAGGTCTTCCTTTGCTGTTGGTTCACCCTCCAATGGCCGCCGTGGTTGGCGCGCTGCGGCCGGCGCACCGCGCTGATCCGATGGCAGGAGCCAGGAGCCAGGTGCTTTTCCTGGTCTCCCATGGGGTGCAGGGCCCAAGCACCTGGGCCATCCTCCACTGCACTCCCTGGCCACAGCAGAGGGCTGGCCTGGAAGAGGGGCAACCGGGACAGAATCCGGCGCCCCGACCGGGACTAGAACCCGGTGTGCCGGCACCGCTAGGCGGAGGATTAGCCTAGTGAGCCGCGGTGCCGGCCTTACTTGTGCTATTATAAATTATTATTACCAACATGCACCATCCATTGACATTTCTATTGACCTCAGAGTGCATGTTCAACAGATTACATTGCCTGGTGATGTCAGGGGTTGTGTTACTTCATGGAAGTACCATCATGGATGTTCACACAATGGCAGAATCACCTAACAGTGCATTTCTCTGAATGCATCCCCCTATACGTCAAGCTATGCATGACTGCATATAGTCACCTACCAGCCAAGAAGTATGATTACATGTATCTTCATATACTTATCTCTTACTGAGATTTCCATTGTCTTTGTGTCCTGTGATATGTTCCTGGTAATTACCCTTAACTATCAGATGTGCCATCCTATCAGCTATACTCTCTTGACCCTTTCCTGAGACACTCTTCCTGCTCTGGTCTGGGTTGAAATACCATTTCCTACTCAGTTGCTGCACAGCCCTGTGGCGAGGACCCTGACTGCCTGCTGCAGCACCCTGGGCAAGCAGATAACACTATCTGACTTCATTCCTCCCTTCCCCTGCCAGCTGCCTACTCCGCTTCCACTTGATGAAGACAGTGTTTCCTGTTTTTTAAAAAGGCTTCTATTGGGATAGATTCAATGAAAGCAACAGAAAAATAATAATTATGCTTATAGTCATTTAGTAACTTAAGAACATGCAAGCAAACATTCAACAGTGTGATCTGAGAACAAAAATGTGGGGGGGGGGATATTATGTGGCATGGTTTTTTAACCCATAATTGTATGTGGTGATTGCAAAAAAAGGGGAAGAAATAATTTAATTAGTCACTGAACAGAAACTGTAACTGTCAAGATGTCTGAATTTCTATCTAAATGATGAAACACAGTTTCTACTCTGCAATTGTAGGTTTGGCTTTGTATACATAGATCAAATCTGTTTTTTAATATTTTATTAAAATACAGCATACATATCAAGAAATACACTTAAGTGTACAGATCACCTTCATAACCAACACCCAGATTAAGAACACAGCATTACTCCCAATAGTCCTCACTATTACTCCTCTTCAGTTTATTTTGCTAATGTGTGAAACAAGAGTACACTGTCATTTAGATGGTATAAGTCAGTGAATCAACATTTATAACTATATTCCAAAAGATCCGACATGTTACTAAATCACCGATTGGGATCTACACACAAATATTCGGCACACTGTATGTGCATTGGCCTCCCAGAGATTACTAGTTGATCAACAAATAAGATCTTTCTGGGGAAAAAAAAAAACAGATGATACTTTCTAGTTGCCCTTGTGGTTAAGTGTTGCACACTCTTGAGTCTGGACAATGGAATGAGGGGAAGTGATGAATACCACTGTCAGCATCAGCCAGCAAACGTTCCATGATACCACCCGTGGTTACCACCCTCAGGACAAACTTGTAAGTGCAAAGATGTTGGAGCCATAGACCAGTGTTCTGTCATTTGATGGCTTAGATGTCTCTCCAAAGGCCTATGTGTTAGGGACTTGGTCCCCAACCTCTTGCATTAATGGGTTTTAATCATTGTGGCTCCATAAAGAAACATACATGGACATGGAAAACAAGCATGCCCCTCTATTCTCTGGCTTGCCATGGGACCCTTCCTCTGCACCTGTTTGACCATCCTCTACCCTCATCAAACACCACATGACTGTGGTCATGAAACCATGAGTAAAAATAAACCTTTCCCTTGGTAACTTAACTCCACAGGTATGTGTTCTAGTGACAAAAAGGCTGCCTAATACAGCCAAGTACCTGGGTCTCACCTTCAAGAAGGGCTGTGGGACCAGTAGGATAACCAGCTTGTCCTGGTTTAACAAGAACTTTCCCAGGTTTTTTTTTTTTTTTTGGTTTTTTTTTTTTTTTTGACAGGCAGAGTGGACAGTGAGAGAGAGAGACAGAGAGAAAGGTCTTCCTTTGCCGTTGGTTCACCCTCCAATGGCCGCCGCGGCCGGCGCGCTGCGGCCGGCGCACTGCGCTGATCCGATGGCAGGAGCCAGGTGCTTTTCCTGGTCTCCCATGGGGTGCAGGGCCCAAGGACTTGGGCCATCCTCCACTGCACTCCCTGGCCACAGCAGAGAGCTGGCCTGGAAGAGGGGCAACCGAGACAGAATCCGGCGCCCCGACCGGGACTAGAACCCGGTGTGCCGGCGCCGCAAGGTGGAGGATTAGCCTAGTGAGCCGCGGCGCCGGCCTAAGAACTTTCCCAGTTTTAACACCAAAACCCTCATTTCCCTGATTCCCCTTCATCCTGAGCCAACTAGGACAGTTGGTTGTCATCAAACCCGGAGCCCATGCATTGGTGTGTTTATCACAAAGGGAGAGAAGCTCTCAACGCTAAGCCACTGACCGCTGGTACCTATTTGTTACAGTAGCTAGTGTTACATTAACTAGCACCAGTGTGTCAGCAGATACGGCAGTGTTTCATATTCAGTAATTTGGAAGAAAGGACAGAATATACTGTAATATACTCTAAAATTTTGCTCCACTTTTTTTTGCTGCATCATGATTCTCATGTGCCTATGCAGTGTCACTCTTGAGTTAATGTTGCAACTAATAGTTTGAATTTATTTGCAGAAGAAAATCATATTCCCAGGTTTTGACCGTATGTATCCTGTTTTTCCCAATGATCATGTGTTAGCATGAAAAGCACATTTTCTGGGGGTCAGCGTTGTGGCACAGTGGGTTAAGCTGCCTCCTGCAATGTCAGTATCCCATATGAATACCAGTTTGAATTCTAGCTTTTCCACTTTGAATCCAGCTTCCTGTTAATGCACTTGGGAAAGCCACAGAAGATGCCCCAAGTACTTGGGCCCCTGCCACCCACATGGGACACTTGGATGGGGTTTCAGGCTCCTGGTTTCAGCCTGGCCTAACCCTAGATATTGCAGCTATTTGAGGAGTGAACCAGCACTTCTGTAGAGATAGATCTCTGTCTCTCCTCTATAACTCTGCCTTTCAGATAAATTAATTTTTTTAAAAAAAGTGCACTTTCTCTTCCCTATGTCAACATATGCATAAATATGTACTCTGTCATGTACTGACATAGGGCTGTACACATGTGGTATGTGAGGTCTCCATCCCTATTAGCTTCTCCCTATGTATTTTATTCCAAAATAAAAATTCTTGAGCCCATATCTTTGGCAATAGCAGGTTTTCTAGGAATCCAGTCTGTCACCTTCTAGGTTCCTACCTAGTGGAGGCCAGTGCTGTGGGGTAGCAGGTAAAGCCACCACCTGTAGTGCCGGCATTCCAAATGGGTGCTGGTTCGAGTCGCAGCTGCTCCACTTCTTTTTTTTATGTTTTTTGACAGAGTGGACAGTGAGAGAGAGAGACAGAGAGAAAGGTCTTCCTTTGCCATTGGTTCACCCTCCAATGGCCGCCGCGGCCAGCACGCTGTGGCCGGCACGCCGCGCTGATCCAATGGCAGGAGCCAGGTACTTATCCTGGTCTCCCATGGGGTGCAGGGCCCAAGCACTTGGGCCATCCTCCACTGCACTCCTGGGCCACAGCAGAGAGCTGGCCTGGAAGAGGGGCAACCAGGACAGAATCCAGTGCCCCGACCGGGACTAGAACCCGGTGTGCCAGCGCCGCAAGGTGGAGGATTAGCCTAGTGAGCTGCGGCGCTGGCCCAGCTGCTCCACTTCTGATCCAGATCTCTGCTATGACCTGGAAAAGCAATGGAAGATGACCCATGTCCTTGGGAGACCCAGAAGCAGCTCCTGGCTCCTGGCTTTGGATTGGCCCAGCTCCAGCCATTGCAACCGTATGGGGAGTGAATCAGCAGATGGTAGACCCCCCTCTCTCTCTGCCTCTGCCTAACTCTGCCTTTAAAATACATAAATAAATCTTTTTTTAAAGTATTAGAGGGATGACCAGTTCTTCTCTGTTAACAATGGTGGCAGAACCCAGCCCTGACAAACCATTACCCACACACTAGCACTGTCTCCTACAGAAACCAGTCTCTGTGTTGGGCTGCTCACGCCCCAGGATTATGTTCAGTAGAGGGGTTCCCAGCCAAGCTAGCAGTTCCTACTGACTAAAGTCCTTTCAATGCCCATCTTCCTGCAGGCCTGAAGTTGTGGAAATTGCTGTGGTAGAACCAGGCTGTCCAACAGCAGTGGAATTGCAATGTCAGAAGACACAGGCATTCATGGAAGATGCTGGGGAGAGAAACATTCTACCACCCACAAGGCTCTTCACACCCACTGAGTGTAGAGACCCCTGGCAAAGACAGTGCCCCACAACCACTGCTGTGGCTGCCAGAACAAGACCTGTGGAAGTCGGCTGTCATTGCTTTAACTGAAACACCAAGAGAAGCTTCTTAGGGAGGAAGACGGCTAATAGCAGCTAACAGTGTGGAGATTGACAGTCCAAGATTGGGTTGCCCCGTTGGTTCAGGGATGTGGTGAGGCTGGAGGATGGTGCAAGGCAAGCCAGGAAGCAGAGAGACACAAGGAGCACACTCTGCTGATATAACCAAGTCTTCCGAACGTCTACCCTCAAGGAGAAGCCCCCAGTGACCTGACTAGCCCCGTCTCCCAGATGCCATGACTACATCAAGTCTCCACTAACATTAATTTACATAAGTCTTTGGGGTAAAATATTGATTCAGCAAGAAGATAAACAATCATAAATATATATGCACCCCAAACACAAGACCACCTACATACTTATAGCAAATGTTATTAGATCTAAAGAGAGAAGTAGACATAACAGAATACATCAATGAACAGATCATCCAGACAGAAAATCAACAGTTGAGCCACACTGTTGAACAAATGGACCTAACAGACATTTATAGAACATCTCACCCAACAGCTCCAGAATACACATTATTCTCATAGGAACATGGAACATTCTCTAGGATAGACCATACAGTAGGCCACAAACCAAGTCTAAATAAATTTTAAAAGATTGTATTCATACCATTTATCTTTTCAGATCACAAAGGAGTAAAACTAGAAATCAGTAGGCACAATAAAAAATTACAAATATTTGGAAATTAAAGACCTTGCTACTGAATGACCAATGGATCACTGAAGAAATTTAAAAGGAAATAAAAAATTTCTTGAAACAAATGAAAATATATCAAAACTTGTAGGATGCAGGAAAATCAAGATTAAGAGTAAATTTTGTAGTGATAAGTGCTTATATTTAAAAAAATAAAGATCTAAAATAAGCAATCTAATGATACATCTCAACAACTTAGAAAAACAAGAATAAACCAAACACAAAAATAGGAGGTGAAAAGTAATAATCAGGACATAAATAAATGAAATTGGGACCAAAAAATACAAAATAACAAAATAAACTATTTGAGAAGATAAACAAAATAGGCAAACCTTTAGCCAGACTAACAGAAAATTCAAAATTAGAGATTAAAAAGGAGACATCATAACAGATACCATAGAAATACAAAGGATCATTAAAAAGCTACTATGAACAACTATACATTAATAAACTGGAAAACCTCAAGAAAATGGATGAATTCCTGGATACATGTAACCTACTAAGATTAAATCAAGAAGATAAAAATTCAAACAGACCCATAACACATAGTGAGACTGAAGCAGTAATTAAGAGTCTTCCATCGAAGAGAACTCTAGGACCTGACAGTTTTACTAATGAATCCTTCAGAACTAACTCCAATACCTCTCAAACTATTGCAACATATTGAAAAGGACTGAACTCTGCCAGCTCTTTTTACAAGACCAGCATTAGTCTGATACTAAAACCAAAGATAAAATACAAAACCAAAGTACAGATCAATATTCTTAATGAACACAAATGCAAAAATTCTCAACAAAATATTAGTAAACCCAATCCAACATTACATCACAAAGACCATACATCACAATCAAGTGAGATTTAGCCCAGAGCTGCAAAGGTATTTCATCATTTGCAAATCAATAAATATCATAAATCACAGCAACAGAAAGAATAAAAAACCATTTGATCATCTCAGTGAATGCAAAGAAAGCAATTGATAAGATTCAACATTCTTTCATGATTAAAAAAACTTCAACAAATTAGGTATAGAAGGGACATGACTCAGAATTTAAAAAGCTATGTATGACAACAGTCAACAGCATACTGAATAGGGAAAAGCTGAAAGCATTTCCCCTCAGATCTGGAACAAGACAGAGATGTCCACTGTCACCATTTGTATTCATTGTAATATTGGAAGTATTCACAAAAACAGAGGAGAAAGAGCACTGAAATTGGAAAAATAAAATTGGAAGGGAGGAAATCAAAATATCTGTGTTTGCACATGACATGATATTGTACACGGAAACATAAACACTCCACCAGAAAGCTGTTAGAACTAATTATGAATTCAATAAAGTCACACAATATAAAATCAACATACAAAAAGCAGTATTTTTATATACCAATGATATCACTGAAAGAGAAATCAAGAAAGACATCTCATGCACGGTAACTATAAAAAATCATAAATATTTGGGAATACATTTAATCAAAGAAATGCAAGATATTCACAATGAAAATTATCAAATATTGATAAATCATCATGGACACAAAAAGGAAGATATTCCTTATGTATTGGAAGAATATAATTTAATTGTCTACACTATCTAAAGCAATATATTCAAAGTAATCCCTATCAGAATACCAATGACATTCTTTAAAGAATTAGAAAAAGCTATCCTAAAATTCATATGAAACCACAGAAGACCCAGAGCAGCCAAAGTGATCCTGAGGGGAAAAATCAAGCTGGAGGCATCACACACGTGATTCTAAAGTATACTACAAAGCTATTGTAATTTAAATGGCGTGTTACTGGGATAAAAACCAGAACATAAATCAATGGAACAAAATAGCCCAAAAATTAATCCACATACATACAGCCATCTGATTTTTGACTATGTTGTCAAGAATATACACTGGAGAAAGGATAGTCATTTCAATAAATGATGCATAACTAGACATATACATGTAGAATAACCAAATTAGATCCCTACCTCTCACCATGCACAAAAATCAACTCAAGATAGATCAAAGACCTAAATATAAGACCTGAAACTATGAAATTTCTACAAGAATACAAAGGGATAACAGCACTTTAAGATATTGGGGTAGGTGATGACTTCTTGTATAGAACCCAAAAACTACAATCAACAAAAGCAAAATTAGACAAATTGGGTTATATCAAACTCTGCACAGCAAAGGAAACAAGAGAGTGAAGAGACATCCCATAGAATAGGAGAAAGTATTTGCAAGCTGCTTATCCAAAAAAAGATTAATATCCAGAATATATCAGCAACACAAAAAGCTGAATACCAAAGAAAACCCAGTTAAGAAATGGGCAAAGGATCTGAGTAGACAGTTCTCAAAAGATGAACTGGTGGACAAATGTATATAAAAATACTCAACATCACTAGACACCAGGGAAAGGCAAATCAAAACCACAGTGTAATTTCACCCCGTCAGAATGGCTACCATCAAAAAAGCAAAGTCACAAATGCTGGGGAGGAGGTAGAGAAAGGGGGACTCTTACACACTGCTGGTGGGAATGTAAATTAATGCAGCCACTGTAGGAAATGAGGATTTCTGTTTTTTAAGCTTTATTTGAAAGGCAAAGTGGTTTTACTGCTGGTTTATTCCCCAGATGGCCACAACAGCCAGATCTGGGCCAGGCCAAAGCCAGCTCCTTCCAGGTTCCCCACAAGGGTGGCAGAGGCCCACATACTTGAGCCATCAATCTGCTGCTTCCCCAGATGCATTGGCAGGGAACTGGATTGGAAATGGAACAGGAGCCAACACTGGCATAGCGGGTTCAGCTGCCACCTTCAGTGCCCACGTCCCATGAGGGCACTGGTTCTACCCCAGCTCTCCACTTCTGATCCAGCTCCTTGCTGATGCACCTGATAAAGCAGAAGATGGCCCAAATGAGGACCTGAATGGAGTTCCTGGCTCCTGGCTCTGGCCTGGCCCAGCCCTGGCCATTACAGGCATTTGGAGAGACCCCCAGAAGATGGAAGATTGATAGATTGATCAATCAATCAATCAATCAATCAATCTGTGTGTGTGTGTGTGTGTGTGTGTGTGTCACTCTGCCTTTCAAGTAGATGACAATGTTTAAAAGCCAAGATTTACAAACAGAACAAATGAAGAAATGAACTGTGCATTTGGACCAGGGGAACGGCCTTTCCTTTGGCCTGGCCCAGCGAGTAGGCGGCCACACATGTTTGCACAGCCCTCTGTGAGGTCAGGCTACAGGAAAGCATCCTAAAGGCCAAAGACACTAACAGCTTTCAGCACCACTGCTTGCCCAGCCACAGATTTAGTGTAATTAAGGCCTCAATTATCCTGTAAGAGCCAACCAACACTTGTCGTCCTCCCAAACGTCTCCTCTATGACCCCAAGGAAGCTGCAGGCCCAGGAACACATTTCCTCTCCAGTGCAAATATTTTGCCACATGTGTTTGTTATGATTGGCCGAGCATGTGGTGACCACCACTTAATGAGGGCAAGAGTTGACCTCCCCAAAGATGTGCCCAGTGTCTTGAGGATGCAGCCATCAAGAGCGCCCTCTGGGGGTGGGGAGTGGGGGAGGGCCTTGCGGTGACAGATTTCCTCTGATGTGAGGAGCAGTTTTACTACTCCCAAGTGATATGTTGGCGTAAACAGCGAATTTCAAACCCCAGAACATGTTTAGAAAAGAAAGGGAAATGCACATTTATTACAGTATGTTTGTGTGTTTCTGCTGACCACTTTCATCACGGGTGTATCTAGCTGTGACTTCTAACTCAGGACACTTGATTAAAATAATCACATTAAATCACTCATCATCCTTTTCAACCAAATGTGAATGCCCTCCAGATGCATGTTTGCAATGGCCTCTGTCTCAGTTTCTTGGCCTTGCACATTCTCCCCATTTTACACCACCTCGTAAATGAGGGAGGCACATTATACCCTTCTTATAACTCCTGAGTTGAATGCAGGACTGTGACAACCAAACGACCCTCCTCAAACATTGACGTGTTCATGCCGTAAAGCAGTCTAATAGGAGGAAACTGTGGGGAGCAATTCGGACTAGACTAAGTTACTGGAATTAAGACTTATTCTGTGCATCTGCTCTCCCACAATATGGCGCTGGGAGAGAAGAAAACAGCTTTTACACAGCTGCCTCCAGTTCAACCAATAAACTGTAGGACTTGCTACTGATTGGAGGAGAGCAGCGTACTCGGCGTGTGGGCAGCTGAGTTGGGATTGGCAGAGGAGGACTATAAAGGAGGAGAGAGACGGCATGCACCAGGAACATCTAAGGGGAACATCTAAGGGAACACCTGTGCAGCCCCCGAGAAGAGCCGGCCGGCGGTGTGCCGCTCCCCTGCGGAAGTGGGGAATGTGGCCAGGGGGAACTGCCCTTCCACGGAGGTGGAAGGGATAGTAGCCAACCCGGGAAGAACCAGCAGCAAACCCGGGGAGGGCCGAGCAGACGAAAGAACAGCGCAGGGTCCTGTGTCGTTCCTCCACGAAGAGGGGGAGCGACAGGAAACTGCCATTATCTATTATGTAATAGTGCAGCGCTCCCTTCCAGCCGCTGGCACACAGCCCAGACCATGCTCATCCAGCCATAGATCAGACCTTCCCCTTCCTTTACCTTCAAACCTCGCTTCATTGTTGTGATTCAGCACCAGGGACAGGGCCCAGCTTTCAGTAACAGGACTTGAACTCGGACACTGAGATATGGGAGGTGAGCATCCCAGCACACCTTAGCCCTAGGCACAATGTCTGGCCCAGCTCTTGTAACTTTAAAGCAGACGGTACTCAGAAGTGAGTGTGGTCAATTCTCCTGTGCAGTTGTTGTTTCAATAAGTGGATTAACACTTCTTAAAGCACACTGGGAACTCATACATTTAACTCCAGTTCAAAATAGAATTTTTAAGTATTATTTAACTTCACCAATCTTAACGTATGTCTTCTTTCTCTCATGGGAAAAAAAATAATCCTCATTCCAGACAACGTAAGCACAGCAACACAAATAACCCATTAGGCTTACCCCACAATGACACACAACTGCATCGACAACAACAACCCGACGTTGACGAAGTGATGAGAGTGGTACTCCTGGCGTGGTCCTGAATCTGAAGGAGATGCTTTTAGCGATTCATCATCAAAAACAACCTTTGTTGTAGGTTTTTGTACATATGTATATATTATAGCTTAAAGGAAGTTTCTCTTTATTCCCAATTTAGGAAGCCCTCATCATTGAGTGGTTTTTGCAATTTTATTTATTTATTTATTGGGAAGGGGAAGCAAGCACACTAGCTCCCATCATTGGTTCACTCTCCAAGTGCCCATAATGGCTGGGGCAGGGCTAGGCCAAAACTAGGAACTAGAAACTGAGTCTCCTACATAGGTGGTAAGGACCCAATTCCTTGAATAATTGCTGCCGTCTTCTGGGGTCTGTGCCAGCAGGAAGCTAATTGATACCAGGAGCCAGAGCCGAGTAGCAAACCCAGGTACTCCAATACAGGATGTGGGCATTTAATTGGCATCTTAATCTCTAGACCAAATCCCTGCCTCTGGTTTATTGATTTATTTTTTAAGGATTTACTTCATTTATTTGAAAGAATTACAGAGAGAAAGATGGAGAGATGGAGAAAGAAAAGTCCTCTATCCACTGGTTCACTCCCCAAATGGCTATAATGGCTAGGGCTTGGCCAAGCCAATGCCAGGAGCCTCCTCCCAGTCTCCTACATTGACGCAGGGGCCCAAGCACCTGGGCCATCCTCTGCTGCTTTCCCAGGCATATTAGCAGGGAGCTGGATTGGAAGTGCAGCAGCCAGGACTCAAACCAGCACCCATAAGGGATGCCAGCACTGTAGGCAGTGGCTTAACCTGCTGCACCATAGTGCTGGCCCCCTGGCTTATGTTTTTAATGTCATACTTCCAGGGCTGGCTTTGTGACACAACAGGTGAAGCCATCATCCCACATTAGATTGGTGGTTTAAGTCCCAGCGATTTCACTTTCAGTCTTGGTCCATGTTAACACGCTGGGGAAACAGTGGAAGATGACTCAAGTGTTTGAGTTCTTGCCACCCATATGAGAGAACTGGATAGAGTTCTAAGCTCCCAACTTTAGCCTGGATCAATCCTAGTTCTTGAGGACATTTAGGGAATTAGAAGACAGAAGATCCTTTTTTTTCCTGCCACCCTGCCTTTCAAATTAATTGATCTTTTTAAAATGTCATACTTCTAAGAGGACCTTTATTTCTGTGGCATTTTCTTAATGATATATCAATATTGATTAATTAGTTATTACACAGTAATGCAAAATCTTAACACAAGAAACAACATGTGGAGTATGGGAGAGTTCTGTGCTACATTTGTGTCTTTTTTATAGATCTAAGACTATTCAAATTTAAAAGTCTATTTAAATATGCATAAGGTAAAACTAAAAAATAAGTTATGTAATTCACAAAAGTATCCAAGCTGATTTTTCTTTTCTTTTTTTTTTTTTTTTGACAGGCAGAGTGGACAGCTAGAGAGAGAGAGAGAAAGGTACTTCTCCTGGTCTCCCATGCGGGTGCAGGGCTCAAGCACTTGGGCCATCCTCCACTGCACTCCCGGGCCACAGCAGAGAGCTGGCCTGGAAGAGGGGCAACCGGGACAGAATCCGGCACCCCGACCGGGACTAGAACCCGGTGTGCCGGCGCCACAAGGCGGAGGATTAGCCTATTGAGCCGTGGCGCCGGCCTCCAAGTTGATTCTGAAATACTCATGAAACAATGAATATTATTAAGAACATTAATGCAAAAGCAGAAAGGGATGTGGTTATTTGCCCTCCCAAGTAGCCTCTACTTCAGTTTCCTGATAATGAGGCAGTGTGGTGTGACTGCAGGGGCAGTAAACAGACCTATGAAGGAGATAAACTAACGGTGTGATAGATCCACGAGGAAGAGCGGGATTAACCCACAAACAATGGTGAGAGAACTTGTAATTCATAGAAAAAAAGGAAACTCAATCCATACCCCATACTATATGCAAAATTAAATGCCAAAAGAGTTAAGGGTTTAAATGTGAAAGGTAAAACTTTAAATTATTTGGAAGAAAACTTACAATTCCTTTGAGCCCTCAAGAAAAGAAAGGATTTCTAAGCAGACAAAAAGATGTAACCTGCAGAAAACATTTTATAAGTTATAATTCATTCAAATTAGGAATTACTATTCATTCGTAGATATAATAAAGACAAAAAATTAATGCATAAATACAGAAAGTATACATTCTATAGATATAACAAAGATTAGTCTTCAGAATACTTTTAGGCCGGTGCTGCAGCTCACTTGGCTAATCCTCCACCTGCAGTGCTGGCACCCCGGGTTCTAGTCCCAATTGGGGCACCAGATTCTGTCCCGGTTGCCCCTCTTCCAGTCCAGCTCTCTGTTGTGGCCCAGGAGGGCAGTGGAGGATGGCCCAAGTGCTTGGGCCCTGCACCCGCATGGGAGACCAGGAGGAAGCACCTGGCTCCTGGCTTCGGATCAGCGCAGCGCAATGGCCATAGCGGCCATGTTGGGGGTGAACCAACAGAAAAGGAAGACCTTTCTGTCTAACTCTGCCTGTCAAAAAAAATACTTTTACATAATTCTGGTAAATCAACAGGAGAAATAAAAACATTCCAATAGTCAAATGGACAAAATTAAAAAAGTTTTGCAAACATGAAAAGAAAATGATGAACAATGGGACGGGAGACGGAGTGGGAGATGGGATGGTTGTGGGCGGGAGGGGGGTTATAGGGGGAAAAGCTGCTATAATTCAAAAGTTGTACTTTGGAAATTTATATTTATTAAATAAAAGTTGAAAAGAAAAAAAACATGAAATGAAAAATGTGAAAATGTATTCAGTAGTATTAGTACTCGGGGAAATGAAAAATAAAACTACCATAGTTTGTCATTTTCTCACTAGCTGACTGGCAACAACAAGTCTGATACCAACTATTGACAAGGTTCTGAAGCAATGAGACCTATGATGGGCCCGGTGTACCCTGTATGATCATGGAAGACAATGTGGGGTTACCAAAGACGCTAAAGACGTGTATACTCTGTGCTCGGCCTGCGAGGAGGCTTGGACTCCAGGGTGGTGGTGTTGCCTCTAAGAAGAGGTACCCAGTGGCCGGTCCTGAGGTCTCGCTGGGCACCTGTCTAGGAAGGGACCCTTCCTGGTTCTCAGGAGAGACTGTGGTAACAGGAGCAAGCCAGGCCCCGCCCAGCCGTCTGCAGCTTTCCTCCAGATGTGACCTTCTCTGAGCTCCCTCCATCCTCCAGGCACCTCACCAAAGCCGTTGCTATGCTGTGGGTTTTCAGCTTCCAAAGCTGTGAGTTGGATAAGCCTCTTTCTGAGGTGGGTGGTTGGCATAGCAGGTAAGTATCCACGTGGGATGCCCGCATCCACTACTGAAGGACTGGGGGTAAAGTCCTGACGCCATTCCCAACTCCAGCTTCCTGCTAGTGTGCACCCTGGGAGGCAGCAGGTGATGGCTCAAGTAGTTGGATCCCTGCCACCCACATGAGAGACATGGATTGAGTTCGCAGCTCCTGGCTTCTGCCTGGCCGACTAGTGCAGGCATCTGGGGAGTGAACCAGAGATGGGAGATCTCCGTCTCTTTCTCTCTCTCCCCCTGCCTCTCAAATAAACATTCAAAAATAATTTTTTTGATAAGTAGTCTCCTTCCATATTTCATTATAGTAATGAAAAGGTAATATAACTATTCTATCCTAAACATATACTAACCCTTCCTCCTTTATATAATACCAATACACAAAAATGTCTAAAATTATATCATTTGAAGTAGCTAAGAAATGGAAATAATCCAGTTTTCCATCAAAAGTAGAATGAAACTGTATGAATTACTGTAATGGGATATTACAGAGATCTGGACCACCAATGAACAGTTGCTACATATAGCAACACAGATCAATCTCTGAAGAGTCTTCTGAATGATGAAAATAAGTCACACAAGTATATTTATGGATCTCAGGATTAACTGAATTGTAGGTACAAAGACATTTTGTTATTAGCATTGATGACTACTTTTTTATTTTTTATTTATTTATTTTTTTGACAGGCAGAGTGGACAGTGAGAGAGAGAGAGAAAGGTCTTCCTTTGCCTTTGGTTCACACTCCAATGGCCGCCATGGCGCTGATCCGAAGCCAGGAGCCAGGTGCTTCTCCTGGTCTCCCATGGGGTGCAGGGCCCAAGCACTTGGGCCATCCTCCACTGCACTCCCTGGCCACAGCAGAGAGCTGGCCTGGAAGAGGGGCAACCGGGACAGGATCCGGCACCCTGACCAGAACTAGAACCCGGTGTGCCGGCGCCGCAAGGCAGAGGATTAGCCTAGTGAGCCGCGGCACAGGCCGATGACTACTTTTTACAGTACACATTTAAATTCATATACCCTTTGTATGTGTACTATTTTAATTAGACATGCATGTAAATCAATGAGAAACAGTATGGAGACATTTAGCCCACTGGTGATCAAATAACTGAAAATGAAGGAAAAATTTGTCTATTAAATTATCAAAAGGCAAATGCATACACATAAGGGGTAATGCGTCAAGTACTCATGTTTAGCTTATTAAGTGCCCACTTTAATATTCTAGAGAGTAATTTGCAAGTGTGCAACAGGAGCCTAAAAATTGCTTTCTTAATTTGAAGTCATTCTTCTTCTAGCTACCTAAAGAGTATACATAGAGATCATGTACTGACATTCACCATGGCATTTCTTATAAACTCAATTAATATAAAACAATTTTGTATCAACACGGAAGTATGGACTGATTAAATCATGGTATTCATGTTTTGAAATGTGCAAGCATTAAAAGAGTTACTCGAATTTTAATGAGAATAATTTCATGTCAGGGGAAAGTCTGAAATGTTTCTATAATATCCTAATATGTCTTAAAAGCCCTAAAAATTAATTTTCTGATGCTCTAATTTGTGTTTTAGGAATCTATTGCAAAGCATATGGTAATATTTACTTTTTGATTTTTAGAAGGAATATGTCAAATTATATTGATAGGTATTACTTTCAGATACAAAAATTAAGGGGGTCACCATTTCTTTCTTTATGCTTTTCTGAACATTTCAAAATATCATGTAGTCAACAATAACAGAACCAGCCTGACTAAAAAATGGGCCAAAGATCTTGACAGATACTTAATCAAAGACGACATACAGATGGCAAACAAGCACATGAGAAGACTCTCCACATCACAGCTATTTGGGAGATGTAAATTACAACAAGTACACTCCATGCCCATCAGAACGCCCACATCAGGAACACTGACAGCACCGCAGGCTACTGAGGACAAGGAAGACCACAACTCTCATTCACTGCTGAAGGGAAAACAAATGGTACGGCCACTTGGGAAGACAATGTGATGGCTTCTTACAAAACTAGACGTCCTCTTCCCATACCATCCAGCTCCTTGATATTAACTCAAAGGAGCTGGAACATGCCCCACAAAAGGCTATAAACCAATGTTTATAGAAGCTTTATTTGTAATTGCTAAATCTTGGAAGCAACCAATGGCTAAATAAAGTGTGGTACATCCAAACAACTGCTCAGCACTGAGAAGAACGAGCTATTCAGCCACAAAAAGATACAGAGGAACTCTAACTGCGTATTACTCAGTAGAAGCAGCCATCTGAGAAGGCTGTGCAACGCTTGGGCCTTTCTCAGTGACATTCTGGAAAAGGCAACGCCAGGGACACAGGGCAGAGATGAGTGGTTGCCGTCGGGTAGTGGATGCGGAGAGATGGACACGTAGGACATGGAGGAATTTTAGAGCCGTGAAAATACTGATGCTGCAATGACACATCATTTCACATTTGTGCAAACTCATAGAACACACAACACCAAGAGCACACCCTCATGTAAACTCTGAGCACTGGGTGGCAATGCCGTGTAGGTCTGATTCCAGCAAATGCGCCAGTCTGGTGGGCAATGCTGCTGACAGAGCAAGCTGTGTATGTGTAGGGCGGGGGGAGGAGGGGCAGGTACATGGGAAACCTCCATATCTTCCTCCCAGTTTTGCTGTGAACCTAAAACTACCCCCCCAAATAGTCTATTTTGAAAAACTCACATAACAGAATGCACATTTTGTACAGAAAGATGTCATTGTTTTTATTAATTCACTCAATAAGTATGCAGCTAATATCTACTCTGTCTAGACGTTGAGGATTTGTTTATGAACAGGACTGACTAGATCCCCGCTCGTTCAGAGCTTACATTCAAGGAGAGCAGACAGAAAATAAACAAGCTAAAGAGCCCTGCTGAGTCGGATGTGGGGAGAGACAGGAGCCAGGACAGAGGCCGTGCGAGAGGCTAGGAGGCCATGTCTGCTGGGGAGGACCGGGGGCTTCAAGCATGCTGAGTGCCTTGAGGGCCGTCCTCCAAATGGCTCCCGGGAAGGGAAGGGGTCATCGGGTCTGGCACAGGGCTGAAAAGCTGTGAACAAGGAAGCCAATTCTTGGTTTAATGAGCTAGGCACTATTTACCAGAGAAAATGTATTGATGGGTTTCCAGATTTGGTAGTTCTTTGCAGCTCTGGGTTTGAATTTCTTAGCCTGAGATGCTGAATTAGGTGGAGGTTTTGAGAGGCATTATATAGGATCTCTCAAATCCACTTCGCTAATTGCACACAGTTTTAATAAGGCTTCCAAGCTTCCTCTAATTATAATCACAGCCTACACCTGGGTGGTAAATTAACTAATTGCCTTGGTGCTTTGAAGGTGAGAGACCATCTCAATCTAACAGATTAAAGGTCACCTTCAAATGGTCTCTGTTGGCTGTCGACAGATCCACACAATGTTATGAAAAGACTGCCTAGGTTGTTGTGACTTATCAATTCCAGACAGCTGAATTACGTTTCCATACTCACATCCTTGAGAACTGGCACTCCTTAAACCCAGAGAAAATGGGCAGTAATATTTTAGGTGACAAAGTCATGGGAGGCCCTACGATCTGAGCCTGGCTACATTCTCCTCTCATGCCTTGGACTGCTCTGCCCATCACCCGCCGGGTCCACTGTTACTTTTCTCTTGTAGCTCATTTCCCACAGTGTATTTTGGGGGATCCCCTCATGGCTGCCCTCTCGCCCCTGGACAGGGTGATGCCACCATGTCCGTGGGCTTTCATCTGTCACAGCTGCATCAAACTTGTCTACTTCCCTGCCCCAGATGATTAAGGTCCCCAAAGGCACCGTGCCTGGGGGACAGCAGTGAGAAGACATCTGCATCTGAGCTTTTACAGCTAATGTGCAATGCTCTTTAATTGCACGAATAAATCAAGCTATTTGGAAACTAGACAGAATAATTACCATCGTAGAATTAGTCATAAAAACAGCAGCTTTGGTGACTATGGTGTCCTCTGTGATTGGTTCAGCAAAGCATACAGAAGCCTCTGAAAGCCAAAAAATGTCCAGAAGTCCCTTGACCTCGGATCTTGAATACAGCACTAAAAGCAGTCAGAACTGAAAGATGAGTGTTTTATAGAAGTTGAAAATGCATTTCACAGCACCATAGGAGTTCCTTTTTCAGGTCATAAATATATTTTGTTCCTTATTGAGTTTTTTATATATTTATTTGAGAGGCAGAGTTAATGAAAGGGAGGGGGGTCTTCCATCTGCTGGTTCACTCCCTAAATGGCCGCAATGGCCGGAGCGGAGCCAATCCAAAGCCAGCAGCTTCTTCCAAGTCTCCCATGTAGGTACAGGGGCCCAAACACTTGGGCCATCCTCCACTGCCTTCCCAGGCCACAGCAGGGAGCTGGATTGGAAGAGGATGAGCCAGGATACGAACCAGCACCTATTTGTTACGATGGTGCCACAGGTGGAGGCTCAGCCTACTACATGTACCATGGCATGGGCCCCTTCTTATTTAGTTTTCATGTTTGCATGTATGTGCAATGCTTTGAAAATTGGCACTGTATTATAAATTTTTTAAACCTGAAATTGAGAGGCTGGCACTGTGGTGCAGCAGGTTAAACTGCCACGTGCAATGCCAGCATCCCATGTGAACACTGGTTTAAGTCCTGGCTGCTCCACTTCCAATCCAGCTCCCTGCCAATAGCCTGGAAAAAGCAGAAGGCCGCTTGAGTGCTTGGCCCCCTGCTACTCATGTAGGAGACCCAGATGGAGTTTGATTCCTGGTTTCCGACTGTCCCAGCCCTAACAGTTGAAGCCATTTGGTGAGTGAACTGGCGGGTAGAAGATCTCTTCTCTCTCTGCCTCTCCCTCTCTGGAGCTCTGCCTTTCAAATAAATGAATAAATCTTAAAAAAAAAAAAAAACCTAAAATTGAGAAACCAGAAAAGTCATCATTCAGAACTTCTTTGGGGGAGCATTTTTTTAATGTTATTTGAAAGGCAGAATTACAGAGAGGCAGAGAGAGAGAGAGAGAGAGAGAGAGAGAGAGAGGGGAGAGAGAGGGGTGGGCTGTCTCCCATCCACTGGTCCACTACCCAGATGGCTGCAATGGCCAGAGCTGAGCTGATCCGAAGCCAGGAGCCAGGAGCTTCTTCCACATCTCCCGTACAGGTGCAGAGGCCCAAGGACTTGGGCCATCTTCCACTGCTTTTCCAGGCCATAGCAGAGAGCCAGACTGGAAGTGGAGCAGCCGGAGTCAAGCCAGCACCTATAAGGGATGCTGGCGCTGCAGGCGGCAGCTTTACCCGCTACGCCACAGCGCTGAGCCCAGGGGAGCATCTTAGCATTGCTCAGCTTCAGTTCATCCACCTGCAAACAGGTCACAGATATTTGTCCTCTTTCCCCAAAAAAAACCTACAAGATTCAATTTTGTAACTGCAGATGTGGAAGTCCATCAAAACTTGAGACTGACTAGAGAAACGTACTTCAATGAGTGGAATTCTTGCCCTGCCAGCCATGGTAGGAAGACTGTCCTGCTCCCCAGAGGTGCCCAGGTGCTAACTGCACAGTCTGATATAGCTCGCTACACAGAGGGCACTTTGTACACGGGATTAAGGTACCAGCCTGCCCAAGTGGCCAGCTTCTCCCTGACCAAGCTCTAGACAGGCCCTTCTGAGCCCTTCTGTGGACAAGGCCTCTCTTGGCCTCTTTAGACTTGAACAACACTAAGATGGTCTTTCTAGGGGCCTGGGAGAGTTTACTGGGTGTTCCAGTGCAATCCGGAAGACAGGGCCTGGTACAGTTAGGATGAGCCGGACATCGATAAGCACCAGTCAGCAAACCCAGATGAGTTTCATGGGGAGCAACCCCCACCCCACTTTGTAATTTTTCACTTCCGATTCTTCTCAGTCCCCACTTCTGCCCTCCCTACTCCCTCATCCTCCCTGTAAGACTCATGCTCTGCCCAGATCAGAATCAAGGGGACCCCTCCCTCTGCCAAGCCCTTGCTTCACCTCTGTAACCCTCGTCCAGCTGTGTTCATCTTTGACAACGGGCCCACAGTAAAATCACAAGAGTCCTTTAAGAGGGAGCAGGAGGGCAGGGAGGAGTGAGGACACGCGGTGACAGCAGCAGAGGTCAGAGTGATGCAATGATGTGGGAAGTGCGGATTCTCCCTGCAGCCTCCAGAGGGGGTGGGTGCAGCCCTGCGATTGGCCCCGTAAGGCCCCTTGGAGACTTCTGACCTTCAAAACTAGAAGACAATGAAATTGTGCCATGTCAAGCCACTAAGTTTTCGGCAGGGTGTCCAACAGCAACGGGAAACTAGCACACCAGCCATGCAACATGGTTAGCCCAGTGAGTGTTCAAGTAACCGCCCTGAGTAGTCGTCAACTGATAGCGCGGACTGTTGACCATGGAAGACCATGAGAAAGTGGCAGACTGGCATCAGCTTTTTTGAAAGAACATATCTTCAAGTAGACCCACGATTCAAAATCAGACTTTTTTTTTTTTAGCTTTTTTTTTTTTTTAATTTTTGACAGGCAGAGTGGACAGTGAGAGAGAGAGACAGAGAGAGAAAGGTCTTCCTTTGCCGTTGGTTCACCCTCCAATGGCCGCCGCTGCAGCCGGCGCACCGCGCTGATCCGATGGCAGGAGCCAGGATCCAGGTGCTTTTCCTGGTCTCCCATGGGGTGCAGGGCCCAAGCACCTGGGCCATCCTCCACTGCACTCCCTGGCCATAGCAGAGAGCTGGCCTGGAAGAGGGGCAACCGGGACAGAATCCGGCGCCCCAACCGGGACTAGAACCCGGTGTGCCGGCGCCGCAAGGTGGAGGATTAGCCTATTGAGCCACGGCGCCAGCTAAAATCAGACTTTTTTGGGAGTACACAGCACACACTAAACCCAGAGCCCTCACAAGAGGCCCAGCATCCAGCAGAGTTCAACACAGTCATTCTGCTCAGCACATTTAACAGGGCCGATTCATCCTTCCTGAAACGGACTCATTTCACAATGTAATTATGGGAAGATTTATATTTTAGATGCTCATATCAGAGTTTCAGCCAGGAACATAGGACAGATCTGCTATTTTTGTAGGGATATATTTTTTAAACTTCTGTATTAACATGGAACAGCTGTACAGTGTGATATTTCAACACACACACACAGCATAAGCTGGTCAATCAGCCCTTCCATTTCCTTTGAGTTTGGAGCCTACCAGCTCCTCTCCCAGTTCTTCACGCAGAATATAATACGTCAACATGAAAAGGGAACTGTTCAACTCCAGGTTAACACACTCTCCATCAGCTGTGCTCCTAGCTGTAGACGCACCACAGCTTCTTCTGGAACCTTCCAAAGGCCCTACCTACTGAGGGCAAAGAATGATGGACAGTCCTCCCAGAAACAGGGTAGAGACCAAGCAGTTAGCAATTCCATGCCACCTCCCTGCTAGGGCCCAGATGCAAATACTGTTTGGTAATTCATTTTTCCTCTATGGAGCTTAGAGTGATCAAAAACATTTGAATTTCCAATGCTTTTGTTTTTTTTCTTGGTCTTTAACCTCAAGAGGCAAAAATATAACCAATTTTTCCACTGGCTCCTTTTCTGTTTTCTAATGTACTGTTTGAATACACGTCCATAGTTGATGTCCTTCTATGTTTATTTTATTCAGAATATGCATCTGCTCTAACTTCGTCCAGTCACTAAGATGCCATGAACACTCTCATTAATCTTGCATTTTTCTAATGTTCTTTAAATGAGCACTTTTTCATCCCTAATGGTACTACTGGCCTCTCCCAAAGTAATTTCCCCAGAACACACTTAATACAAACAGACTGTGCCCATTTCTATTCCCCTGCTCTTTTACCCATCCCATCTAGGGAAAATAACTGGAAAATCACTTATTTTCAGGACTCTTCCTGATGTTGGTCGAGATTCAGGGATATTAACAATTCAAACTGGATGAGCTCTTACAGCGAGGGCCATGGAAATTATTTTTTCTGGGAACTCCTATTTTGTCACCATTAAATCATACCATGACATGGTTTCAGATGGGAAAGATTCCATCTTTGCTATGTCGGCCCTGTGGCTCCAACTGGGTTTTTTCCTTCAAACTATAAACATCCTTTAGCTTAGTTTGTAAATTAATTGCAGCAGCAAAGTGGGTAAAGAAAAATATTATGTTTCAGCTGTGAGTCTGGACGACACCGTGTTGTCCTATCCCTCTGGATTTTGTAATGGCAAAACCACACTGACTCTGAACAGCCCTTCTTTTAGCAGATGTACATGATACACAAGGCTTAGCAAAAGGAAACCAATTACAGCCTCAGATCCACTCGTAATGAAGTAACGTCTCTAAATTGCCATCAGCATTTCACCTTCTTGGTGACAAGTCTTACAAACGCTGAGTAAGTCGGTTGCCTCAGTGCGTGGAGGTTTGAAACTGCTATTTCCTCCCAGGAGTGCCTTTGTGTTTGAATTATTGAGGGCAGCATCCTAGATTAATTAAGAGGACCCAGTAGGGGAAAGTGAAGCGCCAGGATGGGACGGTGTTCGGGCAGCTCTGCTGTGAGCAAACACAAGCTGTCTTTCCGGACTCCAGGGCTCCCTGTGGTGCAGAGAATGAAGCACTGGGTGACAATCAAGTCTTACCAAGGGAGAATCTGTAAACACACCACACCTTAATTGAAGTTCTCTGCAAGAACTTTAAGGACAACAAAACAGAATTGTTAAAAAGTATGTACATTTCAAAATATTTCAACCATCAAATGTGTATTTCAAAGTGGGATTTTGCATGTTCCCAACACAAAGAGATGATAAATGAGCGACAGATATACCAGTTACCTTGCTCTGATCATTACACATGGTTTGTGTATACATGATGTACCATTACTGTCAATTAAAAATTTTTAATTAAAAAATACCCGGCATTGGAGTTGGTATTGTAGCATAACGGGTTAAGCTGCCACCTGCCATGCTGGCATCTCACAGGGGTGTCAGTTGGTGTCTTGGCTATTCTACTTCTGACCCAGCTCCCTGCTAACAGCCTGGGGAAAGTGGATGATGGCCCAGATGTGTGGGCCCCACTACCCACATTGGAGACCGCAGTGGAGCTCCGGGCTCCTGGCTCTGGCCTGGCCCAGCCCTGGCTGTTGCAGCAATCTGGGAAGTAAACCAGCAGATGGAAGACCTTTCTCCCCCTCTCCCATTCTTTGAAATAAATACATCTAAAAAAATAAAATTTTAAAATACCCAACAGACTTGCGCTTCTCAGAATGGTTTGCTTTCCCCTGAAAACAGAAAAGCGGGACAGAAAAACTCAAAAATTAACAGCTTGAAGAAGTTGTAGAGTGAACGAACAGGGAACAATCTCCGAGCTCAGAGCCAGGGCTGGACAGAGGGCTGAGGAGGGAGCCTGGAGTCCGGCGTCTCTTCTCCCCTGCAGGAGTTTGCCAGGGCTGGAGGGCCCAATGCCCAACCCAAAGGGGAGGTCAAGGGTGGGCACTGCTCCATCAGACCCCAGGGCTGGGGAGCAGGGGGTGAGACCCAGAATCCACCAAGAGAGAGTGTGTGGGAAGTCTTCCTCCTCTGGCTGCAGATGGAGAGGGCTGTGCTGGGGGCTGGGCGGAGCCCAGAGAAGCAGCAGTTCAACTTCAGACCATCTCAAACCCAACAACCTGAGCAAGCGGGACAGAACCAGCCCACGTCCACCCGGAGGAAGACCATGGCTGCCAAGGACCCGGATGTTTCTACGATTCTGCAAATGCCCCGTCTGGCCTCAGAGAAACAGCCAGTGTCACAAAGGGCCCCCGTAACAGGAATGAAAGCCAGCAGGAAAAGCAGCAGCATGGGCTTCCCACGGAGGAGCTGTCCGGCTAGGTTTGGGCAAAGAAAGAAAAGGGTTGACAACCTCCAGGGCTATGCAGGTGAGAAAGGAAAAGCCTTCTGGACCAGGAGCCACCAGTTCCACCCAGTGCCCACCCAGGACACGGCCCTCTCCCCGACACCCCGCAGAGCCCCTGGCACAGACCCAGGCCACATGGGATCCTGACCCTGCTCCCAGGGCTGAACACACGATGCCTTCCCTGTGACTTCTCCCCTGCAGCTAACTCAACAAGCTCACTGTCGCAGGCACGTGGTCCACAACTCCGTGCAAGGGCGAGGACAGGGAAGAGCTGGTGAGCTTCTGACTCACGCTCCAGAGTCTGCCCCAGGCTCCTGCTCGCAGGGTCTGTCCCGAAATGTTTTTCTCTTTTGATTTTCACTTTGAGAGGCAGACACAGAGGCAGACAGACAGATGGAACTCCCTCTGCTGACTCACTCCCCAAATGCCTACAAGAGCTGGGGCTATGCTGGGACCAAAGTTGGGAGTTGGAAACTCAGCCTAGGAACCCACCTACTGCAGCCATCGCCTGCTGCCCACCCAGGTCCACGTTCTATGGAAGCTGGAGTCAGGAGCCAAAAGTGGGCAAGGAACCAGCTACTGCAATGTGGGATGCAGGGGTCTTAACTGATGTTATCATTGCTAGGCTAAATAGCCACACACACACTCCAAAGTGTTTAATTTATATTTTGCATTTTTTAAAACTACAAAGTCATTTAGAAGCGTTTCTATTTTCTAGATGTAGAATTTGACAGGTTTCAATATTTACTGATTGAGCATAGTGAACATGCCTTGTGAAAACATAGGATTCTTATATATTTGTTAAAAATTTACTTATTTGAAAGGTAGAGTGAGAGAGACAGACAGATCTGAAATACATTGGTTCATTCCCCAAATGGCCACAACCCAGGGTTGGGCCAGGGCAAAGCCAGGAGAAAGGAACTCTACCTTGATCTCCCATATGGGAGGTAAGCACCCAAGTCCTTGGGCTGTCCTGTTGCTTTCCCAGGGATGTTAGCAGGGAGCTGGGTCAGAAGGGGAAGAGCCGAGATGCAAACCAGCACTCTGATGTGGGATGCTGGCGTCACAAATGGTGGCTTAATCTGCAGTGTCACAACAGCCCCTCTCATATTTTTGAGATCAAGTTCATTTTGTTAAGACTTACTTTGAAAGGGGGGGGGGGGCGGGGAGAGGGAGAGAGATTAACTGTATCTGCTAGTTCACTCCCCGAGTGCCCACAACAGCCAGGGTTAAGCCCACCCTAAGCCAGGAACCTGGAACTCCATCCTGGTTTCCTGCATACATGAGTGATCTGGGTCCTTGCACTTGAACCCTCACCTCCTGCCTCCCAGGCCTAGTAGCAGGAAGCTGATGGAAGCATGGAACAACAGAAACTCAGTACTCCGAAAAGGGGATATGGGCAGCCCAAGCAGCAGCCCAATACCTGCACCCCAACACCTGTCCTGAGGTTCAGATTAATCAGACTTCATAAACTGTTCAAATAACGACAGCCTTCATGTGCTTTGTTACTCAGATTTCTGTAGGAAGTGTGTAAGCTTCTCCCAGTAGGACTTGATAGTTCCTTTCTTCTATTGGCCATTTCTTTTACATTTTTGAAATGACGTGGTGACAGGTAACAATTCATAGCCTTCTTGGCAGACTAATATTTCTTATCAGGTTGTGTCTCTCCCCTGGTGCCCGGCATGCTCTGTTTAAATTGTTAACCTGCACCCTTGGGGCTATGGTTTGCCTGGTCGTCTCTCATCCGCTCATTCTCTTGCTCCCTGTTTTCCATCTTCGGAAGGATGGAGACTACACATGAAACATTTACCTGTTCATTCGTGGCTGACGCATCTTGGACCACAAATAATTTGAAGGCAAGGACAGTTGGGGTTATGAGATCAGAAACCACATCCACAAAATAGCTCAGCGGTGTAGGACACAGGAAAACCTAAAGGCATGTTAACTGCTGCCTCCAAAGGCCTCCAGTCCTGCCGGAGTGCCCCCAGGACGCCGGGAGCCCCGCCGGAGTGCCCCGGGACGCCGGGAGCCCCGCCGGAGTGCCCCGGGACGCCGGGATTTGAGAGTTGCTCTCGTCCAAGCTGTCCATTGTCTTGAACCAGCATAGTGAAGCCCAGAGTGCTCGGGTTCTGCTCGAAGTCACAGGGGACATCCGGGCCAAGCTCTTCATAGCAGGAAGACTGAAGTGTGTCTTCTGAGCCTGTGGTTTTTGGCAATTACGGTGCTTTAAAAATGGAATGGGCCACTGTTACAGGTTGAATTGTCTCCCAAGAAGATATGTTGAAGCCCTAACGCTCAGTAGCTGTGGACATGGACTTATTTGGAAACAATTTTTGCAGGTATTGCTAAGGTAACAAGCGTCGACACTAGACACTGGACCCCAGACCCACAGGGGAGGAGCACGTGCAACACACAGCAGAGCTTACAGTGTTGCAACTACTAGCCAAGGAAGGCCAAGGGTATTAGGGCTCTTCAGGGAGACAGAACTCATGAGACCCGAAGGGGGACCTGTTGGGAAAACTGGCTCACATGATCCTGGCAGCTGAGCAGTCCCACGACAGGTCATCTGCAGGCTGGAGACCCTGGGATGCCAGTAACGTGGTGCAGTCCAAGGGCAGAACTAAGGAAGCCGAGGGTGCAGCTTCCAGCCTGAGGCTGAAAGCCCAAGAGCCCAGGGACAGGGCCCCAGGGAGGTCCTGGAGCCCAGGGCCAGCTACATTGGGCTTGTGACATTCCAGACAGGCAGTGTCCCAGCTCTCAGAGTGAGGGACCAAGGGCCTCCTCCGTGTGTTCTCCCTAGACCACCAGACCACTGAGGCTGGATCTTCCCACCTGGCCCACCCAGACTTGCATGCTGATCTCTTTGGGAAACTCTCAGACACACCCAAAACAATGCTTTTCCAAGCTCCCAGGTGTTCTTCAGTCCAGTTGACACCCGAGATCCACAGTCAGGCAAGGGTTGCTGGCAACCACGGAGGCCAGGAAGAGGCATGGGGAAGCCCTGCCGAGGGGATCAGGGCCTGCAGCTCCACCAGGGACTTCCAGCTTCCAGAACCCTGAAGGAGTAAGGTTCTGTTGATTGAAGCCATCCAGTTTGCGTGCCTTGGTTTCCACGTGGCCAGCTCACTGGGAGTAATTAAAAGTGAGACGAGTCCTGGATTAGGCATAAATTGAACCAGATTACCTTGAAGTTTGCATTCAACTCTGAAACATAATTGGATATTAATTTTATTGTTAGAGACGTGAAGAGATCAATAATGTCAACAGTAGTGAAAACAGAACACCAGAATGTGTTCACCATCTCCAGTGCTCTTTGCTCCCTTGTGTAACTCAAGTTTCCATCTGGTCTGGTTTTCCTTAAAGAACGTTCTTTCCAGCCTCTGTGGCACCGTCATGCTGATGATATCCCCCGGCTTTTGTTTGTTTGAAAATGTCTTCGTTTGTTTTGAAGGATAACAGTGGGCATGCCTTCTGGATGGACATGTGGTATCTTTTCTTCCTTTTAACATAATCTTCCTTTTAAAATGTTATTTCACTACTTCTACTTAGTATTATCTCCAGTGATAATCAGTAATATCTTATCTTTGAACTCATATACAATGTACCCTTTTCTATTGTCTTTCACAATTTTCTATTTATTGATATCTTCAGTGTTATTATAATGGAATTTCACATGTGATTATGTGGGGTGAGGGTAGGTATTCTACATAATCTCATAGGAATTCTTGGTGATGACACTAACCCACTGTTGGTAGGAATGCAAATTGGTAGAGCCACCATGGAGACAGTTTAGAGATTTCTCAGAAACCTGAATATAACCCTACCACACGCACACGATCCAGCCATCCCACTCCTCAGAATTTACCCAAGAGAAATTAAATTGGCAAATAAAAGAGCTATCTGCACCTCTATGTTTATTGCAGTTAAATTCACAATAACTAAGACATAAAATCAACCTAAATGCCCATCAACAGAAGACTGGATAAGAAATTATGGAATATATACTCTATACAGTGGTTAAAAAAATGAAGTCTGGTCATTTGCAACAAAATGGAGGAATCTGGAAAACATCGTGCTGAATGAAATAAGCCAGTCCCAAAGGGACAAATATCATATGTTCTCCCTGATCTATGACAACTGAGCACCTAAAAGGACACCTGTAGAAGTGAAACTGACACTATGAGAAGCAATGACTTGATCAGCCCTTGTCCTGACTGTTGAGGAACAGCTTACTATTTTATTCTTTAGTATTTTCTTGTTCTACTTAATACCATTGGGTGAACTCTCACACACAATTATTCTTAGGTGTTTAAAACAACTGAAAATTGATCCCTGTTAAAATAAGAGTTGTAATAAGAGAGGGAGGAGATGTACAGTTCGGCACATGCTCACTCAGTGGACTTACGATGAAGGGTAAAGCTAGAAACGTGCCATGGGACTCCAAATCCCATTAAGTTGGCATGTACCAATGCCTTCTCACTAGTCAAAGTGATCAGTTTAAGTTCATAATTGATCATAAAGATAGGATTAAGTATCAAAGGGATCACATAAATAAGACCAGTGTCTGCTAATAATAACTAATAGAATTAAAAAGCAGAGAACGATCCAACATGGGAAGCGGGATACACAGCAGACTCATAGAATGGCAGATGTCCTAAATAGCACTCAGACCTCAGCATCAACCCTTAAGGCATTTGGATATGGCTAAAAAGCCCATGAGAGTATTTCAGGCATGGAAAGCCAAGGCACTGTGGCAAAAAATGACCTAAATGAACGATCTGAGTGAGATCCCAGTGGAAAGAACATGCCATCAAAGGAGGAGGTACCTTTCTCTGAAGGGAGGAGAGAACTTCCAATTTGATTATGGCCTTGTCTAAATAAGGGCAGAGTTGTGAATTCAAGAGGCTTCCATAGCCTTGGCAGCTCATGACAAGAGCCTGGGGTGATTAGTGACATCATGAACAAGAGTGTCAATTGTTAAATCAACAACAGGAGTCACTGTGCACTTACTCCCCATGTAGGATCTCTGTCCTTAATGTGTTGTACTAAGAGAATTAACAGTAAAACTAGTCTACAAACAATACTTTATACTTTGTGTGCCTGTGTGGGTGTAAACTGTTGAAATCTTTACTTAGTACATACTAAATTGATCTTCTGTATATAGAGCTAGTTAAAAATGAATCTTGAAGAATGGGATGGGAGAGGGAGTAGAAGATGGGATGGTTTGTGGGTGGGAGGATGGTTATGGGGGAAAAGCCACTATAATCCAAAAGTTGTACTTTCGAAATTTATATTAAATAAAATCTTTCTAAAAAAAATTCTTGGCTATTTACGAACAGAATGGGTGAAGCAGAAGAGAGAATATCGGACTTAGAAGACAGAACAGGAAAGGATACAGTCAGACCAAAGAAAAGAGGAAATTAGAAATCTAAAACATATTGTCAGGAATCTGCAGGATACTATTAAAAAACCAACATTCGGGTTCTAGGAGTTCCTGAAGGCATGGAGAGGGAGAAAGGATTAGAAGGCCTTTTTAGTGAGATACTAGCAGAAAATTTCCCAGGTTTGGAGAAGGACAGAGAAATCCTAGTACAGGAAGCTCACAGAACCCCTAATAAACACGACCAAAAGAGATCCTCACCACGATACATTGTAATTAAACTCTCCACAGTGAAACATAAAGAAAAGGTCCTAAAATGTGCAAGAGAGAAACGTCAGATTACTCTCAGAGGATCTCCAATCAGACTCACAGCTGACTTCTCATCAGAAACCCTACAAGCTAGGAGGGAATGGCGAGATATAGCCCAGGTACTAAGAGAAAAACTGCCAGCCCAGAATATTATATCCTGCAAAGTTCTCATTTGTGAATGAAGGTGAAATAAAGACTTTTCATAGCAAACAGAAATTGAAAGAATTTGTTGCCACTCGTCCAGCCCTGCAAAAGATGCTTAAAGACGTGTTACACACAGAAACACAGAAACACGGTCATCAATAAGAAAGAAGGTAAAGGAAGGAAACCTCACAGCAAAAGATCACAGGGAATTCAAAGCATATATTAGAACTTATCTTTGGCAAATGGCAGGGCAAAGTTACCACTTATCATTAGTCACATTGAACGTGAATGGCCTGAACTGTCCAGTTAAAAGACACCAAATTGGCTGATTGGGTTAAGGAACAAAACCCATCTATTTGCTGCTTACAAGAAACACATCTTTCCAACAAAGATCCATACAGACTGAAAGTGAAAGGCTGGAAAAAGATATACCATGCCAACAGAAATGAAAAAAGAGCGGGCGTAGCCATCTTAATATCGGACAACATAAACTTTACCACAAAAACCGTTAAGAGAGACAAAGAGGGACACTACATAATGATTAAGGGATCAATTCAACAGGAAGATATAACAATTTCAATGTATATGCACCTAACTACAGGGCACCGGTTTATCTAAAAGATTTGTTAACGGACTTAAAGGGAGACTTAGACCCCAATACAATAGTACTGGGGGACTTCAATATTCCACTCTCAGAAATAGACAGATCATCCAGACAGAAGATCAACAAGGATACAGTAGATTTAAACGACACTATAGCCCAAATGGATCTAACAGATATATACAGAACTGTCAATCCTACAGCTAAAGATTTTACATTCTTCTCAGCAGTACATGGAACCTTCTCTAGGATCGACCACATACTAGGCCATAAAGCAAGTCTCAGCAAATTCAAAAGAATTAGAATCATACCATGCAGCTTCTCAGACCATAAAGGAATGAAGTTGGAAATGAGCAACTCAGGAATCCCTAGAGCATACGCAAACACATGGAAATTGAACAACATGCTCCTGAATGAACAATGGGTCATAGAAGAAATTAAAAGAGAAATCAAAAATTTTCTGGAAGTAAATGAGGATAACAGCACAACATACCAAAACTTATGGGACGCAGCAAAAGCAGTGTTAAGAGGAAAGTTTATATCAATAGGTGCCTACATCAAGAAATTGGAAAGGCACCAAATAGATGAGCTTTCAACGCATCTCAAGGATCTAGAAAAACTGCAAACCAGACCCAAATCTAGTAGAAGAGAAATAATTAAAATCAGAAGAAATCAACAGGATTGAATCAAGAAAAACATTACAAAAAAAATCAGCCAAACGATGAGCTGGTTTTTTGAAAAAATAAACAAAATTGACACCCCATTGGCCCAACTAACTAAAAAAAGAAAAGACCCAAATCAATAAAATCAGAGATGAAAAAGGAAACGTAACAACAGACACCACAGAAATAAAAAGAATCATCAGAAATTACTACAAGGACTTGTATGCCAGCAAACAGGGAAACCTATCAGAAATGGATAGATTCCTGGACACATGCAACCTACCTAAATTGAACCTGGAAGACATCAAAAACCTAAACAGACTGATAAATGAGACAGAAATTGAAACAGTAATAAAGGCCCTCCCAACAAAGAAAAGCCCAGGACCAGATGGATTCACTGCTGAATTCTACCAGACATTTAAAAGAATTGACTCCAATTCTTCTCAAACTATTCAGAACAATCGAAGAAGAGGGAATCCTCCCAAATTCTTTCCATGAAGCCAGCATCACCTTAATTCCTAAGCCGCAAAAAGATGCAGCATTGAAAGAGAATTACAGACCAATATCCCCGATGAACATAGATGCAAAAATCCTCAATAAAATTCTGGCCAGTAGAATGCAACAACACATCAGAAAGATCATCCACCCAGACCAAGTGGGATTTATCCCTGGTATGCAGGGATGGTTCAACATTTGCAAATCAATCAATGTGATTCACCACATTAACAGACTGCAGAAGAAAACCCATATGATTATCTCAATAGATGCCGAGAAAGCATTTGATAAAATACAACACCCGTTCATGATGAAAACTCTAAGCATACTGGGTTTGGAAGGAACATTCCTCAATACAATCAAAGCAATCTATGAAAAACCCACAGCCAACATCCTATTGAATGGGGAAAAGTTGGAAGCATTTCCACTGAGATCTGGTACCAGACAGGGATGTCCACTCTCACCACTGCTATTCAATATAGTTCTGGAGGTTCTAGCCAGAGCTATTAGGCAAGAAAAAGAAATTAAAGGGATACAAATTGGGAAGGAAGAACTCAAACTATCCCTCTTTGCAGATGATATGATTCTTTATTTAGGGGACACACAGAACTCTACTAAGAGACTATTGGAACTCATACAAGAGTTTGGCAAAGTAGCAGGGTATAAAATCAATGCACAAAAATCAACAGCCTTTGTATACACAGGCAATGCCACGGCTGAGAAAGAACTTCTAAGATCAATCCCATTCACAATAGCTACAAAAACAATCAAATACCTTGGAATAAACTTAACCAAGGATGTTAAAGATCTCTACGATGAGAATTATAAAATCTTAAAGAAAGAAATAGAAGAGGATACCAAAAAATGGAAAAATCTTCAATGCTCATGGATTGGAAGAATCAACATCATCAAAATGTCCATTCTCCCAAAAGCAATTTATAGATTCAATGCAATACCCATCAAGATACCGAAGACCTTCTTCTCAGATCTGGAAACAATGATGCTGAAATTCATATGGAGACACAGGAGACCTCGAATAGCTAAAGCAATCTTGTACAACAAAAACAAAGCTGGAGGCATCACAATACCAGATTTCAGGACATACTACAGGGCAGTTGTAATCAAAACAGCATGGTACTGGTACAGAAACAGATGGATAGACCAATGGAACAGAATAGAAACACCAGAAATCAATCCAAACATCTACAGCCAACTCATATTTGATCAAGGGTCCAAAACCAATCCCTGGAGTAAAGACAGTCTATTCAATAAATGGTGCTGGGAAAATTGGATTTCCACGTGCAGAATCATGAAGCAAGACCCCTACCTTTCACCTTACACAAAAATCCACTCAACATGGATTAAAGACTTAAATCTACGACCTGACACCATCAAATTATTAGAGAACATTGGAGAAACCCTGCAAGATATAGGTACCGGCAAAGACTTCTTGGAAAAGACCCCTGAAGCACAGGCAGTCAAAGCCAAAACTAACATTTGGGATTGCATCAAATTGAGAAGTTTCTGTACTTCAAAAAATGCAACCGACAGAATGGGAAAAATATTTGCAAACTATGCAACAGATAAAGGGTTAATAACCAAAATCTACAAAGAAATCAAACTCCACAACATCAAAACAAACAACCCACTTAAGAGATGGGCCAAGGACCTCAATAGACATTTTTCAAAAGAGGAAATCCAAAGGGCCAACAGACACATGAAAAAATGTTCAAGATCACTAGCAATCAGGGAAATGCAAATCAAAACCACAATGAGATTCCACCTCACCCCAGTTAGAATGGCTCACATTCAGAAATCTACCAACAACAGATGCTGGCGAGGATGTGGGGAAAAAGGGACACTAACCCACTGTTGGTGGGAATGCAAACTGTTAAAGTCACTATGGAAGTCAGTCTGGAGATTCCTCAGAAACCTGAATATAACCCTACCATTCAACCCAGCCATCCCACTCCTTGGAATTTACCCAAAGGAAATTAAATTGGCAAACAAGCAGTCTGCACCTTAATGTTTATTGCAGCTCAATTCACAATAGCTAAGACCTGGAACCAACCCAAATGCCCATCAACAGTAGACTGGAGAAAGAAATTATGGGACATGTACTCTATAGAATACTATACAGCAGTCAAAAACAACGAAACCCGGTCATTTGCAACAAGATGGAGGAATTTGGAAAACATCATGCTGAGTGAATTAAGCCAGTCCCAAAGGGACAAATATCATATGTTCTCCCTGATTGGCGACAACTAACTGAGCACCAAAGGGGAAACTTGTTGAAGTGAAATGGACACTATGAGAAACAGTGACTTGATCAGCTCTTGTCCTGACGGTTGATGTACAATGTAATACTTTATCCATTTTAGTATTTTTTTTGTTCTAGTACCATTGGTTGAACTCTGTAATTAACACACAATTATTCTTAGGTGTTTAAATTTTAACTGAAAAGTGATCCCTGTTAGGAATTTGGAAAACATTACGCTGAGTGAAATAAGCCAATCCCAAAGGGACAAATACCACTTGTTCTCCTTGATAGGTGACAACTAACTGAGCACCAAAAAGGAAACCTGTTAAAGTGAAATGAACACTATGAGAAATGGTGACTTGATCAGCCCTCACCCTGACTGTTGATGAGCAGCTTAATATCTTATCCCTCTTAGTATTTTTTTTGTTTGTTCTACTTAATACTTTTGGTTGAATACTGTAATCAATACACAGTTATTCTTAAGTGCTGAAACTTAACTGAAAAGTGATCGCTGTTAAATATAAGAGTGGGAATAAGAGAGGGAAGAGATGTGCAACTCGGGACATGCTCAAGCTGACTTACCTCAAACGGTAGAGTTAGAAACATACCAGGGGACTCCAATTCAATCCCATCAAGGTGGCATGTACCAATGCCATCTCACTAGTCCCAGTGATCAATTTCTGTTCACAATTGATCGTAATGATAGGACTAAGAACCAAAGGGATCGCATAAACAAGAATAGTGTCTGCAAATACTAGCTCATAGAATCAAAAAGTGAGAGAATGATCCAAACATGGGAAGTGAGATACACAGCAGACCCATAGAATGGCAGATGTCCTAAACAGCACTCTGGCCTCATAATCAGCCCTTAAGGCATGCGGATCTGGCTGAAAAGCCCATGAGAGTATTTCAGGCATGGAAAGCCAAGACACTCTGGGGGAAAAAAAAAAACTAAATGAAAGATCTCCACGAGTGAGATCCCAGTGGAAAGAACGGGTCATCAAAGAAGGAGGTACCTTTCTCTGAAGGGAGGAGAGAACTTCCACTTTGACCATGGCCTTGTCTAAAAATGATCAGAGTCAGTGAACTCAGGGGGCTTCCATAGCCTTGGCAGCTCATGACAAGAGCCTAGGGTGATTACTGATGCCATAAACAAGAGTGTCAATTTGTTAAAGTCAACAACAGGAGTCACTGTGCACTTACTCCTCATGTAGGATCTTTGTCCTTAGTGTGCTGTACATTGAGATTTAATGCTATAACTAGTACTCAAACAGTATTTTTCACTTTATGTTTCTGTGTGGGAGCAAACTGTTGAAATCTTTACTTAATGTATGCTAAACTGATCTTCTGTATATAAAGAGAAACGAAAATGAATCTTGATGTGAATGGAAGGGGAGAGGGAATGGGAAAGGGGAGGGTTGCGGGTGGGAGGGACGTTATGGGGGAAAGCCATTGTAATCAATATTCTGTACTTTGGAAATTTATATTCATTAAATAAAAGTTAAAAAAAATTCTTGGCTATGTAATGCAATAGATATGCATGTGTGTGTATGTATATATGTAATCAAATCAGGAAAGTTTGGCCATTATTTCTTTGAATACTTTTTCCCTTCCACCCCCTCCTTCTGAGATTTAAATTACATATATTTTAGACCATTTGGTAGTGTTCCAGAGGTCAACAAGCCTTTTTTAACTTACTTATTTTGAAAGAGTTGGAGAGAGGGGGTGGGGGAGAGAGAGACATCGTCCACCCACTGGTTCACTCCCCGGCTGAGAATGGGCCAGGCCAAAGTCAGGACTATCATCTGGGTCTTCCACATGGGTGGCAGGGACCCAAACACTTGGGCCATCTGTTGCTTTCCCAGAAGATGCTTCTGGCTATGAATTGGCCCAGCTCTGGCCATTGCAGCCATCTGGGGAGTGAACCAGTGGATGGAAGAGCTCTCTCTCTGCCTCTGCCTCTCTGTAACTCTGCCTTTCAAGTAAATCATTTTTTTTTCAAAGATTTATTTATTTGGAAGGCATATGGGATGGCAGCACTGCTAGCAGTGGCTTCACCCACCACACCACGAGGCTGGCCCCAGTTTGGCCATTTCTGACACCCAGTCTTCAATTACCCAATCCTTTCAACAGCATCCCATCTGATCTTAAGCTCCTCTGGTGGCTGCTTCATAGGAAGTGTTACATTTTTGGATTCTATAGTTCCATTTGAGTTTTTTGCCAGCAGAGGTGAGAGAGAGAAAGAGACAGAGACAGAGTTACAGACAGTGAGAGAGACAGAGAGAAAGGTTTTCCTTCCTTTGGTTCACTCCCCTAATGGCCACTACAGCCAGTCCGAAGTCAGGAGCTGGGTACTTCCTCCTGGTTTCCCATGTGGGTGCAGGGACCCAAGCACTTGGGCCATCCTCCACTGCCCTCCTGGGCCACAGCAGAGAGCTGGACTGGAAGAGGAGCAATCGGGTCTAGAACCCGGGGTGCCAGCGCTGCAGGCGGAGGATTAGCCAAGTGAGCCACGGTGCTGGCCCATCCATTTGGTTCTTCTTTATAGTTAATATATTATGAAATCCTAGAATAATTTGTCATTTTTGGATCTGTTTCTAATCTTTTCCCATCATTATAAATTAGTTTTCTATATTTATGTGTGAAGTTTAATTAATGAGTACTACTTAGCAATTAGTGGATCCTTTAAGTGTGTCAAATAATGCTTTTCCTCAATTCCAGGATATGTCAAATAATGCTTTTCCTCAATTCCAGGAACATTTTAGCTAATATTAAAATTGTGTCCACTTCATTGTATCTTTTCTCCCCTGCATATTTTTTCCTAGATGGATACAAAGTAAATTTTATCCTCTGTGACTCTTCCTTTCATACTATCTATGTTTTATCCTATTATACTATATTTTGGTGAAATCTTTACTGTGAATTATAAATATTAAATATTTTTCCTTACCTGGGTCCAAAACAGCACTAAAGTAAGCAATGGGCTTAAATTTACCAATAAAATTTTTGTATTTCAGTTGATTCCCTTTTATAAATACTTCATGTAAGTTTAAAGACAAATTTCTAATGATATGTCTTGTAAATTGTTTTAATTGCTCTATTAGCTCTATTTATCCAAAGATACATTCTGCCAGTTTTCACAAGATGTAGATTTTCCTCAATGTTGGGAGCAACTGGGAGCAACCCGGACTAGACTAAGTTACTGGAATTAAGACTTATTCTATGCATCTGCTCTCCCACAATATGGCGCTGAGAAGGGAGAAACAGCTTCTACACAGCTGCCTCCAGTTCAACCAATAAGCAGCAGGACCTGCTCTTGATTGGAGGAGAGCAGCGTATTCGGCGTGTGGGTAGCAGAGTTGGGATTGGTGGAAGAGGACTATAAAGGAGGAGAGAGACAACATGCACCAGGAACATCTAAGGGGAACATCTATCTGAAGGAACACCTGTGCAGCCCCCGAGAGAGCCGGCCGGCGGTGTGCCGCTCCCCCGCGGAAGTGGGGAAAGTGGCCAGGGGGAACCGCCCTTCCACGGAGGTGGAAGGGACAGTAGCCAACCCGGGAAGAACCAGCAGCAAACCCGGGAAGGGCCGAGCAGACAAAAGAACAGCGCAGGGTCCTGTGTCGTTCCTCCATGAAGACGGGGAACGACATAATGGTGCCGTGACTCGGATATGAAGCCTAGGCAGGGCTTAGTGTCGTTCCTCCACGAAGAGGGGGAGCGACACTCAAGTATTTGGTGATGGTGATATCTGTTTGATGCTTACCCTAGTATTTTTTTCCTGGGCATTTGAGTCCCCTTTCACAGCCTGGTTTGGAGGATGGGTGGGTTTTTCCTTACAGCTAATGGTCCTTCAGTCTTCATGATTGTAGAGGATTATGTACACTATGAAATCCCAGACTGTTTCCTTTCTTAGTCATTCTCCACATTCCTGATTTTCCTTATTTTGAGCTTAGATATCTATTAAGTAATCTACATATTTTGTAGGGATTTTGATGAGGTAGAGGTCGCGTGTATTTCAATTTATTTTAAAGGCAGAGTTAAAGAGGGGGAGGGAGAGAGATCAAAAAAAGCTCAAGAGAGCAAGAGAGTGAGCAAGCGAGAGCAAGCTTCCATCGACTGGCTCAGGCCCCAAATGGCCACAACAGCGGGGGCCGGGACAGGCTGAAGCCAGGAACCTGGAACCTCATCTGGTGTCCCACAGGGGAAGCTGGGCCCCAAGCACTGGGCCATCTTCTGCTTGTTTCCCAGGCACATTAGCAGGAAGCTGGATCAGAAGCGGAGCAGCCGAGACTTGAACTGGCGCTTATATGGAATGTCAGCATTGCACGTGGCGACTTAACCCACTGCACTGCAGTGCCAGCTCCATCAATCCATGATCTTTAAATCAACTTTATAATCACATATTTTAAAGGAAATTTATTTTTTGCATTTCTTAAATATGCGGGTATTTTGCTATAAAAGGTGGTGACTCAGTGCAGCACAGGGATTAGGGCAGACAGAACTGCAACAGTACAGAGGGTCCAGAAATGAATCCTAATGTTATGGCCAGTTGATTTGACAGGGATGCCAAGACCACTTAGCTGGGAAAAGAACAGTTTATTCAACTAATAGTGCTGTGATTACCGGATAACCACACGCAAAAGAATGAAGTCAGATGCCCAATTCCCACAAAAAGCATCTCAAAACGGGTCACTATCCTGTCTGAGTCCTGGCTCTGCTTCAGCTCCAGCTTCCAGCTAACACCCCGAGAGGCGGCAGGGGATGGCTCAAGCAGCTGGGTCCCTGCCACCCAGGGTGCAGGTCTGGGTGCAGCTCCTGGTTTCAGCCTGGCCCAGTCCCAGCTGTTGAGGTCATCTGGGGCATGAGCCGGTGGATGGACGATTCTCTCCCCCAACCTCTGTCTCCCTCTCTCACCCGCTGCTTCTCAGTCTCTTCCTCCCTCTGTCATTACCGCTGCCTTTCAAATAAATACATCTTAAAAAAAAAGTGGATGGGATCTCTGCCTCTCAAATACTTCTCAAAAAAAATGGATCAGAAACCTAAATTTAAGAGTTAAAATCATGTTTTCCTTTTACTGGAATGCATACAGGTCAATCTTCATTAACTTGAATTAGGTTATAGATTCCTAGATATCATACCAAAAACATGAACAATAAACAAAAAGATAGGGGCCGACACTGTGGCGTAATAGGTAAAGCCACCGCCTGCGGTGCCAGCATCCCATACGGGCGCCGGTTCGAGTCCCAGCTGCTCCACTTCCAATCCAGCACTCTACAATGCCCTGGGAAAGCAGAACATGGCCCACGTCCTTCAGCCGCTGTGCCTGCATGGGAGACTCAGAAGAAGCTTGTGGCTCCTGGCTTCGGATTGGCACAGCTCCCACCATTGCAGCCAACTGGGGGAGAGAACCAGCAAATAAAGACTTCTCTATGCCTCTCCTTCTCTCTGTGGGTAACTCTGACTTTCAAATAAATTAATCTTAAAAAAAAAAAATTAAAACTTCATCAAGTGGCCGGCGCCATGGCGCAGTGGGTTAGTCCTCCACCTGCAGCGCCAGCATCCCATATGGATGCCGGTTCTAGTCCTGGCTGCTCCTCTTCCGATCCAGCTCTGCTGTGGCCTGGGAAGGCAGTGGAGGATGGCACGGGTCCTTGGGCCCCTGCACCCATGTTGGAGACCTGGAACAAGCTGGCTCCTGGCCTCGGATCGGCGCAGCCCTGGCCGTTGCGGCTATTTGGGGAGTGAACCAGCGAAGGGAGGACCTTTCTCTGTGTCTCCCTCTCACTGTCTGTAACTCTAGCTCTCAAATAAAATCTTAAAAAAAAAAAAAAATTTCAAAGCTAAAAATGTTTGTCCATGCTGGTGCTGTGGCATAGTGAGCTAAGCCTCTGCCTGCAGCACCAGTAACCCATGTGGGCGCCGTTTCTAGTCCCAGCTGCTCCTCTTCCGATCCAGCTCTCTACTATTGCCTGGGAAAGCAGCAGAAGATGACCTAAGTGCTTGGGCCCCTGCACCACCATAAGAGACCTGGAAGGAGCTCCTGGCTTTTGGCTTCAGATCAGCACAGCTCCAGTCACTGTGGCCTCTTGGGGAGTGAACCAGTGGATGGAAGACCTCTGTCTCTTTGTCTGTAACTCTACCACTCAAATAAATTTTTAAGAAGTTTGTCCAGGCTGGTGCTGCAGCTCACTAGGCTAATCCTCCGCCTGCGGCACTGGCACCCCAGGTTCTAGTCCCGGTCAAGGCGCCGGATTCTGTCCTGGTTGCTCCTCTTCCAGTCCAGCTCTCTGCTGTGGCCCAGGAGTGCAGTGGAGGATGGCCCAGGTGCTTGGGCCCTGCACCCGCATGGGAGACCAGGAGGAAGTATCTGGCTCCTGGCTTTGGATCAGCACAGCATGCTAGCCGTAGTGGCCATTTGGGGGGTGAACCAACGGAAGGAAGACCTTCCTCTCTGTCTCTAACTCTGCCTGTCCAAAAAAAAAAAAAAAAAAAAAAAAAAAAAAAAAAAAAAAGTTTGTCCAGAGGACATTATCAATAAAGTTTAAAATAATATTGAATAGGAACAGTATTTATAAGTCATATAAGGGCCCAGTATCCAGATATATAAAGAACTCCTATAGTTCAACAACAAAAAGCACAATTTTCAAATAGGCAAAGGACTTGAACACGCATTTAATAAGAAACACGTGTTGGTCGGGACGTAGAGACATCGAAGCGCGATATCTAGCTGGGAATGCAAACTGGGTCATCTGCTGGGGAACACAGCCTGGCGGCTCCTCAGACATGAAGATGCTTAATTACTCCTGACTCTGCTTGCAATTCCACACCAAGGAATACACCCACAAAAATGGAAACAGGTGCTCACCTAGGTTCATAGCAGCACTGTTCAAGCGGAAGCAACCCCAACTCCAGAGGGCGATCTAGATGCACGACGGGAGATTATGCAGCAGTGAATTAGCAGCATACGCCGCTATGCGGGCGAGCCCCGGAAGCGTTAGGCTAAGCGAAGGACGCAGGCACCAAAGGTCACACCTGTCTCACTTCATGCACATGGAGTGTCCAGAATGAGCAGATCCGTGGAGACAGGATGCAGATTGGGGGTCCCAGGGCTGGGGAGACAGGCATGAGGAAAGACCACTTAGTGGGGAAGGGCTTGGACTCTGGGCTAAGGGAGACGGTTTGGAACCGGATAGAGATGCAGCACTGTGAAGGTACTCAGTTTTATTCCCCGAGTTTCACCTCAACAAGCAACATTTTCAAGTGACGACCGATTTCCACTCCCATCTAGGCAGGATGCGCCGAATACAGTTTCCCCATTCTTCCCACTAAACACAACCAAGACTGGGGTGTTCTGTAGAAGACAAGCTTAAGACCACACTGAGGCGGAAGAAGAAAGACTGCCAGGCGACCGTGGACCTGGACAAGCCACGTGATGGAACAGTCCGAGTTTTTGTTTTACTTCACACACTTACGGGGTGATGGGCTGAGATGAGAAGCCAATCACCTGGAAATCCCAAAGGTACAGGCAGAATTCCTCAATGAGAAGTCTTCTCTTTTAGTCAAGAGACCAGCAGAGGGATGGCCCAGCAAGACACAAACTACTGGACAATAACTGTCCGGCTCCTGCCAGACTGCGTGGAGATAAATGCAGCCACCTCCCCATCCTCACCACAAAGGCCAAGTGGGACACTGCCCTCCCACCCCACCCTCTGTGATGAGCTGGTGTCATCGCGGTGCAGCGCCAGGACTCACCACCAAGCAGTGGTGACAGGGCCACTGCCCACAGCGGCAGGGAGCAGGAATGAGAAGCTGCTCCCCTCCTCAGCCAGCTAACATGAGGGAGCCCGGTGGGGCTGGAGCTCCCCAGCTGTGTAGAGGAGCCCCTCCCAGCCTGTGTATCAGTGGAGGCTGGGCAGCAGATTGGGACCGCCACCTCCACCTGGCCACCTCCATTCAGCAGTAACGGCCACCAGAGTGGCAAGTGACGTCAGAGCAGGCCAGCAAAGATGAAAAGTGTAAGTGAGAGCCAGGGTCTCTGAAGACAGAAGAATGGCCAGGCCTCAGACAGGACCTGTTTGTCTAAGACCAAGAACCAGGAAATCAGTTGAGACCAGCAGACACCAAAACCAAGGCGACACAGGTTATCCGAGCGGGATTTCATGGCAGCCAGATGAAGAGCAAAATAGATTCGAGAACTTTAAAATACAATAACCTTAATAATAAACACACACACACACACACACACACACACCCTATGAGTTGGGTTCAACAAGGCGGAAGATGAGGAAAGTCAGTGCAGTTAGGAGAACGTAACCTCATTGCGCAGTCTGAACTACCGCGAGTAGACGGACAACGTTGTCGACCTGTGCTACTACAGCAAAGGACCTGGCACTTGTGCCCCTGTAGTATCAGAGAGGAGAGGGACGAGGGACTGAAGTGTTTGAAGAAATAATGGCTGAAAACGGACAGATTTGACAGCAGATGTAAACTTGCCAATTCAAGAATGAGTGAACCCTAACAGAACAGCTACGGGCCTGGGTCACAGTGAAGTCATCAGGCATGACGCCAAAAACGCGACCTATTAAACAGCAGCAGCAAAGTGGTCGGGCTGGCCCTGCGGCCTGGTGGGCTAGGCTGCCGTCTACACTGCTGGCGTCCTACGTGGGGCCCGCCCGCTCTGCTTCTACACCAGCTCCCTGCCGATATGCCTGGGAGGGCAGAGGCTTGGGGGTGCCCCAGCGGATGGGTGGCGCTCTCTCCTCTCTGTGGCTCTTTCAAATGAATAAACAAAATCTTTTTAAAAAGAAGTGATTAATAAATTGGATGCCACACAAATTTAAAACGTTCACTCCATGGAAGTTCCTGGTAAGGTGATGAAAAAGCAAACTATACATAGGAGAAAAAACACTTGCAATCCGCAAGTCCTACAGAACGTTTATAACTAAAATGTTAAAGAATTTTCAGGTTGCAACAGCATAAAATACCGCATTGAAAGACAAAAGATGGGGCCAACACTGTGGCATAGAGATAAAGCTGCTTCCTGCTGTGCTGGCATTCCCATATCGGCACCGGTTCAAGTCCCAGCTGCTCCACTTCTGATCCAGCTCCCTGCTAATGAGCCTGGGAAAGCAACAGCTCATGGCCCAAGTCCATGTGGGAGACCTGAAAAAAGCTCCTGGCTCCCAATTTCAGATCAGCTTAGCTCTGGCCACTACAGCCATTTGGGGAGTGAAACAGCAGATGCAAGATCTCTGTCTTCCCCCCTCCCTGTAACTCTGCCTTTCAAATAAAATAATCTAAAAAAAAAAGATGCAAAGAGATTTTACTGAAGAGAGGATAATTGATAAGGACAGGGAAGCAGGTTCAATGTCACTAGTCATTAGAGAAACAGCAGTCACAGCCATGATCAGTTACTGGTGTACACCTATCACACACACACACACACACACAAAAATAAATAAATAAATAAATAAATGATGACTACATGCAGTGCTGATGAAAAGCCAGTACCTGGATCACTCACATCGGGTATCCTCTATCTGGAAAACACTTTGTCAGTTCCTTCGAATCTAACCATACACGCCTCACGTGGCTCCAGAGAGCGGGAACCTGAGTGTCCACTCCAGAGAGCACACAAGGCCTTCACGGTACCATGAGTGATGTTTCCACGTGTAGCAGCCAAAGAAAAAAAATCACTCAGATGAATTTCAAAAGGCAGATGCAAATCAGCTGTGACAGGTCCACACCCTGGACTATTACACAGCAATAAAAACGAGTGCTACGCACAGGACCCTCTGGGCTCTCCAGGGAGTTACACCCTGTGGAAGCGGAGGCCATTTCAAGGAATCAAATGACAGGATCCTAGGGTGGAGAACAACGTCGTGGCAGAGATGGCACCGAAGAGAGGGCTGGCTGTGAGCAGGCAGGTGCTTGGGGGACAGAATATGTCTGTGCCCTGATGGTGAAGGGCCTCGGGAGTCTGCACCCGAGATAAGAGGACATGGAAGGAGCCCACGTGGCCTCAGTGCCACTTTCTGGCTTTGACACATTGCTGTAGTTACGTAAAATCTAACCGTGGAGGAAGCCAGAGGAAGGTGCCGTCTTCCCTGTGCTACCTTTACAACTTCCTCCGAGTCTACCATTACGTCAGAGAAGTGGTGGCTTCAACTGGACAGTCATTTCCCTGGAGGCGTTTGCTTAGTCATCCTCTCCAGCGACTTAGCACAGCCTCTGGGCACGTGGATGAACTGCGATGGAACGGCCACTAGATGCCAGCACGGACTGCCTCAGCAAACCCCCAGACTGCTCCCCAGGGGCCCGAAACTCACTTCAGTTTGTTTTCCAAAATACTAATTTAAAAAAAAAATGAAAAATTTTACAGATAAAATCTTACTTTCCATTTTATGAAAGTGACTTAACTGCTCCAAACCTCACTTTAATCATGTCTTCAACTTGATAAGTGCTTTTTGGCTTTGTTTTGAAATATTTATTCTCACTTTAAAAAAAAAGTTCAGGGGCTGGCGCTGTGGCACAGCAGGTTAAAGCCCTGGCCTAAACTGCTGGCATCCCATATGGGCGCCGGTTCTAGTCCTGGCTGCTCCTCTTTCGATCCGCTCTCTGCTATGGCCTGGGATAGCAGGCCCCTGCACCCACGTGGGAGGCACGAAAGAAGCTCCTGGCTTCAGATCGGCACAGCTCCGGCCGTTGTGGCCATCTAGGGAGTGAACCAGTGGATGGAAGACCTCTCTCTCTCTCTCTCCATAACTCTTTCAAATAGAACAAATCCTTAAAAAAATATACAAAGGAATCATCCAGAACACTTTCCTTTCAAAAAAAAAGTTTATAGGACAAAAACAGGACTGCGGATTCCCCTGGAGGTTATAAAATTTGCTGTGGCTAAGATGGGGGTGGGGTGGGGGCTTGGAAACATCATTAAAGACCCAGGTAGGCAGAGGACACCAGCACCCAGCCTGGGGAGGAGGGCTCCTGCCCCCACCTTCCTGTGCGCTGCCCGAATCATGGGTTTTAAAGAAAGTTCTGTATGTTACAACGTTTTGGTCTCTTTAAAGCTTGCCAGGCTGAGTGGCTGCTCCTCCAGGTATAGCCACTTCTTAGAGGTGCAGAGGCCCACCTGGGGCTCCTCCAGGAACACCGACCCCACAGGTGCCAGGCTCCCCCACAGGTGCCAGGCTCCCCCACAGGTGCCAGGCTCCCCCACAGGTGCCAGGCTCCTGAGCCAGCAGGGGCCCTCGCCGTGGCCCAGTCCTGACTCCTTGCTCTGCTCTCCCCCCTGGAGCCCCCAGACACCCAGGCCTAGACTCTCCCTGCCTCTGGCGGCTTCTCTGTCCAGGTGCAGACGAGACCTGCAAGGCCGCGTCGTGCTGGCTCTCAGGCCAGGGCACCCTACGCCCACTTGCTCTGAAAGGTGCATCTGTCCCCTGGTCTTGGGGTGCGAGAGCAGCCAGGACAAGGGGGTGAGAGCAGCTCAGCCTCAGGCCCTTTGCACGTGCTCCCTCCTCTGTGCTTTCTGATGCCCACGGCGCCTCCTGACACTATACCTAGGACTCCCAGAGATCCTCCATGAGCCCGTCACGCCCCGCAGCCCCCACCCTTCTCCATCCCCGCCACTTTCCCGTCTCATCTCCTGGTAGTTATCTGCCGCTGCCACACGTCGTTTGTGATTCCACCATCTTGTTGCCCCATTGTATTCGTTTTCTAAGGACGCCATAAAAACCCACAAGACCACAGACAGAGAGCTGAAAACCACAGAAATTAACTTCCTCACTGTTCTGGAGTCCAAGACGAGCTGCTGGCAGCCTGGGTTCTTCCCGCGGCCCCCCGACGGCGGGCGCTTGGCTGCCGCAGGGTCTGAGCCTGTGCGTGCTGGGCGCCTCCTTTTATAGGGAGACCAATCGTGCCGCCCAGGCTTCCCCGCGTGTCCTCGCTTTACTTTAATCATCTCTTTTCAAGCTCGCTCTCTAAACACGTTCCCACGGGGCTGGGCCCGCAGCTCAGCCTCAGTCGTTTCCAGAGAGAGCTCTGCGTCACTTGTGCTGGGGCTCAGGGAACACAGCTGGGGACAGGCCCGGAGCAGGCTGGACTCTGCTACCCCAAAGGCGTATTTCAGGCTGGTTATTCTCAGAGTAGCTGTGCAAAGCTGCCTTTTGGTAAAAGAAGTTGACATCTCCAAAAGAAACTGACGTCTACAAAGGCAAGGGCATTAGCAACCCCACAGGAGACAGTCTGTGGGTCAGGCAGAGGGCACTGCTCCCCTTCCCCGCCCTCGGCTTATCCCCACCCTTGCCCAAAGCCCAAGCCCGCTCCCTTCCGTAGCTCCGGGCGCTGTGCAAGCGTGGAGCCTGCTTCCCGTCCCTCCTTGGCGTGCATTCCGTGAGTATGCACATAACTAAACTTGGCTTTGCTGCTGACTGAGGTCGATCCAACTTCTGCGCAGCCAAAGCAGTTAGGAAGCCTGAATCTTGTATCTTCGTTTGATATCTACAAAAACAGAAGCAAAACATGACACCTGAAGTTCTAGCTAAGCCAATATTTTTAAAGATTTGTTTATGTATTTATTTATTTGAAAGTCACAGTTACACAAAGAGAGGAGAGGCATAGAGAGAGATCGATTTTCCATCCGCTGGTTCACTCCCCAGATGGCCGCAACGGCCGGAGCTGTGCTGATCCGAAGCCAGGAGCCAGGAGCTTCTTCCTGGTCTCCCACACGGGTGCAGGGGCCCAACGACTTGGGTCATCTTCTCCTGCTATCCCAGGCCACAGCAGAGAGCTGAATGGGAAGAGGAGCGGAGCAGCCAGGTCTTGAACCGGCGCCCATATGGGATGCCTTCAGGCCAGGGTGTTAACCCACTGTGCCACAGTGCCGGCCCCAACTAAGCCAATTTTTAAAAGCTTATATTTTTAAAGAACAGAAAATATATATATATATGTATAAATATAAAACCACAGAGATATTAGTTGTCAGTGAAACTTGTAATGTTGTGGGGCACACGGATTAAAACACAGGAGACTTTTGAAGTCAAATTAGGAGTCTTCATTAGCCAGCTGGCGACTGCGCTCTCACAGAGCAGGTCCGGAGAGACAGCCCGAGCTGCAGTGGTGGGGGCTTTGTAAAGGCAGGACCTACTTTTCATCAGACATTTGATTATGCGTGTGAGCCTGTGCCAGCAAAAAGCAGGCATACAAAAGCGAGAAGCAGTTAGCTAATTCGCCAGGTTTTTTTGTAACCTTGACGCCACCTGTGCTATCCTGTGTCTGCAGCTGGGAGTAGACAGGAGAAATCACAGTCTAGGGGCCTTGGCCATAATCAAGCAAGCAGAGGTATAGAAGCTAGAAATGGGCCAGTTACAAACTCACATTTAATTTTATGAAGAACAGGCCTTGTTTTAAAACAACCAAGCAAAATAACCTATTGAACTTTGAGTCCCTTGTCACAGTAAATTTGTAAAAGAACTGCAACTTTTAAAAAAAAAAAAAAGATTTATTTATTAATTTAAAAGGCAGAGTTACACAGAGGCAGAGAGAGAGAGAGAGAGAGAGAGAGAGAGTGAGAGATCTTCTACCTGCTGGTCCACTCCCCAAATGGCCGTAACAACCAGAGCTGGGATGATCCGAAGCAAGGAGCCAGGAGCCAGGAGCTTCCTCCAGGTCTCCCACATGGGTGCAGGGGCCCAAGCACGTGGGCCATCCCCCACTGCCCTCCAAGGCCATAGCAGAGAGCTGGATCAGAAGTGGAGCAGCTGGGGCTTGAACCGGTGCCCATATGGGATGCTGGCACCGCAGGCTTCACCTGCTAGGCCATTGTGCCAGCCCCAAGAATTACAACTTTAATTAAATTTTATATTACCTCTACTTTATGGCAGTAAAAACCAAAATACTTGGATTTTAGTTTGTTCTATGAAAACTAATAAATGTTTCTTCTTTTAATAAATTTTATTCTTTTTTATTTGAAAGAGTTACAGAGACAGAAGAGACAGAGAGATCAGTCTTCCATCTGCTGGTTCATTCCCCAAATGGCCGCCTAAGCCTGGACTGGGCTAGGCTGAATCCAGGAGCCAGGAGCTTCCTCCAGGTCTCCCATGCAGGCACAGGGGCCCAAGGACGTGGGCCATCTTCGGCTGTTTTCCCAGGTGCATTAGCAGGGAGCAGCAGGGACTTGAACCAGCACCCATATGGGATGCCAGCACTGCAGGCGGTGGCTTAACCTGTTGCACCATAGCACCGGCCCCACAAATGTTTCTTAATATAAAATGAGTCTACATCAGCACTGGTATTATTTTCCCTCTTCATGAGGGAAGCATTATTACAAAGAGCCACATAAAAAATTGGGGCTTTGCATCTAACTAGCTCTTGTATGGGATTGTGAAAAGACTAGTTGTCAGCTACATGATTTTTTTTTCATCTCTTTTATTCAAATCACATGTACACTGAGGTGGTGAATTACCATGTAAAAATGAGGGCATTATTTATATTTACAGAAAAACCTTATTCACAATTCTACAGTTCAAGAAAGTTTTGAGAAATGAGATATCTTCTATAACCTTATAAAATGTGGCCTTGGAAGCACCTCTGGAATGGCAGAAAAAGAGCCTTGGGAAATCAGGTACTCCATGACGGTCACGAGATGGAAACACGTAGGATCTGCTTTTTCAAAACGCTGCAAATTAACCAAAAGCTTATAACAATCCAAGGAAACTGCAGGAACTATTACAACTCAACAACACAAAGTAAATAACTAACTGTAAAAGTGGACAAAGAATTTGCATAAACATTTCTCCAGAGAAGATAAAGACATGAGCGATAAGTTTACACACACACACACACACACACACAGACGCACACACACAAGGTCGCCATCATTAGCCACTAGGGAAATAAAAATCAAGACCATATTGAGGTTGCCCCTCTTCCAGTCCAGCTCTCTGCTGTGGCCCGGGAGTGCAGTGGAGGATGGCCCAAGTGCTTGGGCCCTGCACCCCATGGGAGACCAGGAGAAGCACCTGGCTCCTGGCTTCGGATCAGCGCGGTGCGCCAGCCGTAGTGCGCCGGCCCCAGCGGCCATTGGGGGGGGGGGGGGGATGAACCAACTGTCTCTCTCTCTCTCTCACAGTCCACTCTGCCTGTTAAAAAAAAAAAAAAAAAAAAGACTATTGAGGGGCTTAGCCGGTAAAGCTGCCACCTGCAGCGCTGGCATCCTATATGGATGCCAATTCGAGTCCTGGCTGCTCAACTTCTGATCCAGCTCTCTGCTGTGGCCTGGGAAAGCAGTGGAAGATGGCTCAAGTCCTTGGGCCCTGCACCAGTGTGGGAGACCTGGAAGAAGCTCCTGGCTCCTGGCTTCAGATCAGGTCAGCTCTGGCCATTGTGACCATTTGGGGAGTTAATCAGTGGATGGAAGACTTCTCCCTCTCTGCCTCTGCCTCTGTAATTCTGCCTTCCAAATAAATAAATAAATCTTTAAAAAAAAAAAAAAAAAAAAAAAAAACAAGGAATCACACTGAAACACCGCTTCAAAGTTAGTCGACACCCGTGATGAGCACATATTGGCAAAGATGAAGAGAAACTGGAAATCCCATACATTGCTGATGGAGATGTAAAATGGTGCGATCAATTTTGAAAAAAATAGTTTCCAGTTCCTCAAAATAATTCAAAATAACTACCATGTGGCCCAGCAATTCCACTCAGGGTGTACACCTGCATGATTATGCAAAAACTTGTCTCTGATTTCTTATAGCAGCAGTATTCAGAATAATCAAAATGTGGGAAACCCAGATGTTCACGAATAAATGGTTAAGCAAAATGTAGGAAAGCCATAGAGTGGAATATTACCCTGCCATGCAAAGGGAGGAGCACTGCACCACCGTGTGCTGATACAGGCTGTAGTGTGGAGGAACCCTCAACGCATCATGGCCAGCAAAGGAAGGCAGTCACAACAGGCCCACTGAGACTGCGTTAGTACCAGCTGCCCCAAACAGGCAAATTCACAGGGACAGAAAGTAGACTGTTGGCCGCCGAGGGCCAGAAGAGGGAGACATGCGGAATGGTTAGTGTATTCTAAAGTTAGACAGGAGTGGTGGATCCGCAGCTCATGCATATATACTGAGAACCGCTGCATTGTACACTTTAAAATGGGGAACGTTATGGGATGACAATTATACTTCTTTTTTTAAAGATGTATTTATTTATTTGAAAGTCAGAGTTACACAGAGAGGAGAGAGAGAGAGAGAGAGAGAGAGAGAGAGAGAGAGAGAGAGAGAGGTCTTCCATCTGATGCTTCACTCCCCAGATGGCCGCAACGGCTGGAGCTGTGCTGATCCGAAGCCAGGAGCCAGGCGCTTCAGGCCAGGGCATTAACCCACTGAGCCACAGCGCCCGCCCCAGATAATTATATTTCCTTCCTTCCTTCCTTCCTTCCTTCCTTCCTTCCTTCCTTCCTTCCTTCCTTTTCTTTTCTTTTTGACAGGCAGAGTTAGACAGTGAGAGAGGAGAAAGGTCTTCCTTCCATTGGTTCACCCCCCAAATGGCTGCTACAGCCGGCGCACTGCGCTGATTGGAAGCCAGGAGCCAGGTGCTTCTCCTGGTCCCATGCAGGTGCAGGGCCCAAGCACTTGGGCCATCCTCCACTGCACTCCCGGGCCACAGCAGAGAGCTGGACTGGAAGAGGAGCAACCGGGACAGAACCGGCGTTCCAACCGGGACTAGAACCCGGTGTGCCGGCGCCGCAGGTGGAGGATTAGCCAAGTGAGCTGCGGCGCCAGCCCAGGTAATCATATTTCATTAAAGCTGTTTTTAAAGTAAAAGAGAAATATAACTTGAACTAATTTGGTAGCAAGTTGCAACCATTATAAAACTGTTTCGTGTCTTGCTGCCACGGACTGGAAAGAGTCACATATTTTCCTGAAGAAATATGAATTCCTTTCTGTACCAGGGGCTGCTGCACACGGCTGGAAGTGTTACACATCACAAAACACACCCTCTGCCTGTGTCCCAACCTGCGGGCTTGGCCAAATACTCACTTTTGAACAATAGGTATGAACCCAGACTGCAATTGCTCATCGCTAGCACAATAGCAAATACCGAACCTCAGTGCTGGCTTCCCTCCTGCGCCCGAGACCGGGCAGAAGAGAAGCACGTTCAGTGAAAAGGCAGATATTGGATTAGCTGAGCTGCAAACACTCCTGGACACTTATGGCACAAAGGCAGTATCTATGCAGAGGTCTTCGATTAAAAATTGGATTGTAAACTAGGTTTGGTCCTAACACTCAGGATTTACAGCTCTCGAAATTCTTGGTTGATATTTTCCCTATCTTCCCTCTTAACCATGGTGACAAAGAAACTTCAATAGCCCCAAGAAGAGTCTAGAAGTAGTTTAATCCCTGAAAACATTTTAATGAAACCAAACATTTTAAAGAAAAGCAGGAAACAAACCCAAAACCTGGAATACCTCCTGTTGAAAAATATCCCCATGAAAAAATCTATGATTTCTCTCAATAGCTCACCAATGCGATGCAGTCCAGAACAATTGGCCGTAAGCCAATGAATGCTTCTTTATGGTGGAAACGTGCAGTCGTGTACAGCAACTGTGAGTGAGAATTGCAGGGACTCACGAGTAGCTCTCGGTCCACACCTTGAAACACACCATACTGAGGTTTCGCAGCAACTTCCAATGAGGTGAGACTTACTTTTGTCCAACTCCTAGTTGGAGTTGTAAGATACAAAGGACCCTGAAAACATGTGGGAACTCAGTGTGTCCCGTGTTCCCGGGCCAGCGGCTTCAGTGTTACCAGAGACCAAGTGAGAAATGGGGATTCCTGGGTGCCCCTCACTCCTGGCCAATCAGAAACCCCAGAGTGGAGCGGGACAGTCTGTGTGTTAACACGGCTCCCAGGAGATCCCCAAGTACGCTGATGTCTGAGAACCATGGCCTATGTGGACGCTGCAGCACACCCCAGACACCTTTGGAAAACGCGTTATGTAGCGGTCCCCTTTAGAAAGCCACACTCACATCCGCTGCGAAGCCCTGCGGTGAAGGGAACGTGGGCACCGGGCAGGAGCAGGAACGTGGGCACAGGACAGGACAGGAGCAGGAGCGTGGGCACAGGACAGGAGCAGGAGCGTGGGCACAGGACAGGAGCAGGAATGTGAGCACAGGACAGGAGCAGGAACGTGGGCACAGGACAGGAGCAGGAGCGTGGGCACAGGGTAGGACAGGAGCAGGAATGTGGGCACAGGACAGGAGCAGGAACGTGGGCACAGGACAGGAGCAGGAATGTGGGCACAGGACAGGAGCAGGAATGTGAGCACAGGACAGGAGCAGGAGCGTGGGCACAGGACAGGAGCAGGAGCGTGGGCACAGGACAGGAGCAGGAATGTGAGCACAGGACAGGAGCAGGAACGTGGGCACAGGACGGGAGCAGGAGCGTGGGCACAGGACAGGAGCAGGAGCGTGGGCACAGGGTAGGACAGGAGCAGGAATGTGGGCACAGGACAGGAGCAGGAACGTGGGCACAGGACAGGAGCAGGAATGTGGGCACAGGACAGGAGCAGGAATGTGAGCACAGGACAGGAGCAGGAACGTGGGCACAGGACAGGAGCAGGAATGTGGGCACAGGACAGGAGCAGGAACGTGGGCACAGGACAGGAGCAGGAACGTGGGCACAGGACAGGAGCAGGAATGTGGGCACAGGACAGGAGCAGGAATGTGGGCACAGGACAGGAGCAGGAACGTGGGCACAGGACAGGAGCAGGAATGTGGGCACAGGACAGGAGCAGGAACGTGGGCACAGGACAGGAACAGGAACGTGGGCACAGGACAGGAGCAGGAACGTGGGCACAGGACAGGAACAGGAACGTGGGCACAGGACAGGAGCAGGAATGTGGGCACAGGACAGGAACAGGAACGTGGGCACAGGACAGGAGCAGGAACATGGGCACGTGGTAGGACTGGAGCAGGAGCATGGACATGGGGTAGGACAGGAGCAGGAACGTGGGCACGAGGTAGGACGGGAGCAGGAGCATGGACATGGGGTAGGACAGGAGCAGGAACGTGGGCACAGGACAGGAGCAGGAACATGGGCACAGGACAGGAGCAGGATTGTGAGCCTGGGGTAGGACAGGAGCAGGCCCTGGTGGGTTGCTTTCCTGGAGCTGTAACTTCAGTTTGCAGGGACAAAATCTGTTTATCCTTCGGCAGAGCAGTGGGAACTCTTCCTGATGATCACTGGGTTCTCTTTTTGCCTTGCTGGGCTGCTACTGGCCTTTATATAGGGCACAGCTGCCTGCCTCTCGTGGGGCATGGTGCACTGCTCTGTCCCCGGGCCCCGCTTGCCCTGGTAGTTCTCTGGAGGAGGGCTTGGCTTTACGCTGCTGTTTTCCATAAACAGAGTGGGGTTGTGAGTCCCGATAGAGATAAGCTGTGCAGGCTCAGAAGCTGGCACAAGTGGGGTTCATCAGCGAGACTCCCTCTCCCTTCCCCAGCCCCCCCCCTCCTCCCCGTTTCCATAGTCTCCCACTCCATCCCTCCCCCTTTCCCTCTGTTCTTGCTCATTCTTTGTGTGATGCTCTGTTTTGTTGACCACTCTTTGCCCTTTGGACATCTGTTTAAAATTAAGGCAATTTGAGTTGGAAGATTTTGGTAGTTACACTTGCTTCTTTAAAACAAAAGTCAAAACCAAAAAGACACACTTACCCCTTCATCCCCACTCTGAAAGCTAGTTTCAAACTTACCCCTTCATCCCCGCTCTGAAAGCTAGTTTCAAACTGACTTTGGAGAAGTCAGCAACACTGGTTTCATTATCTATCATCACAGAACGGCACCCTATTACACAAAAGACCTGCTTTCCATTCTCAGCAGTGCATAGATGGCCAAGTTCCCATTTTGAGCACAAGCCTCATTCTTATTCTCATTAGATCTTCAGCTTCAGTTTTTCCTTTGTACCATTTTTCCCTCTTACTTTTAAATTACGTTATGCTTTTTATTGTGTGTTTCCAGTGTCAAAGAACAAAATTACAACCATTTAAAGTCTTAATTGGCTGCCTTGTGTGTTCTAGAATTGGGCGCCACCTCACTCCATAAATAGAGTGAGTGTTCTGATCAGCTGAGCATAAGAGTTGGTTTTATGCAGAGGGGTCAAAAAAAAAAAAAAAGGCAGAAAGAAAGAACAAAAAAAGCGAATTGGTCATTTCAAAATTATGCTCCTTGGGTCCAGCGTGTGGCACACCCCTCTGCAATGTTAGCATACCACATCAGATCCTTGGTTTGAGTCCTGGTTGCTGCACTTCTGATCCAACTCCCTGCTAATAAACATGAAAGCAGTGGAAGACGACCCAAGTTCTTGGGCCCCTGCCATCCACATAGAGACCTGGATGGAGCTCAGGCTCCCAGCTTTGGCCTGGTCCAGCCTGGCCATTGCAGCCAACTGGGGGGTGAACCAGCAGATGGAAGATCTCTCTCTTGCTCTGCCTCTCAAATAAATAAATGCATTTTTAAAAAGTGGCTTTTCTTGTATAGCGGGGACAGGGACACAGACCTGAGGAGAGGAGGTGACCGGTGAGCACCAGGTGACTTCCAGCTGTTTCCCTGCGCAGGGTTTAGGCTGAGGAACACCGCATCATCCCGCGGGTGTGCTTGGTGGGGAAGGTTGTGCTCTCATTCGCCTGATTTCTGGAAAAGTCGCATAACAACAGTTTGGGTTTGTTGAGGTGGCACTTAGGCCCTGGCAACCCCAACATGACAGTCTGGTCTCTTGCCCCTCACCCCTCCATGCATGGCCCTGGTCCCAGACAATGGCCTCCTGTAATGTTTGTTTAACTGTCAGGCTGTTTGAATTGCTTAGAAAAAAATTCTGTAAAGAAAGGTTGATTGGTATCTCCTCCATTCTTACGTATGAGTAATGGCCACCTCCCGTTAGATTCTTCCACAGTGTGGGGAGCAGGGCCTGTCTCCCGTAACATGGCGAGGCCCGTCGCCCGGGAGACAAATAAGTACTAAGACTGGACAAATAAATACTGAGGACAAATACTGAGATTACCGAGACTAGACTAAACTACTGGAACTGCTAAGACTAATTCTATGCATCTGATCTCCCACCATATGGCGCTGAGAGGGAGTAAACAACTTCCACACAGCTGCCTCACCAATTCGACTAACAAGCTGCAGGAGCTGATCCTGCCCCTGATTGGAGGAGAGCAGCGTGCTCAGCGCGTGGGGAGAGAACGCCAGCAGAGTTGGGATTGGTGGAAGAGGACTATAAAGGAGGAGAGAGACAACATGCAGGAGGAACCCCTGAGAGAGCCGGCCGGCGGTGTGCTGCCCCTCCGTGGAAGTGGGGGAAGTGGCGGGAGTGCCGCCCCTCTGTGGAGGCAGGGGGAGTGGCAGCAAACCCGGGAAGGGCCAGGCAAAGAGAACAGTGCAGGGTCCAGTGTCGTTCCTCCGCGAGTGGGGGAGTGACACCACAGCTTAGCCAATGGTGTGAGCACGCCTGTGGCAAGCATTGTGGAGGTATAAAACTAGGATGCACTTTAACCTCAACTCTGGAATGATTTGAAGAATAAGCAAATAATGATAGTACTGCATTGTAACCTATTTTTAAAAAGATTTATTTTATTTATTTGAAAGAGTTAACAGAGAAAGGTAGAGACAGAGAGAGGTCTTCCATCCGATGGTTCACTCCCCATATGGCCACAATGGCCAGAGCTGCGCCAATCCAAAGCCAGGAGCCAGGAGCTTCTTCCCAGTCTCTTATGTGGGTGCAGGGGCCCAAGAAGTTGGGCCATCTTCTACTGCTTTCCCAGGCCACAGCAGAGAGCTGGATTGGAAGAGGAGCAGCCAGGACTACAACTGCTGCCCATATGGGATGCCAGTGCTTCAGGCCAGGGCGTTAACCCGCTGTGCCACAGTGCCAGCCCCTGTAATCTATTTAATAAACCCATCTGTTCTGAATGAGTGAATAGGGAAACTTTTCCATTTAGTAGAATTCCAACTAATAAATGTAGAAAGAAAAAGGGAAATTTAAAAATTACTGTTTGTCCAACTCCAATTATAGCAATAATTGTTGGGCAGAGATCATTAATGGATGCTGACATTTGAGGATGAAACTATCAAGAGAAATAAAGTGTACACACAGTCTCTCTTTTTTTCTAAAGCTTTATTTATTCAAAAGGGAGAGAGACAGAGAGGAACAGAGAGATCTTCCAATGTTGGTTCACTCCCCAAATGGCTTCAACAGCCAGGACTGGGCCAGGCTGAGGCCAGGAGCCAGGAGCTCCAATCTGAGTCTCCCACATAGATGGCAGGGGTGCAAGTGCCTGAGCCGTGATCTGCTGCCCCCACCCCTGGCACATTAGCAAGGAGCTGGATCAGAATCAGAGTAGCCAGGACTGGAATCAGCACCCCAGTATGGGATGCCGGCCTCGCAAGGGGCAGCTTAACCTGCTGCCCCACGACGCCCACCCCTACATTCAGTCTTACGTGGTATCCCCACAAGAGGGTCATTAATTGCAAAGGAGGAAAGAGTAGCTTTACTGTGGAGACGCTGACAGCTGCATAAGAGCTAAATGATGAAAACTGCCCCGTGAGGCCGCGGGGAATCCCTTCTGTGCTAATCTTAACAGAAATGCAAAACCTGAACTTCAGCATGAGGACCACTCGGGCAAGCCTAAACTTAGAGGAATTCTGCAAATGTCCATGTCATTAAAAACCAGAAAAAGAACATAGAAGCTTGAGGAACTTTCCCAGTTACAGTAGACTAGAATGCAGGCCTCCAGATGCAGAGTTCCCGACGCTGGAGGGGGGGTCCTGGGCCAGAGAAAGTACGCTCGTGGGACAGCTGAACTCTCAGATAAAGCCTGTGCATTAATGAAAGTAGTCTATCAATAACACTTTCTTGATTTTGAGAATTGTAGGATGTTAGCACTCAGGAAACTTAGGCGAAATATATATGTAAGGGGAAACTGCAACTTCTTTGAAATGGTTCTTCTGAAATGGTTTCAAATGAAAAGCTAAAAATGACATTTTATGGGCCAGCATTGTGGCATAACGGGTTAACCTGCCACCTACGATGCCAGCATCCCATATGGGCACCGGTTTGAGTCCTAGTTGCTCCACTTCTGATCCAGCTCCCGGCTAATGCACCTGGGAAAGCAGCGGCTCAAGTCCTTGGGCCCCTACATCCACGTGGGAGACCTAAATGAAGCTCCTGGCCTCAGCCTGGCCCAGCCCTGGCTGTTGTAGCCATTTGGGAAGTAAACCAGTGAATGGAAGATCTCTCTCTCTCTCCCCCTCTCTCTCTCTGTTAACTCTGATTTTCAAACAAATAAAATAAATCTTAATAAACAAAATGTCATTTTATTTTATTTTTCCCCAGAAACCTTTTATTGAAGGAATACAAACTTCATACATTTCATAATTATAACTTTAGGAACATGGTGATTCTTCCCACTGTCCCCCCACCCACCCTTCCACTCCTCTGCCTCCTCCCTCTCCTATTCCCATTCTTATTTTTCACTAAGATCTATTTCCCATTAACTTTATACACATATGATTAACTCTATGTTAAGTAAAGAGTTCAACAAATAGTGTAAGGGAAAAAACTGTTCCTCAATAGTCGAGACAAGGGCTGTTCAAAATCACCGCTTCTCGAAGTATCAGTTTCACTTCTGTAGATGGCCTTTTAGGTGCTCTATTAGTTATCACAGGTCAGGGAGAACATATGGTATTTGTCCTTTTGGGACTCGTTTATTTCACTAAGTATGATGGTTTCCAGTTTCATCCATTTTGTTGCAAAATGACCAGATTTCGTTGGTTTATTTTCTTTTACCACTGTGTAGTATTCCATGGTGTACATATCCCATAATTTCTTTATCCAGTCTTCAGTTGATGAGCATTTGGTTTGATTACACATTTTAGCTATTGTGAGTTGAGCTGCAATAAACATGGGAGTACAGGTAACTCTTTCATATGCTGATTTCAAAAAATCTCATCTTAAAGTAGTACCCTTTTTATTGCTATCCTCTTCCACTTATTTGCCTTTTATGAATCTACTTTTTTGTCTTTATTTTTAATTCAACAATGCAAGTCATAATCATGCCAATTTTTTTCTGAGTGGCCTCATACCAAAAGAAAAGAAGGGGAGGAAACAGTTGGCCAATGTTACGGTCAGCAAGCAGTAGCCCCTGAGTACCTGGGTACAGTGGGCCGGCCCAGTGTATCTCTCCTTACACATTTCCATGAAGAAGTGCAGGTTTTACATGAATATCAGTGGAAACAAGGACACAGAAGTGAGGCCAGCCTTTGGTGCATTGACTTAGATACCATCCGGCATACCAATATGTTGCAGTATGTGGATTGGTGTGGGCTAGTGTCCCAGCTGTTTCCAGTCCAGCTTCATGCTAATGTATACCTGGGATGCAGCAAATGATGGCCCACGTGGTTGAGTCCCTGACATCCATGAGGGTGACCTGGACGGAGTTCCTGCCTCCTGGCTCCAGCCCGCCCAACTCCAGCTGCTGCAAGCACATTTGGGGAATGAATCAGCAGATGGGAGATCTCTCAGTCTGTTTGTCTTTCTGTGTGTTTTTTTTTTTTTTTAAGATTTATTTATTTATTTGAAAGGCAGAGTTACAGAGAGGCAGAAGCAGAGAGAGAAGTCTTCCACCAGCTGGTTTACTCCCCCAAATGGCTGCAGTGGCCGGAGCTGGGCTAACCCGAAGCCAGAAGCTTCTTCCAGGTCTCCCACATAGGTGTAGGAGCCCAAGAACTTGAGCCATCTTCTATTGCTTTCCCAGGCCACAGCAGAGAGCTGGATCAGAAATGGAGCAGCCAGGACTCAAACCAGTGAACATATGGAATGCTAGCACTGCAGGTGGCGGTTTTACCAGCTATGCCACAGCACTGGCCCCATGTCTCTCTGCTTCTCAAATTAAACACACACACACACACACACATATATATGTGATGAAATTAATAGTTTAAAACTGTATTGCCTTGTGGAATATTACAATTGAAACTGGTCACTCTAATAGTGTAAGGTTTCCAGGTCGGCTTTGGATGGCCAAGCTGAAAAGAGCTAATGGCACTCAGACTGATGCAAGGGTGTTTTGCCTTCAGTCTCTTCTTACCACTTGCCACAGGCACCTCATAAAATTACTCACCAGAGATGGGAGTGCTTTTCAGTGTTTTCAAGAGGGTGCATTCCGCTTCACCAGAGGAAACATCAATTTACATTTTACCAGTTTTGTAGAATTTCTGGATTAGTCAGGCTATGCTAACTGCTGTTTAAAAAAAAAAAAACTCCCAAATTTCTCTATCACAGTTGAAGTTTATTTATGGTTCATGACACAGTCCCGGGCGGGAAAGAGAAGGGGCCTCCAGCCACAGCCATTCAGGGATCCAGGCTCCTTCGATGGGGCGGCTCTGCCATCATCAAGGGAGGACTCCATCAGTGAGGGCGGATTGCTGCTTCCAAGGCTTTTAGCCTCCTGCTTTGTCCAGAGTGAAAGGGTGGACAACACCCCTGCCTGCGCTCCATCAAGCAGGACACCCCCTGAACGCTACAGGATACTGGTGAATACAACCCAGCTATGTGCCCAGGGAGAGGAGGGGACACACTTTTTCTTCCTGAATGTCCGTGTGCAGATTTGAACCAGCTGACTCCATTTCTGACTTATTTCAGTAATGTTTGGTGACACTTGTCACAGTACTCTTTCCTTCCAGATCTTGTTGTAGTCATCATTCAGATGTTGATTGAATGTTGTCATGATTTATGCATTCATCTGATAAACCTCACCATTTTCTACCTCCTGCTTTGATCAACATATACATTTGGAGGGGCCATAAGTAGCTGGTTAGTAACACTTGCTTTCTCTTAAACTATTTGCTGCTTGAACTAATTTAATATGGCAGACAAGAGAACAGTGTTTATAAAATGGATTTGAACATATACCCTGTGTATTTCCTATTTAACAGGGAATTTATTACATGAGGAGTTTGAATTACACAGCACTTCACAGGTCAGTATGTGACTCAGCAGATTCTTACTAGAGTTAAGCCATAAACCCAGCTTTAACCCTTACAGCAGCCCACATGCATAGTTAAGTGCTATTTTATCATAAAAGGATCTTAATTATTTGTCATCAAGATCATTTGTCATAAAGTACATGGAAAGATTAATGAAAATGGAGAATTCTGAGTTGGCAGAAGGAACAAAAAAAGGCCCTGAAACTGTCACAAAAGCTAGCCAACCTGGAGATGCTGTACGTACTGATTTTCATTTTTGCAAAAAAAAAAAAAAAAAAAAGATTCTGTGACAGAAGCATACGACGTTCCAGGGAACGCATGTGATTTTCACCTATGTCTGTCCTTCTCTGCTTTAAACCCATTTTCTGAGAGAAAATGGCAAACTCCTCGAATGATGATCTCTTAAGGCTCTGAAGCCAGTCTTTTGAAAATTTATTTATTCACTTATTTGAAAGGTGTGTGTGTTGGGGGGTAGGGATCAACCTTCCAGCCTCTAGTTTACTCCCTAAATGCCTGCAAGAGCCAAGCCAAACCCAGGAGCCAGGAGCTCCAGCTGGGTCTCCCATGTGGGTGGCAGGAGCCCAAGCATTTGGGCCATCTCTGCTGCCTCCCAGGATGCACTAGGGAGCTGGCTTAGAAGTGGAGGTGAGGTTGGATCTCAGGCACCCCTTATGGGATAAGGGCATCCCAAACTCCAGCTTAACCCACTGAGCCGTAACGCCCACCTCGGGCTTTTTGCCATGGAATTTGATATCACATCAAATAACTCTTAAACTCATGTAATAAACACAATGATGACAACAAAAGTTAACTTATATTGAGTGTTCGTTGTGTAGCTGGTGTTGTTCTAAATGCTTCATATGCACCAACCCACGTGGATCATTGCAGCATCTTCCTACTACAAGTATGACTGACACAGAGTGGTTCAGTAATTTGCCTAATTTCACAGAGCTAGAGATCGGAAGCACCTCCATCTGAGTGACTTTCGTTACAGGGCTTTTCAGATAATATTCTTCCTGTATGTGGGGGCAGGTTTTTCTGCAGCTTTTCAAAAGCTGACCACGGGTGAGATGGTGTACTCACGTTTCCTGGTTAGTTCCTGGTGTAGCAGGATGCCTTTGGCAAGCTTGTGTGGAACAAAACAAATACCTCGTCTATACGAGGGGTCTTCAAAAAGTCCATGAAAAATGTGTATCACGAAAAAACTATGGATTTCAAAATTTTTGCACCAAAATAAACATCTTTTGATTTCCCATGAACTTCTTGAAGTATCCTCACATGATGTGTTATCTTTTAATTTTTATGTTTACAGAATATGTCTATTTATTAGATGCCATTGAGCATTGTTTAAATTTGTAAAGTGTTCTTTTAGATCTGATTTGCCTCCAGATTTATACTCTGAGGCCCTGTGCTGTGACTGTATAAGTTAAAAGCCCAGTAGTCAGAACCTGACTCAGATTGGCCCCCAATTCTCTGTTTTCTTGAGTTGGTCAGAAGCTAGAGACAGCTCCTTTGCTCAAAGTTTAAAAACAAGATGAAAAGCCAAGGGTGCTGAATTCACATAGAAAGAAGCCATGAGAAAGGTTGATGCCGTGATTGTAGTAATGAGTTTCATTGCTTTTTTGAAAACAGCTTTCTCTTCGTTAGTCGGACATTTATTACTGTCCAACAGAGGCAAATCAAAGGAAAGTAGGAGAAAATACTCAGATTGTGTTTAAGAAAGAAATCGGTCCCAGTCCTGAGCTGAGACCAGAGTCCAAACCTGTGTAATTTGCTGTTGTTCTGAGAAGAAAGCAGAATTCTGCGTGGCAGGTGGGAGTAAGATCCCCTCTAAGAGCCCTGCCCCTTGTCCACCGGCCCTGGGAGCAACCCAGTAACTTGTAACCTTCGATCTCTCAAGGGGGCTAATGATTTTTTTTTTTTATTTTTTATTTTTTTTGACAGGCAGAGTGGACAGTGAGAGAGAGAGACAGAGAGAAAGGTCTTCCTTTGCCGTTGGTTCACCCTCCAATGGCCGCCGCGGCTGGCGCGCTGCGGCCGGCACACCGCGCTGATCCGATGGCAGGAGCCAGGAGCCAGGTGCTTTTCCTGGTCTCCCATGGGGTGCAGGGCCCAAGCACCTGGGCCATCCTCCACTGCACTCCCGGGCCACAGCAGAGGGCTGGCCTGGAAGAGGGGCAACCGGGACAGAATCCGGCGCCCCGACCGGGACTAGAACCCGGTGTGCCGGCGCCGCTAGGCGGAGGATTAGCCTAGTGAGCCGCGGCGCCGGCTCAAGGGGGCTAATGATTTTATTTTATTTTTTTTTTTTAAATTTTTTTTTATTTATTTTTTTTTTATCTTTTATTTAATGAATATAAATTTCCAAAGTACGACTCATGTGTTACAATGGCTTCCCCCCCCATACCGTCCCTCCCACCCACAACCCCCCCCTTCCCACTCCCTCTCCCCCTCCATTCACGTCAAGATTCATTTTCGATTATCTTAATATACAGAAGATCAGCCTAGCATACCTTAAGTAAGTATTTCAACAGTTTGCTCCCACACAGAAACATAAAGTGAAAAATAATAGATGATTTTTTTTAAATGATGATGAAATCAGATCAGACCTATTGTCATGTTTAATCCCAGTGAGAGTCAAGTTGGGAATTGATAATTAATTTTTTTTTTTTTACAGAAGATCAGTTTAGTGTACATTAAGTAAAGATTTCAATCGTTTGCACCCCCATAGAAACACAAAGTGAAATATACTGTTTGAGTACTCGTTATAGCATTAAGCCTCAGTGTACAGCACGTTAAGGACAGAGATCCTACATGAGGAGTAAGTGCACAGTGACTCCTGCCGTTGACTTCACAAATTGACACTCCTGTTTATGGCATCAGTAATCTCCCTATGCTCCAGTCATGAGTTTCCAAGGCTATGGAAGCCCCCTGAGTTCTCCAACTCTTATCTTGTTTAGACACGGTCATAGTCAAAGTGGAGGTTCTCTCCTCCCTTCAGAGAAAGGCACCTCCCTCTTTGAAGACCTGTTCTTTCCACTGGGATCTCACTCACAGAGATCTTTTTGCCAGAGTGTCTTGGCTTTCCATGCCTGAAATACTCTCATGGGCTTTTCAGCCAGATCCGAGTGCCTTCAGGGCTGATTCTGAGGCCGGAGTGCTATTTAGGACATCCGCCATTCTATGAGTCTGCTGAGCATCTCACTTCCCATGCTGGACCACTCTCCCCTTTATCCATTCTATCGGTTGGTGTCAGCAGATACTAGACTTGCCCATGTGCTCCCCTTGACTCTCAGTCCTTTCATTATGATCAATTGTGAACTGAAATTGATCACCTGGAATAGCGAGATGGCATTGGCACATGCCACCTTGATGGGATTGAATTGGAATCCCCTGGTATGTTTCCAACTCTACCAATTGGGGCAAGTCAGGGGCTAATGATTTTAAACTACGTTTTCTTATCCAATCTAAGAAGGGTCTTTTTTTTTTTTTTTTTTTTTACAGGCAGAGTGGACAGTGAGAGAGAAAGGTCTTCCTTTGCTGTTGGTTCACCCTCCAATGGCCGCCACAGCCGGCGCGCTGCGGCCGGCGCATCGCGCTGATCCGAAGCCAGGAGCCAGGTGCTTCTCCTGGTCTCCCATGGGGTGCAGGGCCCAAGGACTTGGGCCATCCTCCGCTGCACTCCCAGGCCACAGCAGAGAGCTGGACTGGAAGAGGAGCAACTGGGACAGAATCTGGCGCCCCAACTGGGACTAGAACCCAGGGTGCTGGTGCCACAGGCGGAGGATTAGCCTAGTGAGCCACCGTGCCGGCCGACGTCTTATAATGACTTTGAGTTATTATACCAATGACTTGAGCCATCACTGTTGCCCCCAGGGTCTGTGTCGGCAGGAGGCTGGAGTAGGGAGCTGAAACTGGGAATCAAAGCCAGGCACTCTGATATGGGACACAGAGGTCTTAACCTAGACTGAATGCCTGATGCCGTAGCAATTGAGTGTTTTCAATTTTTGCAGTTTTGAGTTGACTCCGTGTAAAAGACCAGCTTTCAATAGGATGGCTTTGATGAGGGTTTAGCACCTCAGCTGGCTGATGCCTGAGAGAGGAGAACAAAGCACTTGAGAGAGCAGCGAGAAGCCAGAACACAGCTGGGGCCGTCTGCAGCTCTGTGACCGTAAAGCCACAGAGCCAGGGCTGACCTGGTGTGTGGCCTCCTCGCTTTATGAGAGTTTACTTATGTAATGTAACTTAACTTTTGAAAAACAAATGTAAATTTCCCTACACATCATTTATTTTAGGGTGTTGTTTGCTGATTCCCTGTGGACTATACTCATTAAGCTCACTAACTTACCTCGAACATTTGCTCTCTGAATAATGGGAATAGTCTATCTTGACTTGAAGTATGAAACTTACATTTTTGAAAATATATATGTACATTTATACATGATATACATATATTACACATAATATATACATACATTTTCAAAAATACAACAAAATTCATGTCATAAAGATTGAGGCACCAATCAAAAACCCTCGCCTCAAAAAAGTAACAAAGAAATACATAAAAATCAGCTCTCCTGACCTCTTCCTCCCAGCACAGCCCTTCTGTCTGCTCAGCAGGAGTCCTGTGCACACTCCCAGGCAGAGAATGTCCTGTAGATGGCACTCCACTGGGATGGCCGCAGTAGGTGCTCACGTCCCCCCTTGGTGGTCCTGGGCCGTTCCTACGCTGAGGTCACAGTCAGCTCTAACTACGGTTGCTCCCCGGCTGTCAGAGAGCGGGCTGGGCCCCACTCCTGACCTGCCTCCCCGAGAACAGCCGCCGTTCTATCCTGGATCCTGGGCTCAGTCCAGTGCTGGCTCATGCTTCCTTTCCTCACACCCCTGCTAGTACTTTTTCTCTAAAGCAAGCAGTTCTGGAATTGGCGGCTTTTAGGCCAAATCTCCACGCCTACTGACATTTGCTTTAGGATTTCCCCCCTGCCAAATCTCCATCCTCTTCTCCCAATCTCTGGTTTCCATAGCATTTGGTCAAGAGCTCCTATATGCGGGTCCGTGTGCCAGGCTGCCAGCGTGAGCCTGTTGCGTTGTTGGAGGCGTTCAGCAACAGCTGCAAATAATTAGCACTTGCAACTTCTATAAAGAAATCTTCTGAGGGAGTGAATGCTTTGGTGGGCTGCCAGTGGCAGGAAGCCTAGGCTAGCAATTAGGTCACCCTGCGAGCCTTTGATTCATAGGTCTGCTTCCTGTAAGAGGCTGTAACCAGTTAGAATCAAGTCCAGCTTTCCTGGATGCAATAAAGCAGCACAGGGATGTCCAGGTGAAATTCGAGGAGCAAAGGGTGAGGGAGTGAAGCTCATGCCAGCAGATATAAAGTGACCAAGTCCCCCAGAGTCTGTGTAGATTGCTGACCAGCTTCCCAGCATCCCTCCCGTGACTCACCCTGGCCGTCAGACATAGTTCCAGTTCATAACAACGCATCATTTATAAGAATCACCAACAAGGAAGGAACTGGCCAAAATCCAGGAACAACAGCCACCCTCACCTTTTCTTCCCCTTTAGAACAGTTGTCCTATATCTTGATACTTTCACTTGCTGTTGGAATTGGCTTTCTTAACAAATTTTAAAAATTCATTTGGTAAAAAGATAGAGTGATATATACATATATACACACATGCATCTATCTATATCTATATCTATATCTATATCTATATCTATGGAGAGTAAGATCTCCCACCCGCAGGTTCACTCCCTAAATGCCTGTATGCGGGTGTGGCTGAAGCTGGGAACTGAATTCACATCTCCCATGTGAGACCTTGAGCCGGCATCACTTCTGCTCAGGGTCTGCATTAGCAGGACCTGCAGTCAGGAGCCAGCAGAGGACATGAAACCCACGTAACTGCCGATCTGGGACTTGGCCATCCCAACCCGTGGCACAACCACTAGGCCAAATGCCCACTCCTTGCATTGTTGTTGTTGTTTTTTAATATGGAACCTAATATTGTGTTATTCAGTAATAAAACAAAACATAAACACAAATCCAGACTGCTATCTTCCCAGTCCTCAGATATCTCAACCCAGGACATGAGAACGGCCTCGTGGGGCATGCCAGGGGTCAGCCCCCACCAGGACTCTGCACCTGACAGCCCCTGGGACGGATGGCAGGGACCTCTAACTGCTCCTTGCTTTACTGGGACTGTTAAGCTACCACACCTCCCTCCGCAAGCTCCTGGGACGCCACGTGTCAGATGCACGCCCATCACTCAGCACCTGTGGAGTCTGAGCAGCAGTCTCCCAGATGTAGCTTCTGGTTAGCCCAGTGCCGATGGTGACCTAACACGTATGAACCAGAGAGAATCTACTTTTTAATTTTCAGAATCACCATAAAATTATCAAAAGCATTTGTGAACATTTTGGGGTCCATTGCAGATTGTGTAAGGAGTGGGGAGGAGCTATTGTGCACGCTGCACAGCACAGGCCTGCTATGTCCCTTGTGTCAGCTGCTGTTTATCTGAACTCCCACTAAGCTGCTTCCACACGCAACCCCATCTGCTCCCCTTCCCCTCCAACCCATCGCTGCTGCCTCATCTCCTGCTGCTGTTAGGCTGAGCACCTTGGTGCTGGGCAGCTGAGGGCCTGTTAACAACCTTACATCAATAAAATCAGTCTTTGTCTGGAAGGCAAGATGGGAGGCAAAGTGGGTTTCAGTTAAAAAATAATGATTTCTCCAGATTGTGTATTACATGAAACGTGGTTTCCTTACTGACCTATGTTGACCTATTTTTTAGGTTAAAAAAAAAATAGAGCCACAAAATGGTTCAGTGGGTTTCCAAGAAACTTCGACAATATCAAATTAATCTTCTTGGTGTTCACCCGAATTACTGTACGTCTGCCCTCTGGCATTCCCGCCTGCCTTCCACCAGTTAGGAGACGGGCGGTTCTGGGCAAGCCTGTGCCATCTATTAGAGCAGGACTTATCTTTTTGGCCTTTCATTTATTTTCTCCTTAATGCCCTCGCATTCCTTTGCTACAGAAAGCATGGGAGAGATAAGGGATAAATTAGCTTTTGGCCGCTTGCCTCAACTTTGACCTTCTACATTCATCTGCTAATATGCATGCTTTAAGGTAAGAAAATGACAGAAAGAACCACAGCACAGAGCGTAGTTCCTGTCTCCAGGATGGAGGATGGGCTGTAACAGTTTTTATTTAAAGTTTGTTTACTTATTTATTTACTGAAAAGGCAGAGAGACAGAGACAGTGCTCCCATCCACTGGTTCACTCCCCAAATTCCCAAAATTCTGCGGGAACCCACCAATCCAGGTTTCCCATTTGAGTGGCAAGATTCCAATTTCTTGAACCATCCCTGCCATCTCCAGGGGTTTGCTTTAACAGGAAGCTGGGATCAGCAGCTGAAGCCAAGACTTGAACCCAGACACTCCAATGTGGGATGTAGGCACCCTAACCCTAACTGCTGGTTCCGGGTCCGGCTGAAGCCAGGAGCTAGGAACTCTAATCTGGGTCTCCCATGTGGGTGGCTGGGACCCAAGTACTTGGGCCATTTTCTGCTTTCCCAGGCGACTTAGCAGGGAGCTGGATCAGAAACGGAGTAGCCAGGGCTCCAACCAGTACTTGATATGGGATCTCAGCACTGCAAGCGGCAGCTTAACTCACTGTGCCACAATGCCAGCCCTCCCACCTTCCTTGTTGTTTTGTCTTATTTTGGTTCTGTTCTTGTTTGTTTTGCCTTAATCAGAACAAATGCTTGGTAGATACTAAGCACTCAGTAGGTGGTGGCGATGGTGAGAGTGTTGTCGAGAGCCTAGAAGAGATTTCAAGGCACAGGTGCACCCTTGAGTTTGTCTCCATCACTGTGGTGCTTCAGGAAGGACTTAGTGGCACAGAGGAGCTGGCCTCCATGCACACCCTGCATAAATGCTTGCTTGGCAGAAAAGCACAGGGTACCTATCCCCTCTCCACTCTCCAGCCCTTCAATCGTGAGGCCTGACTGCCATGTACAAGGAACCCATGGACTAGCCAGTAGCAAGGGCTTCTGACCCAGGCCAAGGGAGAGGCAGAGCCAAGTGCCAACATTAGCCACAGTGCTGATCCATTAATTCATTCAACCAACATCTACAGAACCATCAGAGATGTAAAGAGCCACTGGAGTCCAGGTTCTTAAGGGATCAGCAAAAAGGGCCAAGAGGGAGAAAATGTTGGGTTTTCTGTATCTGTATTACTAAGCATTTCTTGGGGCTGGGGTTGTGGCATAGCAGGTAAAGCCACCACCTGCAATGCCAGCAACCAACATAGGCACCAGTTAGTGTCCACTTCCGATCCAGCTTTCTGATAACAGCCTGGGAAAGGCAGTGGGAGATGGCCCAACTGATGGGGCCCCTGCCACCCATATGGGAGACCTGGATGAAGCTCCTGTGTGGGGAGCAACTCGGACTAGACTAAGTTACTGGAATTAAGACTTATTCTATGCATCTGCTCTCCCACAATATGGTGCTGGGAGAGGAGTAAACAACTTCTACACAGCTGCCTCCAGTTCGACCAATAACCTGCAGGAGCTGATCCTGCTCCTGATTGGAGGAGAGCAGCATACCCGGCGTGTAGGTAGCAGAGTTGGGATTGGTGGAAGAGGACTATAAAGGAGGAGAGAGACAACATGCACCAGGAACATCTAAGGGGAACATCCGGATAACATCTGAGTAGCCGCGGAAGTGAGGAAAGTGGCAGGGGGAGCCGCCCTTCCACGGAGGTGGAAGGATTGGCAGCCAACCCGGGAAGAACCAGCAGCAAACCCGGGAAGGGCCGAGCAGACAAAAGAACAGCGCAGGGTCCTGTGTCGTTCCTCCGCGAATGGGGGAGCGACACTCCTGGCTTTGGCCTGACCCAGCACTGGCCATTGCAGCCATCTGGGGAGTAAAGCAGTGGATAGAAGCTCTCTCTCTGAAAATAAATAAATCTTAAAATATTAAACATTTCTTAGAGGCAATTCATTGCAACTGTCCTGCTTTTTAATCCTTTTCATAGGAATTAGCTACCACCACAGGGAAAGGGATTTTAAAAAGATCATTATGCAATGCTGACAATCGGCCAAACTGCATTCTACTCAGTATCTTTAGAGAGTCTGGTGTTCAGGCTGCAAGTGACTCACCGAGACGTCCTCCACACAGCCTCTCTTGGGAGACTTTCCCCCTGTCCCACCTATCTGTGGTCCTGGAACCACACCCAGACTTTGCCCCGACTCTCTGAATTTCCCAATTCCCAAGAATTTGTCACACTGGGTTATTATAGCACCCCAGTTCATCCTCACTCACTCAAATGGCTATGTGGAAATTACTCATGTTGTTGGTGACTGAAAAATAAGTTTGCAATGTTTTTGTCTGGGTGTCACATAGCATACACCCCTGCTATGAATCTAAGGGACTTGGGCTTGATCACAAGGCTATAGTGTTACGGGTTAGAAAACAGATATGCGGGCAAAGGGGCTGTTGGAAGAAAGACAGAAACCCTAAGTTTAGTAAAACAGTTTGGTGGTACCTATCATGTTTAAGAAGAAATCACATAATCCATAGAAAACGTACGAGATGAACAAGAGGTAATCATTCTTTATTCAGGCCTATAGAAGCTACAACACAGTGGGAAAGGTGGACGTGATAACAGTGAGCTCACACCGTTGTGTAGCAGCACCAAGAAGATGGGTCTGGCCTTGGATGTGGCATGTGGGTCACAGAATTAGTTAAGGTCAAGATCTTTGGTGTCAGACAAGCTTGGAGTAAAATATTAACTGGCTTTTGGGCTTTGTGATCTTGAACAAGTGACTCATCTGTGCCTCAGCTAATCTCAAATGTAATATGGGTCTAATGATTATACTTAGGTCATAGGCTCACTGTGAACCTCACTTAAGTCATGGATGTGTTCCACATAATAAAACAAGTGCTCAACACAAGTTTCCTATTATTATAGTACTAAAATGGTCCATTAGAAAAAGGCATGGGACAGGCGTTGATGGAGCATATGATACTGCTGGGATATGTGCACCTGTTGTATAGAGAGCCTGGTTAGAGTCCTGGCTCCTCTGATTCTGACTCCAGCTTCCTGCTAATGCACTTCCTTGGAGGCAGCAGCAATGGCTCAAGTACTTGGATCCCTGCCACCCATGTGGGAGACCAGGATGGAGCTCCTGGTGCCTGGCTTCAACCGGGCCCAGCCAGGCTATTGCAGGCATTTGGGGAGTGATCCCAAGGATGGAAGATCTCTCTGTCTCTGATCTTTGCCTTTAAAACACTAATGATAGCAATAATAGTAATAAATAATAATCACTTTTAAAAAAGAAAAAGCCTATATTAGGACGACTATAAAATCGTTTTTAATCTTCCAAAGTTCTGTTTCATGGAGGAAGAAAAGCCAGATTATCAGGAACCACAGAACAATTAGGACGAAAGCAGAGGTGCTTTCCTGGTTTTTCTGTTATTGTGACCTGTTGGGGTGGGAACCTTCAGACTAGAGGCCACCTGTCCTTCAGGTGTGCAGAATGCCTCTGGTGGAGCTGGCACCTCCCCCACCGGGTCGCCATAGCAGCTGGTGTACAGCTCTGGAGACGAAACCGTAACAAGTGTGAGACTACAGCTTACTGAGCACATGCCACGGATGGTTCAATATGGCCGTCTCTTTGGTGCACAGGGATTATGTGAGCCACCAGGGAGAAGAGTCAGAGGCCTGGATTTGAACAATGGTTCGACCGATGCCAAAACCCAGCTCTAGCTGTTAACCACACTGCCTCTTCCTTCCACATGATACTTGAACTCTCTGTTTAAATCTCTGGCTGTCTCACTGGTCCCAGAAGTTCTAGAGCCCAGGGACTCATTTTTGTACATATGAATGTATATGTCTCTAACAACTGACACTAGGCTGGCATACACTGGATGCTATTTGATAACTGTTCGTCAAAGGGGTTGAATGAACAAATGGGATGAATGAATCTTATTTTTAGAAAATCCTAGAAGTTCTTTATTCATGCACAAGAAAGTTCACGCACTGAAATGGCATCAACATGGACCTTATTGCTGGTATTAAATCCTATGATCTTAGGGAGGGTGCTTGGCATAGCAGTTGAGACACCTTGGGATGTGGGCATGCCATATCAGAGTGCCTGAGTTCAAGTCCAGGCTCTACTCCTGATTCCAGCTTCCTGCTAATGCAAATCCTGGAGACAGCAGGTGATGGCTCAAGTACTTGGGTCCTTGCCACCAACATGGGAGGTCCAGATGGAGTTTCTTGCTCCTGGCTTCAGCCTGGACCAGCCCTGATCATTGCAAACATTTTAGCAGTGAACCAGTGAATGGAAGATTTGTCTTTCCATGTGTTTCTCTACATTTCAAGTAAAATAAATTTGAAAATTTAAAGATCCCGTGGTCTTACTAACTTCACTAATTAGCTTTTACAGCTTTTTGCAGGATTTTTAGGATTTTATTTCTTGTAAAGATTTATTTATTTATTTGAAAGGCAGAGTTACAGAGAGGCAGAGGCAGAGAGAGAGAGAGGGAGAGAGAGAGAGAAAGAGGGAGGGAGGGAGGGAGAGAGAAAGAGAGAGAGAGGGAGGGAGGGAGAAAGAGAGAGAGAGAGAGAGAGGGAGGAAGAGAGTTCTTCCATCCGCTGGTTCACTCCCCAGATGGCTGTAACGGCCAGAGCAGGGCCGATCCAAAGCCAGGAGCCAGGAGCTTCCTCCAGGTCCCCCACGTGCAGGGACCCAAGGACTTGAGCCATCTTCTACCGCTTTCCCAGGCCATAGCAGAGAGCTGGATCGGAAATAGAGCAGCCGGGACTTGAACTGGCACCCATATGGGACGCCGGCACTGAAGGCCATGGCTTTACCCCCTACGCCACAGCACCGGCCCCTCTTTAGGATTTTCTACAATCACATCATCTGCAAATAAAAGAAAGTTTACCTCTCTCTTTCCAATATCAATAGTTCATCACCAGTATTTCTTTTTATTATACTGCTGTATAGTATACCAGTCCATTTTTGGAATACAATTCCTTTAAATATTTGAGAACTTCTGATGATTTCTATGTTATGATACTGGCTAATAAAGACCTCAAACCTGAGTTGTTCATATAAAATGGAAGTGCATTTTCTTTCATGGAACTGACTGGTGCAGGAGTGGGAGGTGAGTGTGTTCCTTGGGAACTGACTTCCGAGGCCGCTTGGTCTGCAGGAGCGAGGCTGCTCTCTGGTGTTTCCCTTCTCATCTGCAAGCTGAAGCTGGGTGCTGAGCACATCACCTCCCTTCCTGTTTTGTCAGGCAAAACACAGGCATGTATATGGTCCTACTCCCCTAAAAGGGAAGCTGGGAAATGCACTCTACCCAGCAGGGCAGCTGGAGAAAGAGAAGACTGGCCCCAATTATCCACCCACTACATCCTCCAAGAGACTCTTGACCAAACATCTAGAAAAAGAGCTACCTTGCAAATACCTGGAAAGAGAGGACAGAGGCACTCCAGAGTCCTGGTCTCTGGTTCAAGGAGGAAACTGTTCCACTTGTGAGTCCACGAACGAAGCACTGAGAGTGAAACCAGAGCAGGAAAGAGCAGGCTGGCATCTGTGGTTTTCTCCTGGCTGCTTGTTTTTCTGGGGTTGCTGTTGGAAGGACGTGAGACACAACAAAGGCGTGGAAAGGTGGGGGGAAGCCACCAGGTGCAGACACCCTGGCTACAGGGCAGGGTGGCAGTAGCAGCAGACATGGAGGTAGAACACACCAGATAGAAGGGCACAACAGTCTTGGGTAATCTAATGCAGGGGAATACCCTTGAACACACTCGAAAGCTCTCTGAAGGCATCACTGTGTTGCTGCCAAGTACAGGGTCAAATGTCCATGAGGGTGAAGCAAGTGAAAGTCTCCATCAAAGACAAGGACAGGATGAGACATAGCAGGTCCTCTCCAGCCCTCTTCCCACCCCATCTCGTCCACGTCAAAAACCAACCCTCGGATAATTTGTATCCCAATTAAATGAGATCCAAGTGAACACTGAAGAAATATCTTCAGTGAGAAATGAAATCTGAAAGTGGGATCCACAGGATGCATGTTCTCTGTACTCACTGGAAATAAATAGTCAAGAAGAGACAGTACATTTGACTGAATGGTATCTGTACTCAGCCAAAAGAAAACACTCAAAACAAGACAGGTGCGTTCAACCGAATGGCATCAGTTTGGAACATTTATGCCATCAGCTAACTCTAGATAAATTTCAAAACCACCTTTGCTAGACCTAAGTGAAAAGAGGAAATGATACCAGCTTCCAAATGTTTTCATGCTGCCGCTTTGATCTGACTTAGGTAAGGTCTGCCAGAGCCATCTTCCAGCTCAGAACAATTTGTTCACTTCATTTAGAAATTAGAGATGTGTTTTGGCTAATAAATCTAAATTTATTTTGTAGTAGTCATTTTTCTTAATGGAAGTGTTTTCCAGATGTTGCCTAAGTCTAGTCGTCTGGGCCTGCTTCCAATAAATGAGGAAAGTTTGATTTCATAGGTTGTCACTGTTGACTTTGCCTAACCTTTGGACGAATTGGTTCATCCCAATAGATTTGCACTGATATATAAGACATCCAGGACATTGGAGAAACTCATCTATCCTTTCACGGGTGAGTGTCAAAGCTAACTTGCTTCATGGAATTAAATGTATTTTTATGAAAGGTGTTTGACAAATATTTTTAAGGACAGCACTTAGAGAGTTTTGAAAGGAATCATATTGGTGCGATACACCTGTGGGAAGCCTGTCACTTTCTTCTGAGAGCTAGGGGGAAGTTAGATTAGGTTTTATTGAAGCCAGTTATTTCCACCCAGGATAGCATTGCACTGTAAGTACACGCTATACTTTGAATAGAGTTTTAAGAAAAGTGTGTTTTCCATTTTGGAGATTTCTAAAGTGTTAAAATGATCAAGGACATGATTAAGGGTGACGTGATGATTCTCCTGCTAAGATAAAATCTGATGTTAAGTATTTTTTATAGCATTAAAGCTGACTGCTTTTAAAAGACTTGTTTCAGGAGTGGGATTTTTTTTAAACAATTAAATTGCGTTTTAAAAGTTACTGAAATATTGTGTGAGAGAAGCATACGTTAGTGGGGAGATTAAGGAACAGCTTTTCTGATACTTTCCTTTCTTTATTTCAGGGAGGGAGCAGCGTCTGAACGAGCCATGGAGTGGAAAGTGCTTCCTGTGTACCTGTTGCTGCTGCTTTCTGTTGTCCTGGTTGATCAAGTTTCGTCTCAAGGTACCTCAGTCATCTAAACACTTGGACTTACAACTATTGCTAATCATTTAGTTTTGATTGATAGTACAAAAGATTTCTAAAAATGTATATTTAATACATAGTATAACCTTAAAATTATGCAAAACATGCAGCATATTTTAAGTCTTTCAGTATTCTCACTTTTTCCTCCTGTGTTATGATACTTTCAAGAAGTTTTGAACTCTCAAACCAAATAGTTTTGGCACACATTATTTCTGTGGCTCTCTCCCCAAGTTTAAATAGTAAAGATACTTACATGACATTCATGCTTGAGATATACAGTATCATCAAAAGACTGAGAAGAACAGTATTTAAATAGCATATAATTTTTAATATATATTGACAAATGAATATTTTACATCTAATAAATCAATAAATGACTTACATTGGCATCATGTAAGCACAGACCCTAGGTTACTTTGAGCACTGACAGTGCTTCGAATGGCATTTTATTCTCTTCGGCATTTTTCGCAAGGCCTGTTCATCCGCGTACAGATGTGTACTGATGTGCGTGCCGTCGTGTATTACGATATTGAGCTAGTCACAGTCCTCACGAAGCAGTCAGTCCTGGACGGGCAGCACAGTGGAGGCACATCCGCGCAACCACAGTAACCCAAGCCTGCAGCACGCGATCCAGGAGCACTAGCGTAAACACGCCAGTCAGGGGATTCTCCCTCCTCTCCTTCCCTTCGTTTTCTTTTGATAAGCAAAATCCAAGAGAAGAAAAACCGAGATTCACGAAGAGTGAACTTACATTTCTAAACTAGACATTTCCCTTAAACAGCTAACATTCTCACCAGATCTGAGCGTGAGAGATAACAGCCTACACTGGTGTAGCCACAGAACTGCTTAGACAAGCAAAGGTGGGAAAGCACATGAAGCAAGCGTAAATACTGAATGAGGAATGCTGACCCCCCTGGAAGCGCATAAGAGCATTCAAGGCTCACACTGCTGGCTACATTTCCCAATCCACCTTTTCCACTGCAGGACTTTTGTTTGTTCTACTTTCCTTTAAATAAAATTAATTGTTAAAACTAATAGCAGTAAAAAGTAAGACCGAGTTCTGCTCTCTGAAAATAAGCTTTTCCTGTAAAGAACTGGTTTCTTAGTTCAGAATTCTACCAACTGTAAGAGAAAAATCTCTTGATGTTGTCTTGTCTGCTTCTCTTGCTTTCTGGACCTCTTCTCATTCTTCTTTTCTTTATATATAATATATGTATTTATATACATACACTATATATGCATTTTTGTATGTATTGTGCTCATATATATGTATGCAAAAAGTTCTGAAAGTTGTCCCTGTATTTGTCATTTAATTTTAACTTTCCTGGACTCTTTTGAGATTTTTCAGTGTGTGCCAACGTCCCTCTATGGATTTAGGACATTGCACCTGCCAATTTCTATTCCAGAGATGGATTCCGTTGTTACATTCCTGTGGTTATCTCTACTAGATTTTTAGGGTGCTGTTTTTCAAGTGAATTAAAAAATATTTGAGGGTAATCATGATTACATCTGGTTTTGGCCTAGAAGAACTCTGATCATGACTTTATATTAATATCTAGATGCTGCCTTAAGTGTTCTCTATCATCCACACCAACAGAGGAGCTGAACTCCTAGTATAGTCAGATTTATAGTACAGCCAGATTTCAGCTGCTCCTCCTCAGGTGTGGGAAGCCAAGCCAACTGAGCAGAAAACCTGGGCTTTTGGATCAGATCTGAGTTCAAAGTCTGGGTGGGCTATTTTCTTAGGAAGACCATGTAAGTTATTATCCAAATCATAGCACTTATAAGCATGAAAGAGGTCAGCACCAATAATTAACAGATAACAGTTGACTTACAACACATGTATACAGGAACTAATACTAGCTATGTGCCATTGTGCAAGTTAGTACAATTTCTGTGTTCCAGCCTCCTTACCTCAAAACAGGGGCTTCTGTGGCTCTCACGGACCCTGCATGACTCCGTAACTGGCCCTGACGTGCTTGGTATTGGCTGCGGGTAATCAGCAGCAGGAGCCCTCGAAGCTGACGCTGCTGCCGGCCCCAAAATCTCACCCTCTTTGTGCAAAGACATTGTATTTGGCCTGGTTTTCAAAAGTGCCATTATCTGGTCAAGTGAAGAATAAATTGGCATTATCAAGGTCTCACAAGAAATCAGGCCCGAGTAGCACCTGGACTGTTGCTAACCATGATCCCCGGCAGGCTACAGTGGATAAAGCTGCACCTCACCATATGGCTGTCCTTGTCCCTGCCTTCCCTGGGCTCGGGCCATGTTCATCCCAGTGTTGTATCATTTTAGATTTACCAAGCTGTGCAGGGAGATGTGGGGAAGGGTATTCTAGAGATGCCACCTGCAACTGTGATTATAACTGTCAACACTACATGGAGTGCTGCCCTGACTTCAAGAAAGTCTGCACGGTGGGTAAGTGCTGAGTGCTGGCGCCTCCTGTCGTGCAGCACTGTCTGTGACCCGCTGCACCCCGGCAGAGCTCTTTTCCCACCTGTTCCACTTCCTTTGCTTGAGTGCTGCTCCCTTCACTCGCCTAAATGTTGCTGTGCACTGCACCTGAGGACGTGTGCGCACTGCTGGGGGATGGGAAGCCACTTGCAGCAAGTCCCTGTCTCACTCAAGTAAAACGTCTTCTTTAAAATGGAAACTTATTATGTGACTCAGGAATCATTAGGTAACTGGTACTGAGAGATTGTTTGACCAACCATCAGAGATGGAATGGCGTAGTGAGGAGCCAGACTCTATTGTGTTCTTTGAACGTAAGATGTTTGAAAACTGCCTGAACAAGGCACTTCAGAGGTGAAGCACCAGGGTTTGTAATGATGAGTTCCAGCTAAAATGCAAAGAATCTGAACTTCAAATTATGATTGGTGTCTTACTATAACATATTTAAGGTCACTGTTATTAACACAGAAGTATTTCATATTTCATTTATGAAAGTGATAATTAAAATTTCCAAGTTATATCTGCTTTAGAATTTGCCTGTGACGTTGGTAAACACATTGTACAGTTTCCGTGTTGGGTGAGGTCGTTATGTCAAGCAGGCCTTGGCAAGTCACTGCACCTCGAGCCAGGGCTTCCTGGGTGGTGAGCAGGGCTCTCTTACGTGGTCCACACCACAGGGTTAGGTGGGAACCTCTCACCTCAATACCTCGTCCACTTCGTCCCAGTAAAGGTCTCTGCACTGGAGATGACCCACTCGTGCTAAGCCAGTTTTGAAATACATTGCTGTGGGGCCTCTACAACGTCTAGGTGCTACAAATGCACTCCACAGCTGGGCGTGAGGAGGAGTTTCCTGTTGGCCAAGCACAGAAACGACTCCCACGCACTGGGGTGTCTCTTGGAGCCTGCACAGGCAAGCAGAGTTTCCCAGTCGCCATATTTCTTTCTTGACCTGGGCTGCCTCCATTTGGAACATCATCCATTGGCTGCTGGATGATGTAGTCCAAACTCCAAATAAAAGACTTAGAAATGCTCCTTAGAATTCTGGTCAGCCAAAGCAGGAAAGGGCTACGTATACAGGGGACCAGGTTCATAATCACTAATCCTTAACGTTCTGTTCTGCTCTGGGTAGAGCTCTCCTGTAAGGGCCGCTGCTTCGAGTCCTTTGCACGAGGCAGGGAATGTGACTGTGATGCCCAGTGCAAGAAGTATGGCAAGTGCTGCTCCGACTACGAGAAATTCTGCGAAGAAGGTAAGCGGTTCCTGACAGTCCGTGCTTCCCAGCACTGCCAGGTGCACACTCCCCTGTCATCCTCACCGTCACGCCTAAGCAGCAGTCTGTCTGCACCCTTGATTTTACTCACATGTGAGCTGCTAATAACACTTTTGTTTCATGAAGACGAATTGAAGAAGAGAAGTGTCCTCTAGCAGCGCCAGCCCCTGGCTCAGCCAGGCCCCAGGGGCACAGGAGGTGGCTGCTGGGTGACAGGCAAGGGATGGAGTGTAATACTACTTTTTTCAGAGGTGGCTCAGATTCAGGTTAAGTGAACAGGCAAATGTACTAAGAAATTCTTGAGAGTCAATTACACGTCCCTTCCCATGTCTGCAGTCCTCACAGGGGCCCCTATTCCAATGCCCGGGTCTGACAGATCATTGGAAAAGGAGAGTCCTACCTGAGAGTCCTCTTCTCTGGTTTTAGCCCTGGAGGGGTTCTTGGTATCTGACACAACTCTCCATATTCTGCCAAAAAAATATTTGAAAAGCATACTTGGATTACGAATTGCTTTCCTTGAGTAAAAGCTTGTTCCTAACTCCTGCTTGGTTAAAAGGAGGAGACATGTGGAGGTGAAAGTGAGAATAAGCATTGCTTGCATAACCTTATCGTTTTATTTAAACAAGCCTGCACCACCTGCTTCTTTAGAACACACACAGAATGGGTGGAAGGTTGTCCATCAGCAGAGTTTTGATAACTGTCCAATGTTTCCATTGGAAAGCATTCCAAAAACAGCGGAGACAACACCCTCGTAATCAGAAAACTCAGGGCTCAGCACTCCTGCAAGCTTCCCCAGAGCCCCATGATGAGTGGCACTGCCCTGATAATTGTCTTGGCTGTGAGACAAAAAACAAAGCGTGCATTTGGGGCAGAGGAGGGGTGGGCAGGGAGGAAGGTGAGTGAGAGGACAATACTTAATGCTACGAAGTGGTGGGTCAGGTTACCTGAGGTTCAGGTGGAGCTTCATTTACAGGATTCACAGGGCTTCAGCTGAAAATAACTGAGCCACACACAGCATCTGCACTTTATTTCACTCAGTAACAAGCAAACCTGTTTCAGGGTTGCTGCAGATCCCGCTTAGTGACGTGGGTATCTCTATAAAGATCATAACCTCTCCAGAACGCGGGAAGCGTAGCAGTCTGAGTGTGGCTAAAGAACTGAGCCCACAGGGCAGCTGGTCCACTCCAGGACGGCTGGCTCAGGCAGAGCTGCTCCTCACACTGGGCTCTGGACAGTTCTGGGGGGAGAGGGGGCAGAGGGACAGCTCCAGTGGTCAGCTCAGAGTCATAGCAATGCAGAGCTGAGCACATGCAGCGTGGGCAGCGGGAGGCTCATGGCCTCTCTCCAGAGTCCCTGCTGCCCAGGAGCCCCTCTCCTCTTGTGCTTCCCATTTCCAAACCCTCCACAGGTGCTCTGTGTCTTGTCTTCTTGACATGAAAAGGGGTAGGGGAAGGCAGACAGCAAGAGCCATCGCTGATGACTTGAATGTGCAGACTTGACTGTCATCGACATGCATGACTGTCTTTATGATCACATGAGGGTGGCGTGGCAGATGAAGTTCAGGATCAAGTGTTTTCAAGGTGGGCAAACACCTTCAGAAATCATCTTGCATGAACATCTAGTTGCAGACAAGAACATGAAATTCAGCCTATTTGCCCGAGGTCACCCAGGTCTAGAACGGAACCCAGGTCTTCTGATTGCTGAGCCTTTGCCATGTCCTAACTTGGTCATCTGAGGGCTGATGCTTTACTTCCTCAGTGCGTCCTCAGAACTGGCTGGTTTAGTGTGATTACTTTTTGGCTAGATTCGGCCCGCACTGCATTTCACCAGCATCTCCTCTTTGAAGCCAGATACACTCATGCTTTTCACAGTTACGGTTGCTGATGAATCTAATGTTAACCCACCTGTCTTGCTTGGCCTCAGTGCATAATCCCACATCACCACCATCTTCCAAGCCTGCACCTCCGCCTCCAGGAGCATCTCAAACCATCAAATCAACAACTAAACGCTCACCCAAATCACCAAACAAGAAGAAGACTAAGAAAGTTATAGAATCAGAGGAAATAACGGAAGGTAGGAAGATGACAGATGTGACAAAAGGCCTGTAGGCGGACTACTTAGATCAGACTGCTCTCTCATGAGTCCTGAAAGGCTCACTGTACTTTTTGTTTGCTCACTGTAAGTCAAAGCTGAAGTCAAAGGATGAACCTGCAAGTACCTATATACTTTCCTGATTTACTAACCCAGTATGACTTCGGGTTAATAATCAGAAGGATACATTTTACTATAAAAAAAGTAACATAAAAACCCATGATTTTCTTTGCAAAATAATCAGATTCTGTGAGAAATTCTGGAGATGTAGGAAAGTTAAGAAAAAATTATTTTGCTGGTATTTATGATGAGCTCAGGTGCCTTGGCTTTTACTGAGTAATTAAAAAGGCAGCTGATCGTATGATTGATAAACTAAAAGCAGAACTCAGACATTTGCAGATCAGAAAGTAAACAGCATTTCTAACTGTGTTTAGACTGGCGGTTCTTTTTTGTTTTAAATCACAATTGTTATGATCAACCTTTTTATTTGATTTATAGAACACTCTGTTTCTGAAAATCAAGAGTCCTCCTCCTCCTCTTCCTCTTCCTCTTCAACTATTCGGAAAATCAAGTCTTCCAAAAACTCAGCTGCTAATAGAGAATTACAGAAGAAACCCAAAGGTTTGAGCATTGATAAAGATCAAAGACTATATCAATGCCGTATTAACACCAATTATTGAAAAATAGTGTGTGCTGGCAGAATGACCTGAGGGTATCCTGATATCTGGGGGGAGGGGGTGTGTAACTCCAGAAGTCATTTTAGAAAGCATCAGGTTAGAGGTGGGCAGGACATCAGCGCCAAGCTGCCAAGAAACCACTCATGGAAGCAAGCTTCAGAGGCTGCGTGGTGACCATGGAGCCCCCTGGGAGGCTGCAGAGACGGTTACTACATTGTTCTACTGCAGTTCCTGTCTCCTGACACCATGGCGCCTCCTTCCCCTCCCTGCACCTTCCTTGTCCTCATTTTCCCTCCTGCAGCTTCGTTTAACACATACATGATTTCAACTGTTTCATAACTATCACTCTATGTACTTCTCATAAACCTCAGTGGAAAGGCATTATCATTATCCATCTCACAGAGCCTCTTTATTATTTTCTTTGATGATTGGCTGATTTCCTTCTAGTGGAGAATGTACTACAGAGCAGGCTTTTAACTTTCTGGAAAATATCCTCTTTGTTTTGCTCTTTAATATCCCCTGAAATTCTAATATATGTTCTCTTGCTCCAGGACATGCTAGGTTTGTGACTCCCTCTGAAGTATTCTCTCTAGCCTAAGAGTCAGATCATTAGCTTTTGGGTTGTCCAGAGGATCCTGCAACACAATGAGTGCAACACATGTTTGCCCAACGGAATCCATCTCAGTGCAGTGCCGCTGGGCTCTGTAGTTCACCAATGGCATTGCTACAATAGGAAATTCCATTACACTGTCTTGTTGCCATGACATCCTAATCACCTCATGTCCCTGGGACTGGCAGAGAAAGACAGACAGCAGCTAACTGCCCTGTGTATGGGAACAGGGTTTGCCAGGACTTGGGGTGACATGGCAGACCCTTCAGTGGCTGCTAGAGGGCTCTGGGGTCATTGGTGCAGTGAAACCATAAATTGGAATTAGAATTCTACAAGGAAGGGGCAGCACCAGGCAAAGAGGAATGAGGGGAATTAGGGGAGGGGAGAAAGGGTAAACAAAGAGATGGATTATTGTTCCTGGTCATGTTGGTAATTTCACAGTTGCCACTGGCTTCCATCTGTTAACTGTATCGAGTTCCACTTGGGTTTTCCATCCCTTACCTCATTCATTCCCTAAAACAGCCCAATAAGATAGGTTGAGTATTTACCATCTTAACAGTAAATTAATGGACCTATTAGAGGTTAGCAATTTGCCTAGAAACACGTTGGTCAATGATAAGGATGGGATCTTTGTGTCACCATTCAAGAAAAAAAAAGTTTTTCCAAACTAACAAGATGTGTATTATTTTCTCTAGTAAAAGACAACAAGAAGAAAAGAACTCCTAAGAAGGAACCTGCTCCAAAGCCACCAGCCACAGATGAAGCTGGAAGTGGCCTGGACAGTGCCCCAGCTCCTGACATTCCTACCACCCCCCGCAGTAAAGTCACCACATCTCCCAAGACTACAACAGTAAAACCAACAAATCCTAAACCCAGTCTTCCACCTAAACCCAAAGAGAAACCTTCAACATCAAATAAAGAGACAACAGTTAAAACTAAAGAGACTACTGAAACAAACAAACAGACGTCTACTAGCGCAAAAGAAAAGACAGCCTCAGTTAAAGAGACACGGACTGCCGAGAAAGATTCTGCACCCACACCGGAAGTTCCTGCTAAACCTACACCCAAAACAGAAACTACAACCAAAGCCCCTGCTCTCACGACCCCCAAGAAGCCTGTTCCCACCACCACCACCAAGAAACCAGCACCCACCACCCCCAAAAAACCAGCATCTACTACCCCCAAGGAGCCTGCTTCCACCACCACCAAGGAACCAGTACCCACCACCACCAAGAAGCCTACACCCACCACTCCCAAGGAACCAGCACCCACCACCCCCAAGGAGCCTGCTCCCACCACCACCAAGGAACCAGCACCTACCACTTCCAAAGTGCCAATACCTACTACATCCAAGGAACTAGCACCTACCACCCCCAAGGAATCAGCACCCACCACTTCCAAAGAACCAGCACCCACTACCCCCAAAGAACCAGCACCCACCACGCCCAAGGAACCAGCACCTACTACCCCCAAAGAACCAGCACCCACCATGCCCAAGGAACCAGCACCCACCACCCCCAAGGAGCCAGCACCCACTACGCCAAAGGAACCAGCACCCACAACCCCCAAGGAGCCAGCACCCACCACTCCCAAGGAACCAGCACCCACCATGCCAAAGGAACCAGCACCCACCACTTCCAAGGAACCAGCACCCACCACGCCAAAGGAACCAGCACCCACCACCCCCAAGGAACCAGCACCCACCACCCCCAAGGAGCCAGCACCCACCACTCCCAAGGAACCAGCACCCACCATGCCCAAGGAACCAGCACCTACCACTCCCAAAGAGCCAGAACCCACTACGCCCAAGGAATCAGCACCCACCACCCCCAAGGAGCCAGCACCCACTATGCCCAAGGAACCAGCACCTACCACTCCCAAAGAGCCAGAACCCACTACGCCCAAGGAATCAGCACCCACCACCCCCAAGGAGCCAGCACCCACTATGCCCAAGGAACCAGCACCTACCACTCCCAAAGAGCCAGAACCCACTACGCCCAAGGAATCAGCACCCACCACCCCCAAGGAGCCAGCACCCACTACCCCCAAGGAGCCAGCACCCACTATGCCCAAGGAACCAGCACCCACCACGCCCAAGGAACCAGCACCCACCACTCCCAAAGAGCCAGAACCTACCACCCCCAAGGAGCCAGCACCCACCATGCCCAGGGAGCCAGCACCCACCACGCCCAGGGAGCCAGCACCCACCACCTCCAAGGAGCCAGTACCCACCATCCCCAAAGAACCAGCACCCACCATCCCCAAGGAGCCTACTCCCACCACCACCAAGGAACCAGCACCCACTACTTCCAAAGAGCCAGCAGCACCCACTACTCCCAAAGAACCAGCACCTAAAACCCCCAAAGAACAAGAACCTACCACCCCCAAGGAACCTGCTCCAACCACACCCAAGGAACCAGCACCCACCAACCCCAAGCAACCTGCTCCAACCACACCAAATGAACCAGTACCCACCAGTGCTAAGGAACCAGCCCCCACCAACCCCAAGGAACCTGCTCCAACCACACCCAACGAACCAGCACCCGCAAACCCCAAGGAACTGGCACCCACTACCTCCAAGGAGCCTGCTCCCATCAACCCCAAGGAACCTGTTCCAACCACCCCCAAGGTAGCAGCACCCACAAACCCCAAGAAACCTGCCCCCACCACCCCCAAGGAGCCTGTTCCAACTACGCCTCTGACACCTGCTCCTACTACCACCATGGGGGCTCCCACTACCAAGACTCCTGCTGAATCAACTCCTGAGTCTTCCACAGGACCCACACCAAAGGTTCTTGAAAACAGCCCCAAGCAGCCTGCTGTACCTACAACTAAGACTCCTGGAGTGATCCAATCTGAAATGATCACAACAGCTAAAGACAAGAACACAGAAAAAGACATACACACTACACCTGAAATGACAACAGCTGCAACTAAAACAGAAGACAAGACTCCCGAAGCCAAAATCACAAGCACAATCAGGCAAGTGACATCTGCCACAACTCAAGACACCACGTCATTCAAAGTCACTACTCCGAAGGCAACAACTCTTGCACCCAAAGTAACCACGTCAACCAAAAAGACAACTACCACTGAAGAGTCCGCGAATAAATCTGAAGTAGTAACACCTGCACCGAAAGACACAGCTACTGGTGCTAAAGCAACTCCTAGCCCCCCCAAACCAACCAAACCATCCAAAAAGCCCACTTCTACTAAAAAGCCAACCAAAGTGCCCAAAAAGCCCACTTCTACCAAGAAGCCAAACACACCAAAAGTGAAGAAACCAAAGACTACCCCACCCCTGCCAAAGACAACTACACCAACCCTGTCTGAACTGAACCCTGCCTCTGTGGCAGAAGCCATGCTCCAAGCCACCAGAAGCCCCACCCCAACTCGAGACACAGAAACCGTCGAAGCACACCCAAAGAACGAAGGTGCAGAGGAGCAAGAGAAGCCTTATGTGATCCCCAGGCCCCCTGGCTTCATCCCTATACTTGTCCCAGGCACTGAGTACATAGTGAGAGGACCCAGTGACGGCATCATCACCAACCCCATGCTCTCAGGTAATCACCAGCTACTTATATTTTTAAAATTGATAATGTCTTACTACCACTCACCAGATACATTACCTAGAACCCTGGCCTTGTAAGCGAGCCAAAGACTAGTCATGTAAGCTTACTCAGTCTTCAGGAAGTGGAGTAATAATTGGGGTAGGAATTCAGTCCATTTGTGCCTGTAAGGTGCAGAGATGACACAGAGTGTCAGTCAAATTTAGCTGGGAGTCTATCCTCAAAGTACAATGCAAATCAAAAATTCCTATTACTTCCTTTTCCAAACCATTCCAAAGGGACTCAGACTGAACACGTGTTCACATTCTGACATGAAAATCTAATTTACATGACCAAGGTAACCTGGCCCACTCCAATTCATAACTTACTTTCATCTAATACCTTTGAGTAGTACCATCTCTTCTCTTTCAACCTCTGGAATTCAAAAACTTCAAACTGTGCCCTTAAAGAACTTAGGAAAAGATGAACAAGAAGTGGAACTCTGTGGAGGATTCAAAAAGATAATTCTGTTCTGCATGAATTTTTTTTATCAGTTTTAGATGAGACCAATTTGTGCAATGGTAAGCCAGTAGACGGGCTGACTACGCTGCGCAACGGGACACTGGTTGCATTTCGAGGTGAGCTGGGTGCACCCTTGCGTTCCTGCTGTCATTCTGCCCAAGTGTTTGTAAAAACCAAGCAGTGAGAGGGTGCTAGTCAGGGCGAACTTTCTGCAGGGCAATTGACAGATGACCTTGATTTAACCATGAGAACCTGAGAGTAACTAAAATAACAGGTTAGCAAAATGAGACACATTAAATAAAACACCAAAAAAATAAAGACCTTGAACGAATTCTTGAGGTTTTTCCTACTATTAGGATTTAAAAGGCAGTTAGTTCAAGCTTTAATTTCTTACAAAAAAGAAAAAAAATAGGACTTCAGGGTTTGTGTTCCTTGCTGTTTGAAAATAACATCGCTATTGGGAAGCATCATGCTGTGGGAGAGAAACAAACAGCAGTCATTTCATGTTAATTCTTTCCTGTATTCTGCTGGTCCAGTCCTGAAACATTTGGGTTAAACCTGTACAGAAACAAATCATACTTACACAGTAGTGGCTGGAGGCTTTTATATCTGCCTAATTTAAAAAAGAAACTGAGGTTTAGTGAATGACTTTCTGTAAATTACAGGCTAAAGGTTTTTCTTTCAAAGGTTATGCTAAATTTGACTTAATACCTGTTCTCAGAAATGCTCCAATACTACCTTCTGTGTCTGCCTATGCTTCTAGAAATATGATGCTCATGAACACATTAAGCCTGTATTTCTCTATGATAACCATTAAAAATGTTCTTGTTTTGGCTTCCTTGGGAGAGAAGTTTTAATATTCAGCTTGTAGGCTGACGTATCTTTCTCTCAGGTCATTATTTCTGGATGCTGAACCCATTCAGTCCACCATCTCCACCTCGCAGAATTACCGATGTCTGGGGCATACCTTCCCCCATTGATACTGTTTTTACCAGATGCAACTGTGAAGGAAAAACTTTCTTCTTTAAGGTAACAAAAATACTGAGGGGTGGTAGCAAACAGTAACTGCAGTTTATTATGCCAGCATAAATCACTCTAATCTACAATTTAGAAGTATCCTATTTTAACAAACTGTTCAAAGCTTAGTTAACACTTAATTTGGTAACATTAATGATTAACTAATTCAAACATCTAAGTTAATGCTTTCCCCCTACACTTAGATCTAAGGATCTCTTTTTCCCCAAAAAACTGTTAACATAATTTTTTCTTTTAAAATATCAGGATTCTCAATACTGGCGATTCACCAATGATATAAAAGATGCAGGGTATCCCAAACAAATTGTGAAAGGATTTGGAGGACTAACTGGAAAAATAGTGGCAGCTCTTTCAATAGCTAAATACAAGAACAGGCCTGAATCTGTGTATTTTTTCAAGAGAGGTATGTGTTATATAATTGAAACAATTACAAAGCTTTTTACAAATTGATTTTTATTTAATATTTTATTACTTGGGTTTACTATCAAAGGGTATCTTTAAGAGCTGGAATCAAATATTTCCAATGAAAATAAAAATGAAGGGCTTTGGTTGGCTTTTTAGTAGAAGTGGGCTTTTTGGATGGTTTGGTTGGTTTGGGGGGGCTAGGAGTTGCTTTAGCACCAGTAGCTGTGTCTTTCGGTGCAGGTGTTACTACTTCAGATTTATTCGCGGACTCTTCAGTGGTAGTTGTCTTTTTGGTTGACGTGGTTACTTTGGGTGCAAGAGTTGTTGCCTTCGGAGTAGTGACTTCATTTCTTGACATGCATATCAATTCTTCTGAGTTTTTAGGTCACTAATAAAAGAATATCATCATTTACTTTCAATAAAGTTTAAATACATGATTTTGCAATTTGCTGAATTTACTCAACCTGTATTTCAGGGCTTAGTACTGAGTAACACACTTGTTCAATACCCATTATTAATATCTGGAAATATTTTTATGCAAAATTAGAAAAAATACTGACCATTTACTTCACATTGTAAAACTATCTTTTCTTAGAGGATTAAAATTCATTTTCGCATTCTATTTCCTAATACGTAATAGGTGGCAGCATCCAGCAGTACACTTACAAGCAGGAACCTGTCAGAAAGTGTACGAGACGGACGCCTATAAATTATTCCGTGTATGGAGAAACGGCCCAGATTAGGAGGCGGCGCTTCGAGCGGGCCCTGGGACCACAGACACATACCATCAGAATCCACTACTCACCAGTCAGAGTTGCTTACCAAGACAAAGGTAACATTTAACTGATTTATAGATTCTTACACATGACTATTCATCAAATTGCTGTAATATTTTTAAGCTTTCTAATGTAAAACACATCAATTTGAGTGAGTAAACAAAGATCAATCTTTTATTTTTGGGTGGGTAAAAGCAGTTTTCTTAAGTTTGTTCACTATAAAAAATACTACTTATCAAGTACCTCTTACCAACAGCACTGAATACAAATCTGTCACTTTCAAAATTATTTCTCAATATTTCAATACTCGGGGATTAGTGCTACATCAGAGGGCAAAAACTGTAGCACAGAAATCAACTCACTATGTAACAGTGATAAGTGAACACAGTGAGATCAATATGCAGGTTTACCTGGTTCTTTGTAAGATGAATGACAAGATACTCTTAAATCTGCCTTTTATTAAAAATGTCATTTGTAGGTTTCCTCCATAATGAAGTTAAAGTGAGTACAATATGGAGAGGGCTTCCAAGTGTGGTCACCTCAGCTATATCACTGCCCAACATCAGAAAACCTGATGGCTACGATTACTATGCTTTTTCTAAGGGTAAGTTCTCAAGTTAACATTTTAACAGCATCCCAAGGGAATCTCACTTTTGAAAACATGAATGTTAAGGAAAGCGCAAACATGAAATGTGCAATGGTGATTGAGTGGGGAGTTACATAGTTGCTGTGAAGCCAGTTTAGATTTCTGCTTTCATTTCAATTAAACCAGATGATACTGTAGCCCATTCTGCTCTCATCTTCATGGGATTATAATAAAGCATCCAATTACTCGAGCAAAACTGCTGCTGAAGGCGGTCCTTTACTTGTCTCAACCATGGCATCCAACGGTTGCCTTGTTTGCCACAGTTACACTGACTTGCTGCATTACAGAGTTCTTAAGATAAAAGATGCTCTGAGAAATTTTAATTGAATTTATTATTCAGGATATTTCTCTGGAAAGCTTAGAAATTATTATTTTGCTTATGAGTCTATAATATAAATGACATCAGAATGTACTTTTTAAAAATGGATAAAATCCAAGTGAAATTTTTTAGACCAACTTGGTTATTCTTAAATGCTTACTATAAAAAGATTCAAACATGACTTTTACTGAAAGATCACTTTGTCAAGGTAACTGTTTTCGTCAGAAAGTTGAAATCTAGTAATAAAAATATATCTGATATTAAAATGATAAACAATGAATGCAGTACCAGTTATTTTGAATTCATGTGTTTTTCTAATTAAAAAACAATTTCTCTTTCATTTAGATCAATACTACAACATTGATGTGCCTACCAGAACTGCAAGAGCAATTACCACTCGTTCTGGGCAGACCCTATCCAAGATCTGGTACAACTGTCCTTAGACTGATGGGCAAAGGAACAGTCAACTAATGAAAATGAAGAAAAGAATGATACATTTTGACATTCAAATACATTTTATTAATAAAGCATGTTGAGACAAGCATACCAATTTAAATATAAAAATGTTTTTAAACTTGACAGTCATTACACTAAAAGAGATTTGATGATCTTATTCACACTTATAGTTTACAGATCATTTAATTAATATTTCCTCTATTTATTCCTCCTCTTCCTCCCATTGCATGGCTCACACCTATGAGAAAACAAAAAACAAACGAAATAAATTGAGTGTATCTTTCTTTTTTAAAAAGATTTATTATTTATTTGAAAGTCAGAGTTAAGTGGAGAGAAAGAGTGAGACAGAGAGATTTTCCATCTGCTGTTTCACTTCCCAGATGGTCACAATGGCCAGGATGAAGGCAAGAGCAAGGAGCTTTATCTGGGTCTCCCACATGAGTAGCAAGGGCCTAAATACTTGGGGCATCTTCTGCTGCCCTTCCCAGGCCACTATTCAGGAGCAGCTGGGCCATGAACCAGCACCCATAAGTATGCTGGCATCACAGGTTGCTTTATCCGCTATGCCACAACACCAGCCCTGAATGTATCTTTTATTTTCAATGTGAAGTATCTCAGCAACACGGATATAAAACCATTAAAATATTCCACATCCTTGATGGAAATCACTATAAGTTAGATTAATATTTTATGGTAAGAATGAAACCTAACCGTTACAGGAGAAAATGAAAATATTATAATTTATATTTTCTTACTAACAAAAAGTCACAAAGCTTCTTTCTGTTGCATAAAAATATTTAACAAAATAGTATCAACAGGTAGAGTGTAATAAATGAACATGCAGCACTGGAACACTTCAGATCTTCTAATTCTTACTCTAGACTTAAGGAAGAACCAGTAAATACAAAGCATAAGCATACATTCATTATGTACCAATGGTGTACAACTGTATCTTTACAAGAGGCTTACTGACTAGTGGGTATATACTCAATATATTATTAATCAATCCCTGGAACATTAAAAAAAAAAGTGGTAAGCCTAAGGATTAGAAAATTTATTTCATTTATTATTATCCCACACTCTATCAGGTACTCACTATGTCAGAAATTTACCTCTCTGTCTGTTAAACTGACGACCACGGACACCTTGTCTCAACGTTGTCTGAAGTCTGACTCGTCTGAAAGGCTTTGGTTGACTACTGCTGGTATCTAAGAAAAACATTAAGATACAAGAAAAACAATCAAAAAACAGAAAAGCAGTTACAAGGCCAAAAAATCTGCATGGGTAAAATGAGATATGCCCATTTGCTTTCAGTATTTAAGCTTTTTTTCCCCCTTAAATGAAGGTCATTTAACAAAAAAAGGGTAAAAGGTTAAAAAAAAAACCCCAAACTCTTATTTAAGGAAATAAAAATGCTTGCTGCTTTCACTTATTCATTCCACTAATTTAATGAATATTTACTTGGTGATTACACGTGCATCAGACATGGTGCTAAGTGAGGGGAACTTGGCAGGCCTCACAGCGGGTACTTGTGAGCACACCACACTGGCGGTATCTGAGTCTGCTCTTTCTTTGGACACCCCATATCCAATCATTAGCAAAGCCTGCTAGCGCAACTTTAAATCTGTATCCCAGATCTGACCATTTCTTATAACCTTAACTCTACCATCTTGTCTAAACCACTGTCATCTCTTAGTGCAAAGCACTGCAATGGCCTCCAAATTTTCTTTTTTCTGTGCATTGCTTATTTCAGTCTTTCTCTATGACAGCAAAGGCTGGGCTGAAGCCAGAAACTCCATCAGGGTTTCCCCATAAGGGCGACAAGCCCAAGCACTTGGGTCATCTTTTACTGTTTTCCTAAGCACGTTAGCCGGGAGCTGGATCAGAAGTGGAGCAGCTGGAACTCTATCTGGTGGTCACACGGGATGCAGGCATTGCAGGTGGTGCTGTATCCCAAATGCGCCACAATGCTGGCCTCTAATGTTATCTTCTTGGTGACGCTTTTGATGAAACTGCATGGCTAGTATAGATACTCAAATATTAGCTAGCCTATTGCTCATATGGGAAGGTAGAGTGTTTAATATTTTCAAATAAATTTAAAGGCATTATAATTTCAACAGACAATACCATTTCTCATGCAGGCTTTAGTAAGATAAAATTGGTACCAATTCTCCTTCTGAGGAAAGATAATTCTCATAGGATGTCAGACTATAATTAGGGGCACAGAACAGCAGTCATTTTATTATTACTTATTAGCTATGTCACCTTGGAGAACCTTTCTGTGCCTCTGTCTGCAAATCTACACAATGGGGATGCGTATCTACCACAAGAAACTGCTGGTGACAACCCAATGAATCAATGTATGTAAAGGGTATAGAAAGATACATGATAACCCTGTTCAAAGTTGGCTCAAAAATTTGAAACGCCAAACTCTGAAACGGTTTATATCAGTAAAGTTCAACATTTTTATGAAGCAATGGTGCCCCACCTTTCAACCTTCCAAATCGAATCTCATGCGCGACCCTGACCTGTAGAACACATAAAAATAGAAGCTACTCTGGTTCCAACAGAGACAGCAGTATGGCTCTTTATCCTCCTTCTGGAGCACCCACCCCCACTATTCCTGTAGTACCTCTGAAGGCCCGGCAGCTCTACGGGAGACATACTAACAATCCGCTGTCTGAATCAAACAGGTGGAGGTGTGGTGTCTGCATTTCTGACTGCCAGTGTCAATATGAAACGATGTAAATATAAAGCAAGTTTCCTTTAATAACAAAACTTCTCCTTTATGTAATGTATCTTAAAACTCAGAGGAAAAAAAATCATTGATTTGTTACCAATAAAACTGTCTTCTCACACAACTTTGATTTCTAAAAGCAGCACTGCAGCCTTACCTACGGAAGAACTGGAAGGAGGGTCCTGGCTGGTGGACGGGAGATCTGACTCATCAGATGCCTGAACGGGTTCCTCTTCTTGCTGGCTATCGATTTCTAGGCCGGCTTCTGAGCTAATACTAAGAAAGGAGAACAAAATTTGATAAGAAAATATAAAACTGGCTTTAGAATGCATCTTAAATTGTTCTCAAACTCTTTTCGGTATGGCTTATTACTTATATGACCCATAGCAGCCAGGGCTGTTTGGCACACTGGTTAAGAAGCTTGGATGCCCGCATCACATACTAAAATGTCTGGATTTGGATTTGAGTCCTGGCTCTGCTTCTGATTCCAGCTTCCTACTGATGCACACCCTGGGAAGCAGCAAGTGATGGCTCAAATAGGTGCGTCCCTTCCACTCGTGTGGGAGACCCATATGAGGTCCCCAGCTTTGGCTTGGCCCAGCCCCAGACATAAAGGGCATTTTGGGGAGTGAACAGTAGATGGGTAATATGTGTCTTCCAAATAGAAAGCAATAAAAAAATTACTCCAACTCCCTTCTAACTAAAAATTACACGCTCTGATACTGGTAACTCTTATCTCAATTGTAGACGTTTCAATTTAGTTTTTATTTTACTTTTATTGGTTACTTTCTTCCTGTTAACAAGGATGTTCACATTCTTGCTACTCACAGGAAACACGTTATCTAGATTTTCATAAATCCCAGAACAACTTTTAGGGGAGCAGAGTACTAAAGTAATTCATATAGTCACAATTATTAACAGGTCACCAGACCCTTGCCACAGAGTTAGATTAACAGGCTATGGGTATGAAGAGCTGGAATCTGCTCAGTTTTTTCAAGCATACATAAACGCTAACAGTTACTGGTAACAATCAGCAGAGGGCATCTCAGAATTGTGGGCTGCAGTTGAGTACAGGAGAGTGTAAAGAGTGTGGGACGGATGCCAGAGTTTCAAATCCAGGTTGAGCTGGTTATCAGTAGCACAGTCTAAGCTCTGAGTCCAACTGTTACCGTTCGTATAATTTATGGGAGAATCTGTTGCAGGAATACTGTGTGGCTTAGTAATAATATATGTAAAATGTCCTCCACACACGGTATAGAATTAATAGCAGACAGCATTCTCCCCAAGGTTTGTAACCTACCAAACATCAGGCACTAACAGACCTGCATTTCCCCTTATATGCTAGAGTTGACCTACAATTTTTCTAAGATGTTACTAAGCAAGTAAATCCTGGACCTCTACCTAGGAAGTTTGGGTCCTACTTCTAGCCTGCCTCTGACCATGGAGCAGACCAATGTCTCTGTTTTATTAAGTTATCCTGAAAAATACCAGAAAAATATCTAATTTGTACAAAGTCAGTATTTCAGGCATCAAAGTCTTCATATACATAAATAAGGGTGAGAATTACTTGTGAGCCCACTAAGTAGAAAGTAAGTCATTTCTTAACATTCCTGATTTTTATAGAAAGACTCTTTCCTTGAGGGGAAAAGTTCAAGCAGCTGTATCAATGGAAGGGTACCAGTATTTTTAGTGAAATACCTTGTTTTAGCATATATTCATGTGTTTTTCAGGGATATAACAGTTCTAAGAACTATCCTCAATTAAGATCTCAAAGTTCTAAACTGTGTTACTATATTCAAAGTAGTTTTCTAATGTATGGTTTAACTTCTCAGGAGAATGCTACTGAGAATTAAGCATAACAGACTGCTCCCTGGCTCAAGGAAAACAGTTAGATACATCCAAAGAAAGAAAAGAGTACAAATGAACTTTTACCCTTCCGATTCTGCCTCCACAAATACTTCATCTCCATCATCAGCTGCAGCAGTTTCATTTGTGGTGGATAAAGCACCAGTGGATGTTGTCACCATTGGGACAGACTGGGAAGCATGTTCCGAGGCATCAGAGGTGGTACTCTCAGTAAACACAGTCACTTTAGAAAGGAAAGAAGCTTTAACTTCGTGGTTCATTGAATTTTTACCCAGAAGGTATTTCATGAAACGCGAGATCTACTGATGTGCCTTCAAGACCCACCTGGGGCTGCTACTTGCAGAGGAGTCGTGGGAACACTTCGGCCCCCTGACTCTTCTTCGTGAGCCAGGAAGAGGGGTGTTTCATACATTCCTAAACCTAAAGATAATTCTGAATGTTAATGAATGCCAGCTATCAGAAAGAAAAAAAATTAGAGATGTAAAGTTTGTTGAAACCCACAATTTATTCTGTAAAACAAGTCTACCTCTCAAAATTTCAAACAGGATTTACATCCATTCTTTAAACGCCCTAACACTATTTAAAGCAGGCTATTCTTTTTTTTTTTTTTTTAGATTTTTTTTTAATTTGAAAGAGAGTTACAGAGAGGCAGAGGCAGAGAGAGAGAGAGAAAGAAAGAGAGAGAGAGAGAGATCCTCCATCAGCTGGTTCACTCCCCAGATGGCCACAAATGCTGGTGCTGAACCGATCCGATCCGAAGCCAGGAGCTTCTTCCAGGTCTCCAATGTAGGTGCAGTGGCCCAAGGACTTGGGTCATCTTCCACTGCTTTCCCAGGCCATAGCAGAGAGCTGGATTGGAAGTGGAGCAGCCGGGACTTGAACCGGTGCTCATATGGAATGCCGGCACTGCGGGTGGCAGCTTTACCTGCTACGCCACGGCGCTGGCCCCAGCACGTATTCTTCAAAAAGCAATTATTAAAGATGCTCTCAGCAGTTTCGTACATGCTAACTTTATTGAGTAACTACGAACTAGGTATGATGTGAGAATCTACCTCTTACTCAAACTGCAATATATTATTATTTCCCCCTTTTGGTAATAAAACTGAAACTTAAGAAAGTTAACTTTCCTTAAAGTCACAAAAAATCAATGGTAATACTCCAATTTAAGCCCATATCTCAAGTCCAAGAAATCATCCTAACATACAAAGTCATGTAACATTTTAATTTTATATAAAGTTAACTCCCAATTTCACACTAACAGAGGCTTGCTATGTTAGAATTAGCATCCCAAATGATTGGGAGTAGTTTACATCACATGTATTTATTGAGGGATGCAGATTAATCTTTCATTTTGAGATAATGTAAAACATATGCATTTTATATATAAATCTCATGCATAATCAACGCACAGAACGTTAGCATCACAGAAATACAGAGGGTTATATCAACCCCAGCTGAGGATTAAAAGGTAACCAATTCCACAACCAGCATCATTCATATGCAAATAATCAACTCCTCTTTCTTAATTCAGGGATCCTTTTATTCCACATATTTTTAAATGGAATAATGCTGGGGCTGGTGCTGTGGAGTAGTGGGTTCAACCACCACCTGCAGTGCCAGCACCCCCTATGGGTGCCGGTTCACTTCCCAGCTGTTCCACTTCTGATCCAGCTCCCTGCTAATGTGCCTGGGAAGGAAGTAGAAAATTGCCCAAGTCTTTGGGCCCTTGTACTCATGTCGGAGACCAGGAAGAGGTTCTTGGCTTCAGTCTAGCCCAGCTCCGGCTTTTGTGGCATTTGGGGAATGAACCAGCTGATGGAAGATGTATCTCTATCTCTCTGCCTTTCAAATAAAACAAATAAACCTTAAATAAATAAAATAAAATGAATAATATTAAGGGAAGAAAATCCTACCAGTCTTACATGTTGAACTAGAAATGTTCTAAGTACCAAACTATAGGCTGCATCTCTCACCTTTAAAACAGCTGGCAGTGCCTATGTATACTGATGGGTGCAACATATACTCCTGAACACATGCTACATGTGACATCACACCAGGAGCAGGGATACAAATGTAAAAGCCAGTCCTTATGCTCACAGAAGTTACAACTGTTGGGAAGATAAGAATCCTATCTAAGATATAACACTTAGTAGTAGTAAGCATAAAACAAAATTCTCCATAATTTAGCATAGGGATTATTTTCATATCACCTCTAAAAAATTTTTTTAATTGTTCCTACCTCCTTTAAAATCTCATCACAACAGCTTATTAGCAAACATACAAATCCAGGAACTCTAAGAGCTTATTTATGGTATTCACCTCCTTGAGAAGCGAGCTGGCCAAGATCGGAGTGACTAGAACTTGTTTGTGGCATATCTTCAGGTGGCCCAAACCGGAATCTAGGAACACCAGCAACCTGTGGGGAACTAAATGGATAAAAATTAATTTAAGATAAATTTAAACTTAACTCTGTTTAAATCTCAGTGATGTAAATAATATAGGAAGCAAACCTGTGATTTTTATAAAAATAACTTTCAGTTCTCCTAAACTATGCCTCATTTCTTGAATTTGCTGGAAGCAACACAAACTTAATATGAAGTAGGTAGAATAGAGATAGGAGTAACATCATGAGACAAATTAGTGAAATTAATTAATTTATGCTAATGTACTTGAGATATTACCTGATTCTGATTCCACTTCTGTAACTGTTAGGAATAAATTAGTTCTTCATTTGAATTAACAAGTCCACTGTTTATGTCTCCAGCATGACTTCCAGGTGTTTAGGTTGTAGTTAGCTGCTTTCAAGTTGGCTTTCATAATAACACCATAAATGGTGATCAATAAAACTACCAACATCTATACTCTAAATGTGTTAATACAAATTAAGCTCTTTGATTCTCACAATTTATGGGGCAGGAATTATGGCACTGTTACTTCCGTTTTAAAAATGAGGGTACCAGGGCTGGCGCTGTGGCATAGCAGGCAGGTAAAGCCACTGCCTGCTCCACTTCCAATCCAGTTCTCTGCTATGGCCTGGGAACACAGTCTTTGGGCCATTGCACCTGCATGGGAGACCTGGAAGAAGCTCCTGGCTCCTGGCTCCTGGCTCCTTGGGCCTCTGAACACATGTGGGAGACCCAGAAGCTCCTGGCTCCTGACTTCGGATCGGATCAGCTCCAGCCATTGCGCCATCTGAGGAGTGAACCAGCAGATGGAAGATCGACCTGACTCTACCTCTTTCTGTAAGCTTTCAAATAAATAAAAATAAATCTTAAAAAAAAAAAAAAAAATGAGGGTACCCAGGAACAGAGAACCTAAGGAGCTTGGTACACTGGTAAATGGCAGAACCCAGGGTCTACAAAGCATTTTGACTCTAAAGAACCTGCTCTTAACAACTGTTATATTGCTTTTAAATCTAAAATTTTTTTTTTAAAGATTCTTTATTTGAAAGAGTTACGGAGAGGGAGAAAGAGAGGTAGAGAAAGAGAGAAAGAAAGAGAGGGAGGGAGGGAGGTGGGTAGGTCTTCCACCTGCTAGTTCACTCCCCAATTAGCCACAATGGCTGGAGCTGTGCCTATCCGAAGCCAGAAGCTTCTTCCAGGTCTTCCACGTAGGTGTAGGGGCCCAAGCACTTGGGCCACCTTCTGCTGCTATCCCAGGCCACAGCAGAGAGCTGGATTGGATGTAGAGCAGCCAGGTCTTGGACTGGTGCCCATATGGGATGCCAACACTGCAGGCGGTGGCTCAACCCGCTATGCCACAGTGCTGGCCCCTAAATATAATTTTTTTAAAAATAAAAATTAATCTTTTATGACTTTTTATCCATTGGTCTATGGACATGTCCAGAGAATTTTAAAATTTAAAAAATTTTAAATGTGCAATGTGACATTTTAACACTTGTAAACAATTTTAAATGATCAGATCAGGGTAACTGGTGTTATCTGTCACTTCAAAACATTTATCATTTGTGTTGGGAACATTCAAAGTCATCTCTAGTACCTATTTTTGTGATACAAATGTTTCATTCATTTCTGAATAATTTTCCCTAACGTGACACCCTCAGCCCTCCTACCCCAAGGGGATATTAGTGTTTGGCAGAACAAATAATGAAATCAATAAAATGAACATGGAAGTAGGAAGATTATATGTTTTTCTTTCACTAACTTACTGAATCGCTTCAGCAAATCCATCAGTGCGATGTGGCACCACAAGAGTTGGAGTACTTGGAACAGTTCTGTCTTCGTCGTCAAAAAAATGCTGCTGCTAAACAGAGAGACAGGGCAGGAGTTCCAGGTGCATTCCAGAGCATGCTGTGAGCCACGCAAACACATGCTGAACAAATGAATTACTTCCACAAGGCGGGTAGGCACTTACCATGCCACCTATTCCTGGAGTCAACTGAAGCCCACGCCCTACAGACTGCCTCCGTGTCATCTGAATTCTCTGTATGCCAAGAAAGGAATCACATTTGTTTTAAGGAATTAGGCAATGAAACAGTATCAAAAGATACAGCTTACTATGTTGGCAATAAAAGTAACTGGAAATCTGAGCAGATACGTGATCATCAGGTTATTTTCTCAAGAATAACTGCCACAAAATCAGTGAGAAATTTTTAATCACACAGACTACAATATTAACAGAAAACATTTTACTAACCAACAGATAAAACATTAACTGATATTTAAATGAAAAACAATCTATGGATGTGAAGGGATTCATTTCCTATCTCACTGAAAATGTGGACAGATGCTTGTGGATCTTAAGGGGTGATTAAACTTCGACATTCAAATGGCAGTGTTTGACTTCTCATAAATTGTTTCCTGGTTATTTCTAAATTTATCCAATTATATACAACTCATTAATTTCGTAAATACTTTTTATTTGTTACAGAAAGAAAGAAGGACAAAGTGATTATCTTCCATCGGCTAGCTGGCTCACTTCACAAATGTCCAAAACACCAAGGCGTTGTCAGCAGATGCCAGCCGCTAGGAACTGATCCAGGTCTCCCAGGGGACCCAAGCACTTGAGCCAGCACCAGCTGCCGCCTCTGAGGGTGTGCATTAGCAGGAAGCTGGAATTAGAAGTGGAGCCAGGACTCAAACCCAGGCACTTCAATATGGAAGGCAGGCATCTCAAAGAGCATACATCTTAACTGCTGTGCCAAATGCCTGACCTCATTCATTAATTTAAAAAATGGAAATAATCTGTGATCAAATGAGTTCCTTAAGTAGAACAGAAATGTCCTTATTTTTTTTGTATGTGCTTTTATATGTGCTTCTTGGAGAAACAAGTTGTCAAAACAAGTAGTGAGCTGCGAGCACGTCACCTGTAGAAATACTAACCATAATTTTATTTGCTGTGACCTATTCATTTTAATTTGTATTTAACGTTTAATAACTTTGCCTTTACAGTGCACTCAATGTATGAAATAAGTTTCAAGGATATCAGATTAGTTTCAGTTCAACACATTTTATAAAGCCATGTCAAACATTAAAAAGTTCATTCAGGGGCCAGCGCCGTGGTGTAGTGGGTTAAGCCACTGCCTGCAGCACCAGCATCCCATATGGATGCTGGTTGAAGTCCCAGCTGCTCCTCTTCTGATCCAGCTCTCTGCGTATGGCCTGGGAAAGCAGTGGAAGATGGTCCAAGTTCTTGGTCCCCTGCACCCATGTGGGAGACCCAGAAAAAGCTTCTGGCTTCAGATTGGCCCAGTCCCAGCTGTTGTGGCCATATGGGGAGTGAACCAGAAGATGGAAGACCTCTCTCTCTCTTTCTCTGTAACCCTACCTCTCAAATAAATAAATGAATCTTAAAAAAAAAAAAAAAAAAAGTTTATTTCATTCTGGAAAAAAAAAAAAAAAACCAAGAAAAAAAAAAAAAAAGAAACAGGAGTGTCTCGGAAAGGGACAAATCAAGATTTTTAAAGAGCTCATTCTCTTGGATGACCAGCACCCAGTACTTCCACTACCTGGACTGGTGGTCCCAGCTCCTGTGGGGGAGCATGAATGGTCAGTCGAGGGGGGAGGGGGTGTGGTGGGCGTCGTGGGGACTGGGGTGCTCGAGGGGCTTGTCTTTCAGATGCGGATGACGGCTGCTGTTCTCTAGAAATCTCCTGGGAAAAGGACTCTGCCGGACCTGTATTCCCATCACCTACGGGAGAAGAGATGCTCACTTTTACACTGACCACAAAATAGCTTAAGAGAAACCCTGCAAGTGTGAATCTCACCGTTAGGAATGTTCACCTCACAACTATTTTCACGACTACAAGGTGTGGGGGGAAAGAACACAGGCTCCAGACTCACAGACAGTGGAGTCTCCCACGATCAGCTGTGGGGCCTCAGGCAAGTACCTGAAGATTTCAAATGCTGGACATAAAGCACTTACCTCAACAAGTGACCAGCATTTAATAATGGTGGCTTCTATCCTCCTTTATAGAGTGGGCAAATTACCCAGAAGTCGGGCCAACGAGGCCTTAATTAACAAACAGGGAGGAGGAGATTGGGCAAATGCTTTCCGAGGAAACTTTATATTCTAGTTTTCCTGAATTCAAATTTCAATGGCTCTTCAAATGTTAACAGCTTCTATGCACACTGCAGAAACAACAGAAGCTGTCTTCCATGATGAAAAGTTGAACAGGGTATCACAGAATCAGATCCTTGGTATAATATGAATGACCTTGGTGAAGCCACTATAATGTGATTTAGATTCTTCACTGATACCTAAACCTAGGTTTAGGGTTGTAACACATTACAAGTTGCTCATAAAAGCATTCAAGTAACCTTTAGCAATGTGCCAAATCCATCCACTAACTAAACTACTACATCTATTGTTTGATACACTGACTCCCCCTAAAAAAGAAGAAAAAAACGAAAGAAGGGAGAGCAGGGAGAGAGGAAGACAAAGTCTCCTCCAAGTATGCAGTAAGCTCCTATCCTGTATCTGGAAAAAACCCAAAAAACTCAATGTCTTCCCATTAGTCTATCTATATAGTTTTACTATTGAATCACTACTGATGCTGACTCAGTACTATTACCCATGAAACCAACAATGCTGTACCAGATGATCAGTAATTCTTTAAAACACATTTGAAGGGTCAGTGCTTGGCTACAGTGGGGGTAAGCAAATGCTTTAGATTGGCATCCTATGAGCACTGGTTCGAGTTCTGGTCACTCCACTTCTGATTAAGCTCCCTACTAAGGTGCATGGGAAAGCACTGGAAGGGGGCAAGCACTCGGTCTCCCTGGGAGACCTGAATGGAGTTCTGGACCAGTCCCAGCTGTTGTAGCTATTTACAGAGAGAACCAGAGGGTGGAAGGTCTGTCAGTCTCTCCCTCTAACTCTGCCTTCCAAATAAATAAATATATTCTTAAACATATAAAACATATTTTAAAATAATAGAAAATAAAATAATTTTCCCTAATTTTCATAACCCCCCAATACCTACTAATTTTCAGTGAACCTGTAGGACCTATTTTTTCAAAGATTTAACAACATTCATACTACACTGATAATAAAATTGTTTTTCCCCTACTAGAAAACCAGGCAATATTGGAAAGCTTCAATATTCACAAATTTTGAAACATGCAGCTTGATGAGACTGACCTCTTCTGGTTGTAAGCTGTTATTCCTGTTAGAAGCCCTTGATTTAATTTTCCCACTCACTAATAGCAACAGTAACATATGGCACTTAAAATAATTTAGAGATCTCAAAATGTTTGAATTTTACAGCCATTCAATGAGTTAATATAATGATACCTAACAGCCATAAATATAGACTTCTATGAGCAGAATGGCAATAAAAGTGAGTTAAGAATCAATCCTGTTTGCCAATTTTTATTAAATATGGTTTTTAAATTTTTAAAAAAATTGCTTATTGGGGCCAGCACTGTGGCTAGTGTGTAAAGCCACTGTCTGCAGCGCCAGCATCTCATATGGGTGCTGGTTTGAATCCCGATTGCTCCACTTCTGATCCAGCTTTCTGCTATGGCCTGGGAAAGCAGCAGAAGGTGGCTCAAATCCTTGAGCTCCTGCACCTGCGTGGGAGACCCAGAAGAAGCTCCTGGCTCCTGGTTTCAGATTGGCGCAGCTCTGGCCATTGCGGCCAATTGGGGAGTGAATCATCGGATGGAAGACCTCCCTCCCTCCCTTCCTCCCTCCTCCCTCCCTCCCTCCCTCCCTCCCCCTCTCTCTCTCTAACAAAAATTGTTTGTTTATTTGAGAGGCAGAGAGACAAAGTGTGAAAGAGATACAAAGAGTCAGCTCCCATCTGCTGTTTCACACTTCCCCAATGCCTGCAACAGCTGGCGCTGCACTAGGCCAAAGCCAGGAGCCAGGAACCCAGCATGGGTCTCCTATGTGGGTGGCAGGGAAGCGAGTACTGGAGCCATCACTGCTGCCTCCCAGCGAAGCCGGAAGCAGCAGCAGAGCGAGACTCAAACCCAGACACTGTAGTATGGCATGTGGGCATCCCAAGAGCATCTTAGTCACCAGGGCGAACACCTACCCACTGTGTTTTATTACCTAAATAGTAACAATGCAATTCTAGTTTAGAAAACATTACCAAAAATGTTGAATTATACAAAATGCAAATATCTCACCGCTGTTTTGAGAATCAGCAGCTCTCTGATTACTCTCACCTCCACCCATACTTTCTTCTGTTTCTGTACCCGGATCAGTCCCCTCACCACCCTAAGAACAAAATGTGATGACTTAAGCTTAAATACATCACGAGTATCTTTTAAGAAAAGACGCAATAACAAACAAAACCAAACCACAGCAAAAACCAATAAAACAAACTTCAAAACTATAAAAAATTTTAGTGTCCTGAAAATAAAGGCCTTTCTATATCTCTGGAAAATAACAAGTTTTCTAGGCAAGCTCTTGAAGAAAATGGTCAGAATTCTAGCCTGTTACCTCGGCATCATCAGCTTCATAGCCGTCATTACCGTCTGCACTACCAGTTCCTTCATTACTATCTTCACCCTCGTCTCCCATCCCTGTGTCATCTTCATCATCATCATCATCTTCCTCATCCTCTTCATAGTCCTGGTAGAAAAATCCCCAAGTATAAATAAAGATGTAGGATGTGGCCCATACGTCCTGCACATCGTGACAACACACTTCCGTCAGGACAGAGTTGTCCCGAGAGTTGTGTGTGATCAGGTCAGTGGCACCAAATACCTCAACTTGTACACCCACCAGAATTAGCACAACAACAATCACTTCTGAATGCTAATTATTTGCATGAGATCAAAGTATCAAGGAGTCCATTTTTAATTCCAAATTTAAAGAGTTGAGGGAAAAATGGCACAATTATATTTTACAGTTTTTTAAAAGGTTGCTTTATTAATGAAAATCTCAAATAGAAGCTGTCAACATAAGACTGAATTCTAAAATAAGATACAAAATTTTAACAAAAATATACTTCATTAAGCTACGTATGCTACAAATTACTTCTGAAGTGGACTATGGGGTTTTAAGGAAAAACAAACAAACAAAAAACCTAAAACATCCAGTTTTTTCTTCTTTATCTCCAAAAACTATAGTGCTTTCAATTTCACTTAAAAATGAGATTGTGTTGATTTATCAGGACATAGAAAAAAAAATGATGTATTGAAACAGACTCAGGATTTAGTAGTCAATGTATGAACGCCAGGATTTGGGCACTTTCATCAAACAGTTTAAAAACACTGGATAATTTTAAACTAAATTTATATTACCTCATGTTCTCCATCATTTTCATCCTCCTCCTCCTCTTCATCATCACTATCAATTACAATGACATCATCTCCTTTGCCTTGACCATCCTGGGATGAAGTAGTTGTCTGCTGATCTGTCTGAAGTGGGCCCAGATCTATTTGGAGAGATTGAGAGGTTTCTTCGCTGTCTTCCATGGGTGTATAATCTCCCTGGGTGACTCCCTTTGTAAATACACCAAAAATTTGAAAATTAGATAGGAAGAAATCAAATATACTTAAAAGTTTTGGTGAGATATTATAGGTCAAAGTAAAGACTAAAGAATGGATTGGTAGCATTTTATATATACAACTGCAAAAATAGAATTTGAAATATACACTAATGCAGATAAGCTTTTTGATTTCTTCATTGTCTTCCTACAAAAGAGTATTTTCTAAATCTTACTGGATAACACTCCAATGAGAAAACATTATGTACATATACCTATATTTACTATTAAAGTAATTCTTGCTCAATCTATTCCCATAATTCTATCTTGTTAGCTACTAAAATAAACCATTGTTTCTATTTTTATGTCTTAAAAATTTTTTTTCTTTAAAGATTTATTTATTTGAAAGTCAGAGTTACACAGAGAGAGGAGAGGCAGAGAGAGAGAGAGAGAGAGAGAGAGAGAGAGAGAGAGAGCGCGCGCGCGAGAGCGAGCGAGTGAGGGAGGAAGGGAGGGGTCTTCCATCCGATGGTTCATTCCCCAACTGGCTGCAATGGTCAGAGCTGCGCCAATCCAAAGCCAGGAGCCAGGAGCTTCTTCCAGGTCTCCCACTCAGGTGCAGGGGCCCAAGGACTTGGGCCACCTTCTGCTGCTTTCCCAGGCCATAGCAGAGAGATGGATCGGAAGTGGAGCAGCCGGGTCTTGAACCAGCGCCCATAAGGGATGCTGAAGCTTCAGGCCAGGGTGTTAACCCGCTGTGTCACAGCACCGGCCCCTTATGCATTAAAAATTTCAACTAACATTTATACCTGTATATTTTTATAGGGTATAGTGTAGTATTTCAACACCCAGGCAGCATAAACTTTTAAATCAGGGAATTGGCACTTTGATTTCCTTCTCTTCTAGTTCTTCATAGAGTACATGATCATGAACAGTAGTCAACCCACCGTGCTGCTGAACACTAGAAAGTCTTTGATGTAATTGTGTTTTGGTACCCATTATCTAACTTCCTTGTCTCCCAACCCCTTCCCGGTATCCATAAATTTCTACTCTAAGTTCAGCTGGACTTTAAAGAATATTCCGTAAGAGACAGAATATGCAGTTAATTGTCTGTCTCTGTTTCCACTTATGATATGATAATGACCTCCAGTTCTATCCATTTTATACACTATTATTTTTACTTTTTTCCTGATAGTTACTATAAAGCTTTATACTGTATCTTCTTTTTGGCTAAGTACTCCATACAAATCAAATTTTTACATAAGCCAGCAACAGTGTCTTTTGAACTAAGACATTCCAGAAAATTATGTATATCATAATGGAAGAGATGAGTAAGTCATATCCTAATAAAAAATGTGCCTCAAACTGACATGCTTATTTCATGAAAAGCAACATTTATGAAGAACATATGCTTCATCATCAGAAAACAGAAGACATAGCTGCAACTCATTCAGTAGTGTGAGCATGGTGGAGTGGGAAGCCAAGTGGCACAAGTCACAGACTACTGCCAATCTCAAGAAAATGCTTTTCCTGTAAGATTTTAGAATAATTTAGTAAAGTCTGGAAATACAATAGAAATTCACATATGATCTCAAATTGTTTTTATGTTCCTCAGATGTATAAGACAGATGTCATCATGTATGATGTCATCAAGAATTTTCTTTTGTGTTTTTAGTCAAGAAAAATAACTTAAGAAATGAGTAGCTTCAGATAATTGTTTAATTTTACACAAGATCAGAATAAAATTATCCTCAAGTTATTCAGAAACTATTCATTTAAGCTTAAGAGTAGAGCTAGAAACTAAACAGCCTGAGCTCAGATGCTGTGTGAACTTGGGTCTATATTAGCTATTAAATACAAATGTCTTAGAACAAAACTGGTATTTATGAGTTCTGTGGTAAGTATTAAAAGTTAATAATTAGTATTATGTATGAATTCTCTCATCTTGCAAGGCAGATGATGAGAAAAAAAAGGAGCAACATTTCAAAAGTCTAATTTATCGCTGATAACTTCTTCAGGTACATTATAATACTAAAATTTAAGTTACATTTTTGCAACAAGTAGAACAACTGAGAATGAGTGAGATATAGCCACACAGCTTCAAGTGGTAGAACTAAGAACCCAGTGTTTTGCAGCTTCAGAGTCTACGCTCTTAGCCTTTGGAGGAGCCTGAAAGGAGAGTTCAAAAGCTGAAGAAGTGTACAAATGCATCTGCTTCCACGGGTTCATTTTGTAAGGAACACAATACTGGACAGCCAGTGGGGCATCATGGATTAACTCAGTGTTCAATCAGCACTCTGGGCCTTCCGAATAACTACAACTCTGCACTTGGAAATCTGTGCTTTGTAGGAGCAAAATCATTCCTTTAAAGGCAGTATACCTATAGGAGTAAAATAAAGCAGAAAGTGTACCGGTTCATTTTAAATATTTCACTGATCTAAAACAAGTTAAAAGGTTTCAATTTGTTAAAGCTAATTTCATTAATCAAAAATTTGTTATTGTCAATGTTTGTTCTTACTTCTCCAATGGAATCTTGAGAATCCTGGTTATACACTTGTGGCTCTACCTCCCCATCAGTACTTTCTTCTGCCATAGCTTCTTCCTGAATCACAATACATAAGTATGATTAACAGTACCAATGCAGTGGACAGTTACCCATTCTGTGAGAATTCTCAATAAAACAAAACTCAAACTGATAATTTTATGAAGCTATGTATCAGAAATATTAAAATAACACACATAAAATTTCATATCTTAAGTCCTAAATATTTGATTTGAAAACCTAATTATAATTTACGTTTAACAAACAAAGTAAAAGAATGTAATTCTGGATAATCTTAGAAAAAGATGGTAGATAATAGTCTAAAATGTGCATGCATGAACTTGCTTTGAATTAAGAAGTAACTTTGAAATGGGATTCAACTTATATTTTTCTAAGTTTTTTACTGAAATGGGAATGGGGATGTCAGTGGAAACTGCAATAAGTTCAAGACAGTGAGAGTTTTCCAGACAAGGCATTTTTACCCCAGAGTGTTTTTTGCACTGAATTATCACTGAAAGCATGAGTCAGCAGAAAGTCAGCATACCTCAGTTCCCACAGGTGTCACGCTTTTCAGCTTCTTCGGAAGAGGCATTTCTACTGTATCATCAGAGACTTGGTCTGGTGCTTCTATGGCATTATCCTCTTCTTCTTCACGTGTGCGCTTTGGCAAAGAAGAACTTGGAGTGGCCGAAACTTTGAAGTTACATAATTGAAATCTTGAATTAGAGCATGATAACAACTGCATTTTACACAAAGAATTTCAAAAACATTTTTAAAATTAGCAAAGGTGGTCATTTAACTAAAAGAGGACATAGTAACCAGGTTACTGGTTATTGAGATCCTGGATCAATGTCCATTATCATAATCTGTTCTTGCTAATAATGTGTAAACAAAGGGCAGCTTATATTCTGAGTCAGTGGTTTTATAAAACCTAAACTGTGGTTAATAAAACCACTTTTACAGTAAAAATCTGATTCACTATGATTGTACTGGTAACTGCTATTCACAAGTTTCAATACATAAAACCTAGGGCTACTTGAATGAATAAGTCACACTATAAATTGTTACATGGGTGTCTCTCAGACCCAGGACCTGCATTAAGTTACCAGTATATTTTGGGTTGCTGAATTCATCACTTAGCTGCCTCCCACAGTGTGCAATAGAAGAAATGCTGGAATTCAGAGCAGATCTAGGACTCAAACCCAGGCACACTCAAACCCACACACACGATATGGGATGTCGGTGTCCTAAGTGGTGTCTTAACCACTGTACCAAATGCCTACCCTTAAATTCATTTTAAAATTAATCTTACCAGTGCCAAACACTGCTGTGGAAGTAGAAGGCCGCTCAACTGGTGAACTCTGAACAACCTCTACTATGTTGGGAGACAGCTCCTGATTTGCAGGTTCAATTTGAGGATGACTCTGTTGAGTGGGTTGTACGAAGGCTGTAGCCTGTGTCTGTTGCTGAACAGTTAAAATGGGCTGAGAGATGGAAGGCTGGACATTAGGGCTTGTGGAACGAACAGATCCACTTGTGCTGCCAAATACTGGAACATGTTCAACAGGCCCCTCTGACTGCATAGCTGAAAAACAATATTTAGTATGTCACCTACTTTTACCACAGATTATTTTTCCCTATCCTCTTATATTTTGTAGCTATTTGTTTACATTTCTCACCACTTATCAGACAAAAATACTATGGGTAAAGGTAATGTATTAGTCATTTTTAAAACTATTTATTTTTTATTTTTTTGAGGCAGAGACACAAAAATAGGAGAAAAGAGAAAGACAGTGCATGCGCATGTGAGCAAGAGAGGGGTTCCATCTGTTTGCTCACTTCTAAATGCCTCTGACAGCTGTGGCCGACCTAAAGCCCAAGTTGAGAGCTGGGAACTGAAGCCAAAGGTTTTACATGGGATGGCAGAATCCAATTAACTGGGTCACCACACAAGTTATAAGAGTCAGGAACCGGAAATAAGCTTGAACCCAGGCACTACAATATGGGATGCTGGTGTCTTACCCATTAGGCCAAATGCCTGCCCCAGTATCATGTAGTAAATTGCTGACTACATTAACTAAGTAAGTATCCGGAACTATTTTTTGCATGCATTATCCCACTTAAAGCATGACCAAATAAAACTAATCAAATTGAAAAACCCAAAGTCAAACCTGAAGTTTTTATTAAGCAACATTTTATTTTTAATTGACATAAAACAAACATTAAGCTTAAACTGGAATACACAGGTCCTTGAAAAAGTTTCTGGAAAAATGGAATTAAAAGTTTTTCTTATTTTGGCAAAAAACTTATAATACCTGTTTTTTCACGTAACTCATTGTTCCATGACATTTTTGACTGATAATTATTTTAATGAATGCACCTGCTGTACTTTCACAGCACACACACGTATCTTACACATGAAAAATGTACTGGACTCTGACACTTGGATGGGCATGCGGTGCAGCAGGCTGCGGACTTCAGGTGCCTGCATCCTGTATCAGAGTTTGAGTCCTGGCTCCTCTGTTCCCAATCTAGCTTCCTGCTAATGTGCACCTTGGGAGGTGGTGATGGCTCCATTACTTGGGTCCCTGCCACGCACATGGGAGACTTGGATGAGTTCCAGGTTCTGTGCTCGGGCCTGGCACATCCTCGGCTACTTTAGGCATTTAGGGGAGTGAGCCAACAGATGGGTGATCTTTATTTCTCTTTCAATGTCTATGATGAATAACAAAATGCCATGGGAACAAGCCAGAGAAAGCAACCAACAAAACGGTCAGATTCAGTGAAAAATGACACTTGGGTTGAACCAATGATTTAATATGGTTTTTCAAAGTGGATTTCATATCATCTTTATTAGAAGCGAAAAAAATACTGTTCCTAGAAGAGCATGCTATAAACTTATAGGGGTGGGAGTTGGCATTGAGATATAGCAGGTAAAACCACCTCCTATGACTCTGGCATCCCACAAGGGTGCTGGTTTGAGTCCCAGCTGCCCCACTTCTGATCCAGTTGCCTGCTAATGGCCTGAGAAAAGCAATGGAAGATGGCACAAGTGTTTACACTCCTGCCACCCATGTGGAAGACTAGGAAGAAGTTCCTGGTTCCTGACATTGGCTTGGCCCAGCCCTATTTGTTGTTGCCATTTTGGGAGTGAACCAGCGGATGGAAGAGATCTCTCTCTCCCTAAGTCTTTCAAATAAATAATTACTAATTAAAAAAAAAAATCAGAGTGTATTTTTCCTTTTCTGTTTAAAAACAAACATAGCAAGAAAGGTAGTGAAGGACATAATCTGATGCATTAACAAGTATCTCAGGAATCATGTACTTCAAAATATCACCAACTCATTTTTACAGTGCCTGACTTAAGCTTCAGTGGATGCTTCATGTACCCCCGAGGTTACTGTCATCTTTTCTCTGAAATCTAAAACAGTTGGTCAATCATCTGTACTAACCTTCTTGTGATTCCACCTGTGTGGTGGGCATCACTGTAGCTGTTGGGGTGGTAGTAGGGTTTGTGACGGTCGCAGGTGTGACCATTGGACGGATGCTAGCCCTGGGTGTTGACTTATTCCCAGCCATAGCTGCAGCTGTCACTTTACTTGGAGTAGACACAACAGGAGTTGGCTTAATATTGGCTGTTGGTGGGTCTGACGTGCTGGCACTTACAGAGGAGAAAATGGAAGAGTAGTGACTCATAAAAACTACTAAAATATTGCTTATAAAATACACACACTCTACCAAAAACAAAACATTAATATTTTCCTAAAGTAGGTTTATGGCCAGGTTAAGGTTTAACAGAGTTCAGACCTTATGAAATTTTTCTAAACATTGTTTTGGGCAGATTTCTGGCAGATTTAAAGTGAGTACCTGACAAATTTAGTGAAAGGGGCTGGCGTTGTGGTTTAACAGGTAAAGCTACTGCTTGCAACCCCAGCATCCTATATGGGTGCTGGTTCATATCCTGGCTGCTCCACTTCCAACCCAGCTCCCTGCTAATAGCCTGGGAAAAGCAGCAGAAGATGGCCCATGTTTGGCTCCCTTCCATCCACATGGAGACCTGGATGAAGCTCTTGGCTTCTGCCTGGCTAAGCCCTGGCTGTCCAGGCCACTTGGGGAGTGAACAGGAGGATAAAAGATTTCTCTGCTACTCTGACTGCTTTCAACATAAATAAATCAATCTTTACCAAAAAAAGCAAACTGTTTCAAAACGTTTGAATTTAAGCATTAAAAATGGGTTGAGGGAGGGTGTTGTAGTGCAGTGGTGTAAGCTGGGGTTTGAGATGCCCACATTCCACAATCAAGTGTTTGTATGTGAGTCCAGCCTGTTTCAGATCCACGCACCTTGGAAGGCAGCACATGATGACAATCATGTGGGAAACCTAGATGGAGCTGCTGGTCCCTGACTTCCGCCTGGTCCAGCCCTATGTTACAAGAATCTGGGAATGAACCAGCAGACGGAAAACGTATTTCTTTGAAATAAACAAACATAAAAAAAAAAAAAAAAAAAAAAAAAAAAAAAAAAAAAAAAAAAAAACCTGTGCAGAGAATGTTCTGGTGTGTATCCTTACAAAGTAGAATGTATCTGACTGTTAAAAGCCTGAACCTCAACCTCATCAGCCTGTTTTTCATAATTGTCATCATGCAATATCACAGGGCAATTGGTAGTAACCTATCTCAGAAACCAATCACAAACTCCAAGATGAGATTTTCTCTGTGACAAAGGTCTACCCCATAGGGCACACGGTAGGCTGAACACAAGAGCAGCAACTAACTGACATAGCTTTTGGATAAACAGTTCTTCAGGATCTAGTTTTATAATACATCCTTCTCTATTTTCTCCCTAATGATCACAGGTCTTCCTTGAACTTCAGAAACAGTGAAAAGAACTAAAACTCACATTCCTCTTTCGCCAGAAGCTGGAGTCGTTTTCAATGTGATCTGCCTCTGTTGTTCTGGGACCTATAAGGGGAAAAATACTGATTTTTGTGTCTATTCCAGAAAAAGTCACTAAATAATGCCATCAAGATCTTTTATAATTGCCAATTCTCCCTGTATACTTTGAACTTCAGGCAAAATTCACTGCGACAAAGCCGCCCAAGTCACCAGCACTTTTAGTTAAAATGTACAAAGACCTGCCCTTTCAGCAGAATGCCATACTCACCTTATTAGTGGGTTCCTGAGGCTCATCCCGCTGCTCAAGGTGTCTCTCCTGATGCTCCCTGAGTTCTCTTTCCAGGCGACTAATTCGACCTTCATACTGGGACTTAAGGGCAGTCATGCGAACGTCCAATTCATCTTTCTGCTGATCTAAGGCTCCATTCCTTTGTTTAAGTTCCTCATTTTCTTTAGTTAACTGATCTTTCACACCTAAAGCAACAATATGATTATATTAATACTATAACCAAACACTGGAAACATTTACATGTTTACTTGGCACACAAACCTTCTACAACTAGACCTCACCATCTGTACTAGTTCATATATTAGGCATCTCAATGAACAAAGTTCTAAACACAACCATGTTGATTACTTCTATCTAAAGTATACTTATTCCAACACAAAGTAATTCTAATTACTTTTCCTAATTAAAATTTCAAAAAGCTGAAGAATCTTAATTGGCAGTAGTTTTTATTTGGACTTTAATATCTCTATTATTATAACGGGTTATTAATTTTTCATTTCATATAATAGGATTTATTAAATGTTCAATAACTATTTCTTGAAATAAGCAGTTGGGACACTATCCTGGAGATCATGGGGCAAGTGCAATGGTGCAGGTTAAGCGGCCTGGGACACCTGCAACCCACATCCAAGGGCTGGTTCCAGTTCTAGCTCCTCTGCTTCCAATCCAGCTTCCTGCCAATGTGCTGGGGAATAGTAGATGAAGGCCCAAGTACTTGGGTCCCTGCTACACACATGGGAGACCCATTGGAGTTCCTGCCTGGTTCCTGGCCTAGCCTTGGCTGTTGTGGCCATTTGGAGAGTGAACTGGTAAATGGAGGATCTTTTTCTCTGCCACTCTGCCTTTCAAATAAATAAAAACAGTTCACAATAAAATATACCAAGGAGGGGCTGGCGCCATGGCTCACTTGATTAATCCTCTGCCTGAGGCGCCAGCATCCCATCTGTGTGCCGGGTTCTAGTCCCGGTTGCTCCTCTTCCAGTCCAGCTCTCTGCTGTGGCCTGGGAAGGCAGTGGAGGATGGTCCAAGTGCCTGGGCCCCTGCACCCACATGGGAGACCAGGAGGAAGCATCTAGCTCCTGGCTTCGGATTGGCGTAGCTCCAGCCATAGAGGCCATTTGGGGGTTGAACCAATGGAAGGAAGAAGACCTTTCTCTCTGTCTCTCTCTCTCTAACTCTATCTGTCAAATAAAAAAAAAATACCAAGGAATATTCATCATCTGAAGACTGCTAATAAACCTAACATTTAAACCATACACACACAAAAACCATTTACAGCATTTACTTTTTTCTTTCCTATTTATAAAAACATTTTTAAAAAAGATTTTTTTATTTGAAGTGCAGTTAGAGAGAGAGGAGAACAGACACAGAGATCTTTTGCTGGTTTACTCCCCAAATGGCTGTTGCAAGGGCTAGGGCGGGCCTTGGCTGAGCCAGGAGCCTGGATCTTTACTTCTTCCAGGACTCCCATGTGGGTGCAAGGGCCCAGCACATGGGCCATCTTCTGCTGCTTTTCCCAGTTTCATTAGCAGGGAGCTGTACTGCAAGTGGAGCAGCCAGAGGCTTAACCTGCTATGCCACAATGCCAGTTTAATCTTTAGCCTGTGTCACATGATCCAATTTTTACTATCAATTTCAATACTTGAAGTAAATAGAAATTTACCAGCTAAGTGTGCAATTTTTGATTTTGCTGCTACAATAGCCTTTCTTGTTTTTTCTTCCTTTTCAGTTATCTGCTGTCGGAGCTGCTCTTCCTGTGTGGTTCTGTCCTGAAGATCCTGACGGAGTCGGGACAGTTCAGACTGAAGCTGAACAGTCTGCTCCTGAAGATTTCTTGCCTCTGTCTCTTTTTCTGATAATGTCTTTTAAAGGAAAAGAAAGCATTAACCATGGAATGTAACTGTGTCCTATAGATTTAAAATTTATCACTAATCTTAAATTACATTGAAATATAATAAATACTTCCATAAAAATGGTTCAAATCAAAAAGTGGATACCTGAAGATGACTGAACACTGTTTATAAGTGTGAGCCATTCAAAGTTAAGACGGTTGAAAGATTTCCATTCCCATATGATAAGGTAAAGTGCCAGTGTTCAACCCACATTTCTTTAGGTATGTAAGATGGAAAGATTAGGGACTGATGCTTTTCATTGCTCTCACACCCATACCTTCTGCAGATTCTCTACTTGATTCTCAAGTGATTTTGACTTTGTTTCAGCTTGGTTGAGGGTTTCCTTGAGCTCCTGCATTTCCTGCATTGAGACATGCTGTTCCTGATGGTCTCCAGAAGACTGAGCTGAAGTCTCCATGACCTAAGATGACGAACAGTAATTATGTACCTACAAAATTTTATTTCTGCATGCTTATCTAAGAAAATAATCACTATTAAGTAGATATTTGCTTTGAGGGTACTAAAAAAGGAATTTTCTATTTAAAAATTACTTAATTATTCTGAAAGGGAGAGAGAGGGAAAGAACTCCAGTCCTCTGGTTGAATGAAAGAGAAAGGGACGGCCGGCGCTGTGGCTCACTAGGCTAATCCTCCGCCTTGCGGCGCTGGCACACCGGGTTCTAGTCCTGGTTGGGGCGCCGGATTCTGTCCCGGTTGCCCCTCTTCCAGGCCAACTCTCTGCTGTGGCCAGGGAGTGCAATGGAGGATGGCCCAAGTGCTTGGGCCCTGCACCCCATGGGAGACCAGGATAAGTACCTGGCTCCTGCCTTTGGATCAGCGCAGTGCGCCAGCTGCGGCAGCCACTGGAGGGTGAACCAACGGCAAAAGGAAGACCTTTGTCTCCGTCTCTCTCTCTCACTGTCCACTCTGCCTGAAAAAAAAAAAAAAAAAGAGGTGGGGAGGAGGGGAGAGAAAAGAGAAAGAGAATCATTGGTTCATTCCCCAAAGGTCTTCCAGCTAGGCCAAGATACAGCTGGGAGGAAATAACATAGTTCAGGTCGACCAACTGTGTGGCAGGAACTCAATTACTTGAGAAATCACCTGGTGCCTCTTAGTGTCAGCATTGGCAGGAAGCTAGAGTCATGAGCCAGAGCAGGTATTCAAATTAAGTTCCCCAATATGGAATACAGGTTAACTGTTAGGCTGAATGTTCACTCTACCCACAAAATGAATTTTCCATGGAACTTTATTGTCCCAAAATGGTCTCCCACTTAAGTTATTAGTTAATCAAACTGATGATGCACTACAATTTGTGATAGGATTATATTTTCATAATAATGAATCAAGTGAAAATTTAGAGTATAAAAGAACACATGCAAGGGCTAGAATTGTGTAGCAAGTTAAGCCACATCCTGCAATGCCAGCATCCCATATGGGCCAGTTCAAATCCTGGCTGCTCCACTTGTGATCCAGCTCCCTGCTGATGTGCCTGGGAAAGCAGCAGCCGAAGGCCCAGGTCCCCGGGCCCCTGTACCCACGTGGGAGACCTGGATAAAGCTCCTGACTTCTGCATGGCTGAGCCCTGGCTACTGCAGTCATTTGGTGGGTGAACCAGCAGACGGAAGATCTGTCTCTCCCTCTCTGTAACTTTGCCTTTCAAATAAATAAAATAAAAACCTCTTAAAAAATACATGCAAACATGTTTTCTCTAGAAAAACAACAAATACATGTAAAGAAAAGCATAAAAGTGCTAACTTGTTAGCACTACAAGGTAAACATTTTGCATTTTTTTCTTTATTTTCTAATCTAATGTATGAAAAATGCCCAGGTTCCTTACTTTTAGGAATTGAAAACAAGATGTAAGAATCAAAATGTAACAAAGACTTTAAAGCTCTTTTTGATAGGCCCTAAACATAAACAAAACTTCACAGAGCTTGATTAATTATAAAAAGCTACCACTTTTTGGTGCCAATGTGGCATGGCAGGTAGAGTAGCTCCCCGTGACATCAGCATCACATATGGGCACCAGTTCATGTTCCAACTGCCCCACTTCCAATCCAGCTCCCTGCTAATGGTCTGTGAAAAGCAGAAGATGGTCCATGTGTTTGAGTCCCTGCCACCCACATAGAAGACCGAAATGTAGCTCATAGCTCATAGCTCCTGGCTCCTGGTTCAGCCTGGCCAAGCCCTGGACCTTGCAAGCCCTCTGAGGAGAGAATCGGTGTACGAGAGATTTCTTCTTGCCTGTCCCCCACTCTTTGTAATTTTCTCAAATAAAAAAAAAACACACCAAAATGTACCACTTTTTGAGGTATAAAATTTAAATTAGCAATGAGTTTATGAGAATGTAATTCTGAAAAGGGACAGTATAAAAATTTGGAAATTGAACTAAAGCACCTAGCATTTACCAAAATTTGTTTGTGCTTATAATGTACTTTTCGATATATTATAGAACTAATGTGAAACCAAATAAAGATTATCATGTAAGCTCAAAAATGAGTTTAGACTCTAAAAAACAGTAATATTCAAAATTCTATAAGAAAAAGGATTTTTGTAACATTAACTCATTTTTTAAACAAACCCTCCAAAATACCTTATCCTGCTGTGCTTTCAGTTCTTCGTACTGAGTCTTATATCTGCGTCCAATTTTCTTCACTTGAGTAATAGTTTTAACTTTTTCTTGGATATCAATTATTTTGGCATCTAAATCCTTCTGAATAGTTTCCTTTTCAGTTCTTATTTTATTTAAATCCTCCTTCAGACTCTGGATTAAATTCTGGTTGTTAGTTAAGGATGCATTCGATCTTTAACAAATGGAGTAAAGGAAAAAGACTAAATGAGACTTTGCTTCAAAATTTAAAATACCTCAATTTATGCTTAAATTGCTTTGCTTAAGTAAGTTTTTATTAATAAAAAATTCTTAAAAAAACACCAAAACTCAATCTACAGACACTTCCTTCAGGAAGATCACATTACATTAAGTTTACATGTCCATTTTAGAGGCGAGAATAACTGCGCTGTAAGTGGTCAACTAACATTTGAAACTTTACAGTCAATCAAATAACAGCACCCAAATTTAAATTCTGATAGGCTTGAGAGCAAAAGCTGCACTCTTTCTGCTACACTGGGTGTTGTTAAACTTTTTCTGTAAAGGGTCAGATGCAATAAATACTAATCTTCGCTGTATTTTTTTTAAACAAAGGTTTAAAAATGTAGAAATTATTCTTTGCCTACAGGTTGTATAAAAACAACTCATGAGCCATGATGTGGACAAGTAACACTAAACTTAAAAAGGTAAAAACAGAAACATTAATCTTAATATTTAATTCTTATATTTTAAAGAGTAATACTTAACTGTATGCCTATCAGAAAATTTTGAACTGAAAACTTGCCTTAAAGACTGATGAATACAAGCTAATTACCAAAAGGAAAATAAGAAAACCTAGTCATAAAAGTTATTGAGTGTTTAGAAAATAAATTTACTTTTAGATTTATACTATGTGGCTAGGCATAGTATTAAATCATGGCTTCACAAATACCATGGAAATAGAGTGAGAGCCACATATGAGGAATTTCATGTTTTCTAAAACTTGAAAGTCATGAAGCATCTGGGGAATCGTATAAAGAGCAGAAATCAACTTTTCAAGGATTTCATATACGATTTAAAGCTTATTTCCACATACCTTGCAATTTCAGCTTTCAGTCTCCCAACTTCTTCAGTCAACTGTTGAATACGCTTAGTATGAACTTCCTTTTCAGAAAGGAGCTTCCGATATTCTTCTGTATCTGGATCTTTCTGTTGACTTACTAGATGCTGGATGGCAAAAATTTATATTTTGGCTTTTTAGATTTTATGAAATAAATGTGCTTTAACAGAATAATTATGCTTATTTACATCAGGTGCTCTGCATATAAAATGAGCAAGTACCAAATTCTGAGATGTTAAGATAAAACATTTTTTTTTTTAAGCTAAGAAGTCTAGGAAAAAAGGAAGAGGGATAAAAAATCAAATGTCATTAACTGTTGATTATTTTTTCAGAGTTATGAACAAACGTTTTAGGTTAGTTCAATGAAGCCAAATAAAAGGATCCAAAGAATCTAAAAGCTTTTAATTTTAAATATCTAATTTCATACAAATAACTTTATAATGAAAAATGTATAATGCATTACAATTTAACACATGATTCCTGATTCCACTAACCAGGAAAGGCAGAACAATGTAACACAAATGTATCAGGATAAGGACAGATTATCCTCACTTCTTGATTTTTATAGTTTGTGTAATAAAAACAGAAATAACTTAGACTCTGTAACTCTACAATTCTATGCAGGTAGCAATAATGGTCACCATTCTAGAGCATTTTCTAGGTGCCAGGTACTAGGTAAACTGCTCTACATTTGTCTACTTTTGTCACATGAAGAGAGATATTCTATCATTTTATAAATAAGGAAAACTGAAGCTCAGAAATGTGAAGAACTCTCACAAGTCACCAAACTGGTATGGGTCAGGCAGATTTCCAGCCTTCTGTCAAATTACAGGAACCACAGTTTCCAGCTATACCATGCTAGATGGTTTCATTTCTCCAAAGGACAGGTCTTCCTACAGTGCTTCAGTAAGCTTCAAGTTCTTATATAATGTTTCATAAAAAACACTGTGGAAATAGCGTACTAGCTAAAACTTTGGAATTTGAGGGAAATAAATACCTATTTTTTAAAAAAAATAGAGAATGTAACCAAAATTTTTTTTTTCAAAATTGAGTTTACTATCTATCACAGATATATGCATGACATATTCATTGATAAACACTAGTTCCACAACTATTTATCTCCTGTAACTTACTCCATTATTTAAAATCAGTGTTTCCATGTTTTGGGATGGGTGCTACCTTCATTTACCTGGTTACGTGCTTTCCAACGTTTGACGTCCTCTTCCAACAACTTCTTCTCTGCCTGCAACATACCACTCTTCTCACTGAGCTCGGCATTTGCTTCTTGTAAGGGTAAAATATCTAGCTCAAGTTTCCTCACCTGAAAACAGAGCCAGTATTTTCTTGTAAACATTAATTTATAACAACCCTAAAATCAGTAAATGCTTGCACTCTGACTACAAACCTTTGCTTGCATTTGCTGCAGATCCTGTTCTAGCCTCTCCTTTTCTTCTCGTAGCATCTTATTGGTCTCCATAACTACATTCATCGTTTCAGTTTTCTTCATCAGTTCTTCATGCTGAGCCATCGTTTTTGCAGTCACCTGAAGGTTGTAAACACATACACATCTAATAGCTGAAAAAAAGCTGCTTTTTACTAGTTCTACCTCTCCTGACAGTATAAAGGGTTTCATTTTCAACTTTTAGTTAAGTCAACTTTCAAAATTAGCACTTTTAAAAATTTATAGTTTGTTTTTTCTGTGATGTTACTGAAAGTTTAAAAAAATACAAGAAATTACAAAGAAAGACACTACAAATCATCCCAAAAATAAGCAGTACTAACACTATATCAAAACACTGTTTATTTTTTATCTTGCTACGATGCTTTTATTAATGTTTCTAAAGTGATGCTACTTTAAAAAAACAAAAAACAAAAAAAAGCATTTGAAAGGTGGAGAGATGTTCCAGGCCAAAGCCAAGAGTCCAGAATTCCATGAGTCTCTCATGTGGGTAACAGGGACTCAGATATTTGAGATATCACCTGCCCCCTTCAAGGGTGCACATAAACAGAAAGCAGGACAGGAAGCAGAGGAGTTTGGACCTGAACCAGGCAATCTGATACGGGATGTAGGCATCTAAACCAGCAACTTAACCGCTGTGATAAACTGCTATCATCTTGATGCTCACTTTTTACCCTGTGGTTCAGATATCCCTCATTATTTGTTTCTGTTGTTTGATCAGTTGGTTTCAAGGAATTTTACTGAGTATCTATTGAACTCTGAACTCTTTTATTGTGGGTAAAATTATCCATCTTTTGCACGTGATGCCACTGTTCCCCACACCAGTTTTAAAAGTACAATAGTTTTCATGGTGCCATGCTACATAGTTCATTCTTGGTCAGATGTCATATTATTTCTGATGTGACATGGATTAGCTGACCTTCTTTCTCCTGTATCTAAAAGTTGGTTTTCTCCTCTGAACTTGCTTGTGGGCTGGACATTTTCTAGTACTTGCTTTTCCCAAAGGAACAGCAAAGGAAACAAGACAGACTCAGATAACATATAATCTTTCTCAGAAATTCTGATTCCACTCTTTTTGTTCCAAGTTAGTGCCATGAACTGGAGGCCCTATTTGGTTTCACCTTATAGTCCCACTGCAGTACCTTTTGTTTTCTGACAATATACTGTCCCTTTGTGTGAAATTCTGTAACCGTTGCAATACATCATTCCATTCTAGAATGACTTCCAGATGTGTCTGGCAACTATAAATAATTAAGATGGCTGGAATTTATTAAGCACATACTACCCATTAGCAATGGTTCCAAACGTTCCATGTGCACTAACTAAATCTTTACTACTATTATTCAAATTTTATAGATGAAACCAAGGGCAAGCAAGTTAAACAATATACCCAAGCGCATATAGGTAATGGTATGAAGCTAAATCTGAAACCAAGCATTTTGGTTCAGTAAGAATGTTGTACAAATTGGGCCGGCGCCACGGCTCACTAGGCTAATCCTCCACCTTGCGGCGCCGGCATACCGGGTTCTAGTCCCGGTCGGGGCGCCGGATTCTGTCCCGGTTGCCCCTCTTCCAGGCCAGCTCTCTGCTGTGGCCAGGGAGTGCAGTGGAGGATGGCCCAAGTGCTTGGGCCCTGCACCCCATGGGAGACCAGGAGAAGTACCTGGCTCCTGCCATCGGATCAGTGCAGTGCACCGGTCGCAGCGCGCCAGCCGTGGCGGCCATTGGAGGGTGAACCAACGGCAAAAGGAAGACCTTTCCCTCTGTCTCTCTCTCACTGTCCACTCTGCCTGTCAAAAAAAGAATGTTGTACAAATTAAATTTTATATAAATGAGCTCTTTTCTTTCAACAATCACATTCTGAAAGCTTAGTACACATACCTGGACTTTCTCCCTCTCAGCATTTAGACTGTCTTGCAGTTCCTGCAGCTCTCTTTCTAACAGTTCAACCCTTTGTCGATAACGTAGACTTTCCACCTGAGCCACTTCAAATCTAGTTTCAGCAATTTCTTTTTCTCTTCGTATAAATCTACAAGAATATGTTAAGATTTTATTTGAATTAAGAAATAAGGCCAACACAACACTTCAAAACATGGGTAATTTTTAAAATACAAAAATCAAATGAATGACTGTTTTGACTAATTATAAACAATGGGAGACAACATTTTTGTTTTTTATTAGACAGTATCTTTAGAAATTGATATACTTAAAGTGGCCTGGAGGCATTTAGTGCTTCAGGAAGAATTCACGTAAGTTCTTACTATCAGATTTGACTGTCAAGGCATTTAATATGCTAACAGTGACCACTAATTGGATAGTAGTGCATTTGTTGGTCACTAAGAGAGAAAACTGTAATATCCATATGTAACCTACAGATAAAATTCCCAATTTATACATTTATATTTTCATTTCATAACTGCACTAGAGACATTAGTATTGACACCTGACTTACCTGAGCATTTCTAGAATCTGCTCTTGTGATTTTCCTTCTTCACTGAGAGAGACATTCAATGGACCCTGTGCACCCTCCTTCATCGAGGCAACAACCTTGTCACTTAAATTTTCAATCTGATCATGAAGTAATCTATTTTGTTTCTCCAGATCCTCACAGCGAGACATGCACTTAGAAACTTCATCCTGTAATCCAGGAGGGTATCACAACAGCAGGTTTCCAATGCATGATAAAGACCCCAGCTCTCCCAATTCTCCACACCATTCTATTATGCTCCGTTAAAATACCTTTAACATTCTCTCTCTCTCCTCCCAAGATGCTTTACACTCCAGCAACTGTGATTCCGCTTTCTGGGTTGTTTCTTCCAGATGCTGACGGGCTGAGGCCATTTTTGAAACTTGCTCCTTGGCAGCCTGCAGAGCCTCCACATCCGCGGCATGCAGCATGAGCTCTCTCTCGTACTTGTTCTGGGCCTCCACAGCCATCTTGGCCTGCAAGACGTCATTGCCCAGGGACACACGAGACTGACAATCCTCAAAGCTGGGCAGTGCTTTCAGAAAATACACATACTGTGCTTTTTAAAACAAGTGAAGACTATCTAAATGCTATACTGTATCCACTTAAGAAAATATTTAAAAACTGTTAAAACAATACTATATAGCAATTTGGAATAAAAAACCAAATGTGACTCAGCTATGTAGAATATAGCCATATATACATACTTAAAGAGAACAAAGGAAACGAGACTTGATGGCGAATTAGATACAGATTGAACATCCCTTATCTGAAATGCCTGGGAAGTATTTCACAGTTCGGATTTCTTGGGTCTTGGACTATATGCACAGATTTTATGGGCTGACCATCTCTAAGCTGAAAATCCATAATGTCCCTTAATCTAAAACTGCACAAGAAACAACAGGGTGTAGCAGCATTCTGAAATTCAGATTAGATATATTTTATAAAGATTTTATTTATTTGAGAAGTAGAGTTACAGATATTGAGAGGGAGAGACAGAGAGAAAGGTCTTCCTTCTGTTGGTTTACTCCCCAGGTGGCTGCAACAGCTGAGGCTGCGCCCATCCAAAGCCTCCTGGAAGAAGGGCAGCTGGGAACAGCACCGGCGCACATATGGGATGCCGACACCATACGCGGAGAATTAACTTACTGTGCCATGGTGCTGGCCCCAGATAGATTTTTTTTTTTAAAGATTTATGTATTGGGGCTGGCACTGTGGCACAGTGGGTAAAGCCTCCACTTGCAGTGTTGGCATCCCATATGGGCACTGGTTCGAGTCTCAGCTGCTCCACTTTCGATTCAGCTCTCCGCTGTGGCCTGGGAAAGCAGTGGAAGATAGCCCAAGTCCTTGGGCCCTGTACCCGTGTGGGAGACCCAGAAGAAGCTCCTGGCTCCTCTTGGCTTTGGATCAGCATAGCACCAGTCGTTGTGGTCATCTAGGGGAGTGAACCAGCAAATGGAAGATCTCTTTCTCTGCTCTCTGTAACTCTGCCTTTCAGATAAATAAATAAATAACTTTATTTTATTTTTTATTTTATTTATTTTATTTTTTTTATTTTTGACAGGCAGAGTGGACAGTGAGAGAGAGAGACAGAGAGAAAGGTCTTCCTTTGCCGTTGGTTCACCCTCCAATGGCCGCCGCGGCCAGCGCGATGTGGCCGGCGCACCGCGCTGATCCGATGGCAGGAGCCAGGAGCCAGGTGCTTTTCCTGGTCTCCCATGGGGTGCAGGGCCCAAGCACCTGGGCCATCCTCCACTGCACTCCCGGGCCACAGCAGAGGGCTGGCCTGGAAGAGGGGCAACCGGGACAGAATCCGGCGCCCCGACCGGGACTAGAACCCGGTGTGCCGGCGCCGCTAGGCGGAGGATTAGCCTAGTGAGCCGCGGCGCCGGCCTAAATAAATAACTTTAAAAATTTATTTATTTGAAAGGCAGAGTTAGAGAATCAGAGACAGAGACAGAAAGAGAAAAAGAGAGATATTTTCCACCCATTAGGTCACTCCCTAAGTGGCTGCAACAGTTAGGGCTGAACTAGGCTAAAGCCAGGAGCTTCTTCCAGGTCTCCCACGTGGGTGCAGGGGCCCAAGCACTGGGGGCACCTTCAGCTGCTTTCCCCAGGCCATTATCAGGGAGCTGCATCAGAAGTGGAGCAGCTGGGCCATAAGCCAGCACCCATATGGGAGGCTGGCATCGCAGGTGGTGGCTTTACTCACTACACTACAACACTGGTCTCTAGATATATTTCTACCTATACATTATGGCCAAGGATAATTCATTTTTATCTAACTTAAGACTTTCTTGTGTATTCTACTCTCAATGCTGGTGAGTCAGTGGCACAAGACAGGCGACGCGGACCGAGCATGATCGTCCTGGCCGGCTGCCTTCCGGGTACATATGTGACTCTCGCCCTGTAACCCACACGGGACCGTTCGGGGACTGACCTGCGAGAACCCCCCGTGTTCAAGAGTGGCGCCAATAAACGTCCTGTGGCCAGTGTCAAAGAAACCCTCGCCGTTGTGGCCGTTTCTGTTGCTGCCCACACCCCGTCCCCTGCCCACTGTCACCCATCCCCGAACTGTGTTTTCAGGTACTGAACAGCAATGAAGTTGCTGTACGTCCCACAAAAAAAAAAAAAAAAAAAAAAAGCTTGCTGAGTTGAGGGAAGGTTTCTGTGACTATGCTGTCTACAACACAGGTTCACAATCACACCAGAAAAGAACAGCAACAGCAAGAAAATGCTTATGAATGAGAACAAGTGCACAGTTGATCTGCTAATCCTGTTTCTATCCTTTTTTCCATTTCCCAGATTCCTTTGTTAGAGACATTGCAGAATTTACTTTTAGCCTTTACCTACGCTTTGCAATGTATCTTAATCCAAGTTCTGTAACCTTGGAAATATTCTTCCCGTGCACCTACTCCAAGAAGCAGCCTCGGGACTGAGGCTCCTGTCTCAAAGCAGCAGGGACAGCAGCACTTACCTGCTCCTGGCAGTCACGTCTGGCCTGCTGTTCATTACTTAAAGCTGTGCTGGCTCTCTGAAGAGCTTCCTGCACTTCATTCTGCACACTAGAAAGTGTTTTCTTCAACTCAGATAACTAGACAGTGAGAATAAGATTAACATCAGTTAACTGTTAACTTATTTGGAAAATACTGAAGACAAAATTTTAACAGCCTAACTAACCCAAAGGACTGCTGCTAAACTTAAAAACTGTTATAACTCGGTATAATCTACTATGCAAGCTTTGCAAATCTGGATGTACTCTCTGCTGTTAGCAAAAGTCACACCTTAGGCAGAGACTTCATCAAAGAAACAAGGACACCAGAGGCAACAGCCACATATACAGCACAGGGTAAAAGAAAACGAAAACTGTTTTGTTTCCTCTGTGTTCATCAATTTGTCACGATGAACTGAATGTGAACTAAAGAGCTCATTAAAAGAATCCAAGTCTTTATACAAAGGAAAAAAAAAAAAAAGATGAACAATGCTAGTAACTTACCTGTTGTTCCATGCTTTCTATAGCTTTTCTCTTGTCATCCTGAAGTTCTTGTTTTTCCTTTTCTACTTCCATCAACTTCTTTTCCAACTGTGTCTGAAACTCAGCTGATTCTTTTAAACGAACTTCAATGTTCTTACGTACTTCTTCTGTCACCTTCACCGTATTAGAAAACAGTAAGACACAAAAATTATATACACTTCAAAGTAGATGATTAGTTTCTCAAAAGAGGCATTAAAATTAATATTTGCATTATATCAGAAAAAGCATCCATTAATGCTGATTAAAAGATGCAAAACAAGTAAGGACACCACACACAAAACTACAGGGTTGTTTGCTCTCAACATGCCTACTGGCCATTTTTCTCCTTTGAAGTGGAATTTGAATTTTTTAAAAAAAGACTATTTACTGAAAGGCAGAGTGACAGAGAGAGAGAATCAATCTTCCAACTGTTGGTTCACTCCTCAAATGGCTACAATGGCTGGGGCTGAGCCACGTGGAAGCCAGAAGCCTGGAACTCCATCCAAGTCTCTCATGTGGGTGGTTGGGTCCTAAGTACTCGACCTGTTACTTGCTGCTTTCCAGGATCAAACACAGGGAGCTGGACTGGAAGCAGAGTAGCCAGGTCTTGAACCGGCTTTATGATATGGGATGTCAATGTCCCAAACAGTGGCTTAACTCGCGGCACCACAACTCTGGCTTCAGAATTCCAATCTGTCACCTCACCTTCAACTCTTACATCTACCTAACTGAAGTTATTTTCCATATATATTTTGATTTCCACTGATACTAACCACAAAAGGATCTTTTAAAACTGCGGCCCCTACTGCTACAGCTTCCAAAAATAAACTTGTGTTGTCCAATCTACATTAATCTTTTTCAAATGAGTAACAAATTCTGGTCATATGTTAAAAACCAGATTGGTTCTAAATAAGGATATGGAGTGTACTTTAACATGATATTGAAAACCTTTCACATTTGGTTCAGGATTACTTTTGTAATTGCACTCCTCAGGGACTGATTGCAAATTCAGTACAACAGCCACACTATCAATATCTGAAGCCATTCTACATTGGCTGGGGGTCAACTACCTCTTTCTACTATCTGACTTTCATTCAAGTCACTGCACAAATCCTGTCTCTCCTAAAAAGCCATGTACATCCAGGAGACAAATAACCTTTTCTAAAAGCTTCTAATTTTTAGCATTTATCTTTATCTTTCAATTACAACTTCCCCTTCTGTATAGACTTTGTGTGCTTTTGTTTTACCTGGCATATTAGATTCAAATTACTGTCAGTGTAATGATATCAGTACAGTTCATACCACAGTACTTCATACACATAAAAGTTAGTATACATATTCACATTTAACTTGGAATAGTTCATACCTGCTTTTCCTTGTTCAGGGATTCTTCTAAACTTGTAACCATTGCTCGATACTGTTCCACATTACTTGCACTTGTTTTGAGTCTCTCCTTCAAGTCATTCAATTGCTCTTCTGCCTGCCTAAGCTGACTTAGAAGATCGTCTACATCTTCTTTGTCACTAGACTGACCTAGAAGATACAATAAATAGTATTACAGGTAACTGTTCTCCAAACACTTGTGCAATTAGAATTAAAGCTCAAATACAGAAGTACTGAATTATCTATAAAGTACATTTCTGGGTGGGCGCTATGGCACAGTAGGTTAATCCTCCGCGTGTGGCACTGGCATCCCATATGGGCGCTGGTTCGAGTCACTGCTGCTTTTGTTTTTTTTTTTTTTAAATATATTTTTTATTTATTTATTTATTTATTTATTTATTTATTTATTTTTTTGATAGGCAGAGTGGACAGTGAGAGAGAGAGACAGAGAGAGAAAGGTCTTCCTTTGCCGTTGGTTCACCCTCCAATGGCCGCTGCTGCAGCCGGCGCACCGCGCTGATCCGATGGCAGGAGCCAGGAGCCAGGTGCTTTTCCTGGTCTCCCATGGGGTGCAGGGCCCAAGCACCTGGGCCATCCTCCACTGCACTCCCTGGCCATAGCAGAGAGCTGGCCTGGAAGAGGGGCAACCGGGACAGAATCCGGCGCCCCGACCGGGACTAGAACCCGGTGTGCCGGCGCCGCAAGGTGGAGGATTAGCCTATTGAGCCACGGCGCCGGCCCTGCTTTTGTTTTTTTAACAAGCAAAGTTAGACAGTGAGAGAGAGAGAGAGAGAGAGAAAGGTCTTCCTTCCATTGGTTCACCCTCCAAATGGCCACTACTGCTGGTGCGCTACGCCGATCATGAAGCTAGGAGCCAGGTGCTTCCTCCTTGTCTCCCATGCGGGTGCAGGGGCCCAAAGACTTGGGCCATCCTCCACTGCCTTCCTGGGCCACAGCAGAGAGCTGGAATGGAAGAGGAGCAACCAGGACAGAATCCAGTGCCCTGACCGGGACTAGAACCCGTGGTGCCAGTGCTGCAGGCGAAGGACTAATCCTAGTGAGCTGTGGCACTGGCCACAGCTGTCTTCTTTCAACCCAGCTCTCTGTTGTGGCCTGGGAAAGCAGTGGAGGATGGCTCAAGTGCTTGGGCCCCTGCACCTGTGTGGGAGACCCCGCAGAAGCTCCTGGCTCCCGGCTTTGTTTGGATCAGCGCAGCTCTGGCCATTGTGGCCATTTGGGGAGTGAACCCAGCAGATGGAAGACCTCTCTATCTCCTCTACCCCTCACTGTCTTTAACTCTACCTCTCAAATAAATGAATAAAATCTTTAAAAAAGTACATTTCAATCCATACTGAATACCAAAACAAAAACTATTAGGTACTTTGCTATTATGTTACTATTACAAAAAATTTCAACTATTTGAAAAGTATATTTAGAGAATATCAAGCATTTCTCCTAAATTGAGGTTGTTATTTGAAGAACTAACTAGATTCTTGATTTACTGTTTAAACATCACTCTAAAATACAAAGTCTAAAAAATTCAACCTAAATTTTGTTATTAAAAATGTATAGAAAAGGAAGAAAGTTGAGGTTGAAAAGTTTTTATATCATAAGTTAATAAGAAAGGACTATTGAGTAATTACATATCTATTACATGTATTAGAAATCTACAGCTATACACACACTTAAATCCAAACTTTTTTTCCATTCCATTAAGAAATAAAACCTTGTATGAAAGATTATCTGGATACATTCTGAATTTGAAATAGTATAATAAAAAGGAGAGAAAATCTGATGCAACAAATATTTTACCTAAGGTTATCAACAAGTACAGATTACGAATACTGCTTTACATAAAACTAAATTATTGGCCCGCGCTGCGGCTCACTAGGCTAATCCTCTACCTTGCGGCACCGGCACACCGGGTTTAGTCCCGGTCGGGGCGCCAGATTCTGTCCCGGTTGCCCCCCTTCCAGGCCAGCTCTCTGCCATGGCATGGGAATGCAGTGGAGGACGGCCCAAGTGCTTGGGCCCTACACCCCATGGGAGACCAGGATAAGTACCTGGCTCCTGCCATCGGATCAGCGCAGTGCGCAGGCCGCAGTGGCCATTGGAGGGTAAACCAATGGCAAAGTAAGACCTTTGTCTCTCTCACTATCCACTCTGCCTGTCAAACAAACAAACAAACAAAAAACACCAAACAATTATTTCCTTAAGTGAACACTATCATTATAGATTTAAAAAATTTTCTCTCTAAAAGGAAAGGGTGAAAACCCCAAACCCCTTAGCTTTATGTAAAGTGAACAATTTTGAAAGCCTCATAAATGGTTCAAGAAATGAAAAACTCAGAACATCCCTTCTTTGGTATCATGAGAACTATTTTGGATGTTAGAAGACTACAAATCTGTTCATTTAAAACAAAATTAATCTTTGATATATAAACAGTAAAAACTCTGTTACTGGCATCCACAACGAATAAGGTTATTTATTTACAGCATACATTACAGAATTGAAGCAATGTTTCGTTTACTTAGTATTTCAAGCTCCACTCATTTCTACCTTTACCAGTTCTCTGTGAGGACTGAGAAGCAAGCTGGACTTCCACGTTACTGAGGTGCTGTTTCAATGTAGCAATTTCCTTCTGAGCATTTTTTAATAGCTCTTTTGTGTTCAGGTGAAGATTTATCTCAGTATCCAACTGTCTCTTTGTATCTAAAAGTTGAACCTGTAAGAAAAAAATACATTATCCCTATAAAACCTTTTTCAGGTTCGTAAGAAACCAGAGGTTTTTTTACAGACCCCCAGAACTCGCTCAGAGTCAAGTGAATGGACTTCTGCTCCTCTCCCAAAGCAACCAAGAAAGCAGAACAGACATTAAACAACTCCAATTCCAGAGAAGGGAAACAAAAGAGGTGATCTCTGGGATTGCTCCAGATGTACGGACTTACAAATTCCCACGTTATGACACAAGGAAAGGGAAATGAGGCACAGGCCTGCCAACTCCTTGCATCAGTAACACAGGGACTACAGCAGCTCGAGTTCATAGAAGACTTGGCAAAGACAGAACACTCTGCACTGTGCCCCTTGAACATTAGGAGTGATCTGTGCACACACGTGAGAAAATGACTCCAGGCAGGGGAAAGAATCACCCAGAGTGACTAGAGTGAAGGGTGCTGGCACTCAGAATAACTTCTGTTTCAGCAGCCCGCCTGGAAGAAATCACAATCCACTGGACACTGGGCCCAGTCCTCATGAAGGTCTTGCCTCAGCAGTGGGAAACACGTCCTAGGCTAAGCACTGCTCTGGGCCTGCCTAATACATCACCAAAAGTAGGACTCAAACTATGTCTAATTAACTTTATTAAAATCCTAGAACACAGCTTAAGCAGATTCAAAGGAATACAAAATTACCCAGCACCTAACGGGGCAAAACTCACAATATATGGCACCCAAACAAAATTTAGCTGCAAACAAAGAATAAAGGGTAACAGAGTTTTTAAGTAATTTTTTTCAAAACCATGCTTCAACTTGCATATATGTCCACACTCCAGGTTTATTATGAAACATGAAGAAGCTACAGAAACTCACGATGGTTATGGACTCACATCTAGATTCCTAGTGAGTGTATGCCTTTGTTCCACCTCATTTTCTAACTTCTTCTTTAGATGAGAGATCTCATGTTCGAGTTTTTCAATCTGGTTACTAAGTCTTTGTTTGGTTTCTGTTTCAGATCGCTCTAGTATTCCCTACGGTAAAAGAGAGAGTTTAGTTAAGTTTACCAACAAAGTAAAAGAAGCAATACAAAGATAATTATAAGCTGTAGGGATTTAGGGGATAATAATCCATTTTTCTTTCCTTTTTTTTTTTTTTAATTTATTTGACAGATAGTGTTAGACAGTGAGAGAGAGAGACAGAGAGAAAGGTCTTCCTTCTGTTGGTTCAACCCCCAAATGGCTACTACGGCCAGCGCTGTGCTGATCCGAAGTCAGGAGCAGCCAGCTGCTTCTTTCTGGTCTCCCATGTAAGTGCAGGGCCCAAACCTTGGGCCATCCTCCACTGTCCTCCCAGGCCATAGCAGAGAGCTGGACTGGAAGAGGAGGAACCGGGACTAGAACCCGGCGCCCCTATGGGATGCTGGTGCCACAGGCGGAGGATTAACCAAGTAAGCCATGGCACTGGCCCATAATCCATTTTTCTACATGAACAGTATAAAGTATTAATCAAGAAAATATTTATATAACAGGGAAAAAAAACAAGTTTTAATACTCATTCAGATTTTCAAGTTTTAATGAAAAACAAAACCCAAAATATTAATCTGGAAAAAGTTAAGCTGCATAGGATCTTGTAATTATAGATCTGAATATCAAACTTGCCAATTCCATGATTTCAATCCATTCTCTCTCTCTCTCTTTTTTTAACAGTTATTTATTTTAAAGTCAAACATAGAGACATCTTCATTCCACTGGTTCATTCTCCAGAAGGCTGCAATGGTCAGGGCCAGGACCAGGCCAAAGCCTGGAGCCAGGAACTTTTTCTAGGTCTCCCACATTTGTGACAGGAACCCTAGCATTTGGACTATCTTACATTGCTTTTCTCAGGCCATTAACAGGGAGCTGGGTGGAAAGTGGACCAGTGCTAACATGGGATACCAACGTCACAGGTAGTAGCTCTACCCTCTAGACCACAGGGCTGGTCTCTCAATCCATTCACTTACAGGTTTTTTTTTTTTTTGTAAAAAGATTTATTTGAAAGTCAGAGTTACACAGAGAGAGAAGGAGAAGGAGAAGGAGGCAGGGAGGGGGAGAGGGAGAGGAGCCAGGAGCTGCTTCTGGGTCTCCCATGTGGGTGCAGGGTCCAAGGACTTGGGCATCTTCTGCTGCTTTCCCAGGCCATAGCAGAGAGCTGGATGGAAGTGGAGCAGCCAAGACTCGAGTGAACGCCCATATGGGATGTCGGTAATGCAGGTGGCAGCTTTATCTGCTACACCACAGTGCCGGCCCCACTTGCCGGCCCCACTTAACAGGTTTTTTAAAAAAACCATTAAAATGTCTTAAAAAGCTCCCAAACTCACTGATCATAATGGATGATAAAAGTGACAAAAACACTTTTCAAAGTAAAAAAACTGAGAAAACAAAAGGAACAAACTACCCAAATTCAACTTTTATCAATTTTTTCCCCCACACGATTTTTATTTGGTTACCTGAATTGTCTGCAGATTAGTTAGCAGCAGGTTTTGCCCTCTTTGTTCAGCTAACAGAGACTCTCTTTGCTGGGAAAGACGAACTTCTGATAATTTAAGCATTTCCTTTTCCTTCTTCAAATTTTCTGCTCTTACCTTGAGGCATATACAAGTGAAAGAAAAGAATGCTGGATGACATGGTGCCAAGTTTAGTAATATAGTTACAAATTAAAATGATACCATTATTACTACATTTTTCCTTAATGCTACTTGGAGACTATTTCTTTGTTGTAAGTAAATATAGCTGTTAGTTTTGTGTGCTGAAATATGAAGGAAAATTATTTCAACCACCACAATTACTCATGTTCCACGTTAACAAGAACAGCAAAAAACAAAACAAAACAAAAACCCCACTACAATGACAGTAAAAAACCAAAATTGCAAACCTATGCTACAGCCACACCTACAGCCACACATGCACACTATTAAACAATTCAAGTTTGTGTCCAAATTGGTTTCTAAGTACCTGACTAAAAATGGTGACTGATTTTTTTAAAGTGCCTCCCTCCTTCAACTTCCCAATGGAGGGTGTAATTCAACAAAGGATTCAAATTTACAGTTGATGTATCACATCAATTACTAACCAGAACACTCATGCTTGATATTTATGGCTTATGATGAGTGGGAACAAGATCTAATGGTAAAACAGAGCAGGTAGAGTTAGAAAACTCGGGTTCAAATCTAGCACCGCGGCTCACTAGGCTAATCCTCCACCTATGGCGTCGGCACCCCAGGTTCTAGTCCCGGTCGGTGTGCTGGATTCTGTCCCGGTTGCTCCTCTTCCAGTCCAGCTCTCTGCTGTGGCCTGGGAGTGCAGTGGAGGATGGCCCAAGTGCTTGGGCCCTGCACCCCATGGGAGACCAGGAGGAAGCACCTGGCTCCTGGCTTCGTGATCGGCACAGTGCCGGCTGTGGTGGCCATTTGCGGGGAGTGAACCAATGGAAGGAAGACCTTTCTCTCTGTTTCTCTCTCACTGTCTGTAACTCTCTCTCTCACTGTCTACCTCTGTTTGGTAAAAAAACAAAACAAAACAAAACAAAACAAAACAAAACTTGGGTTCAAGAACCAACCTATTCATCTCTTTTGAGTGATTGAAAATGGGCAGATTACTTATTAATTTAAGTCGATTTCTCACACATTAAATGTGGAACAATCACACTGAGCTCAAAAGCAGTAAAAAAAAATGAGAGGGGAACTTTTTAAAAAAGTAAAACACTATATAAAAAGTTTATCATCACTGAATTTAGTATTTAATTCAAAGCATTGTTAATTTCAGATAGACATTTACATTCAAATTAAAATTCAGAAATCTAATTTAAGCTAATGTGAATATTCTCTTATTGGACATGGGCAAAAATGGATAAGTACCAGTTGATATTACAGCCCAATGGTTTCAGTTTAATTCTGAAATGGAAGCCTTGTAAAGAAATCTTATTATTTTTTCCCTCTTCAATTGTTTTTTTAAAATTGTGTTCAAATTTAAGCTTATATTTCAATTCCATTTTCCCATGAAATTTATTTATTTATTTGAAAGGTAGAACGTCAGAGAGGGGGAGATAGAGATTTGCCATCTGCTAAATCACTGTCAAACAAACGGTCACGCAGTCAAGGGTATGACAGGCCAAAGCCAGGAGCCTCAAACTCCTGTGGTTACAGGGGCCCAAGTACTTGGGCCACCTTCTGCTGTCTTCCCAGGAAGCCCAGCAGAGCTGGACTGGAAGCAGAGCAGCTCAGACTCCAATGTGTGCTCTGATACGGGATTATGGTGTTGCTTAACCTGTTGCACCACAACACTGCTACCACTCTTCAATCTTAAGAGAATTGAAGACCCACCCATTAATGAATAGCTAGCTAGCTATATGCAAACTATGTAATCAAAGACAAAGCTCTCAAATATCTAAGTCATATCAATCAGTAATCTCAAAGTAATAATTAAAATGTAAACTGCAATTTATAATGCAGGAGGAATACTGATCTCACTTCTGCAACAGCGAGCTTTTCATTTGCTCCTCTCAAGTCTTGAGTCATCGTATTGATGATCTGCTCCTGCTTTTGAGTTGTTGCAGTGAGTTTTTGATTTCTCTCATGGAGGGATGTTATTTCTCGACGATATCCTTCAACATTATCTTGTAGCATTTCATAACTTACATAAAAGAAAGAGAATTCAATAAACAACTGAAATACTATATATAGTGTCCAGGTTACTAAAGAATTTTGTAACAGCTTAATTTTACATTATTTAATAATATGAAAAACTGGCCTCTATCATAACCTAAATCCTTCACCCCTCCCCCCCAAATTTAGCAGTTAAATTCAAGTTCTAAAGAAACATGTAGTTCACAATAATTTTTAATCTTATTCATTTTTTAATCATATTTAAAGAAGTACCAATACAATATTGAGAGATCACATCACAGCACGCCTCCTCGAACACACACATAATGCAGGTTATAATTTAAGATACTCATGTATAGTTTGAGATTGCTAAACCTCTTCCCCTCCTTAATCCTTTATCTTGTTTTCTTGGATGCTCCAATTCAAGTGTTCAACTATTAGACAGGGGTAACTGCTATTTCCTTACAAAAAACAAATTTATCATGTTCCATAAAAAAATAAATGCTAAATTAACAATGAATCTTGTAGCAGACAACCACAGTAAACCATAGTAAAATGACTGAGAAACTAAATTTTCCTATAATTACTGGCACTTGGCATCTCTCTCACCTAGAACAAAGAATGGATAAAAGATGTTGCTACTTCTCTCTCATCCTCTGGGGCACCAAAGAATGAAGTCCAACTGTAACAAGTCTCTATGTCTCAAGAAGGAAAGCCAGGAACATCTCTCACATGGACTTCAACCCACTAAAAAGCACCTCAGCACTGCGTAGGAGAATCATTAAACAACACTGAAACTCAGCCTGGAACACAACCCTCGAAATCACACCACTGAATGTTAATCCTTGGATTTGACTGATTTGAATGCTGATATATACAGATATATGTAACACTTGGGCCTTACTAATTTTTCAACAAAAGGAAATTTACCGTTTAGAAGCAAAATCTAGCTGGGTAGAAATTTTGGTGTTTTGTGATCGCAAATCTGTAACTTGTTCTTGAAGTTTCTCAAGTTGTTCATTTTGTACTTTCTCATTATCTGCTTTTTCTTTTTTGTAGTTCTCAAAAATTTCCTGCAACTAAATATTAGAGATTAGAGGACACTTTTCTCTAAAAACTCAATCCAATCTGTGATCCCTAACAGATATGATCTTACCTGTTTGAGAGCAGCCTTGGCTTCTATAGCCTCTGTTGATTCAATAACAGGCCCAGGAGCAGGAGTAGAAACAGTCTGTGAGGTGCTTGACCGTTTCGGAGTGGACATGAGAGAAATATCTTCCAAACTGGAAGCTTTGGGAAAGTAAAAAGACTCATCAAATGCTTGCAGGCACTCCTGAGTCAGCAGTAATCTGATATTCCCTTGTAAACACACTATTACCAAGTTAACAGGCTCTACTAAAAGAAATCGTAAGGTTAGAGAAGTTTTGAAGCAAAGCCTATTAAGCAATATATTGTTTTTGATTTATGATTAGAAATAACAGATTAAATGTTTAAATGTAATCAAACACTGGAACTCATTAATTCCAAGATGTACATTTTTCTAAAGTCAGCTTTTGTTCTTCCTTAGTAATATACAAAATAATGGTGCTCAGAACTGGAGACATGTTCGAATGAATAATGGGAGGCAGTGAAATCTGAAGCTTCCAGCATCAGTGTGCTTACTTATTGCTTATATTGCAAAACCCATTCCCTAAAATATGTTTCTGAAATGCCCCCTTAAAACAACATAGAAAACCCACCTTGTAAAGGAATGACAACTCCTGTTGTCTGCGACAATAAAATACGGTACATGTCTCGCTGACGAACTATGGAATCGACCAGCTGCATCTGATGCTGTCGCGACTCGCGGAGCTGCTCCAGCTCCGTGAGGGAGCTCTCAAGTCTGAGCTGAAGCTCAGTGATCCTGTGGGAAAGCAGCCATCGTTCAGCTGCAAGACTGCACTGAGAGGATGCGTGATTTCTACCATGAATTACCTCAGCAACGTCTACCCCCCAGCACACTATTTCTGTCAATTCACGCCTCCTTTTGTCTCCTACTGCTAATATTTTAAGCACTCTGTAATTCCCAAAACTCACAGATTCATCGCTGTAATCTCAAAAATGTGTTTGCAAAAATTGTACCAATTCCACTGAGCTCTTTCTTGCTTTCACAGTATTTCTCCAACTCTAGCATCATACAAATTTTTCGAAAAACTCTTCATTCTGCTTAATTGCTACCTATTCTCTCCAAGATACCTGGTCTGTTCTTTGAAATTTAGGTTGTGTCCTCTACCTCAATGTTCCCACAGAAAAAATTATCTACTTATGCATCCATTTTATTGCCTATTACCCCTATCTTTTATATCTCATAAATTGAGGGTCCTATGAACAAAATTATCATTTTTGTATTGCTGCTCAATCTCCCCCTTCCCTCCCAAATCACTGTTATTGCTGAAGGTACTTCTGGGGGCACATAAGAAGCTTCAATAGAAGTCTGTTAGGAAACTGAAGTAGACAGTGGCTCACTTGGATGACGTAGTTTCTTGTTCTTCTCTTTCTCTGGTTTCCCCAAGTTCCCTAAGAGCCACTAAGAGCCGCTGGTTTTGCTGCTGGAGCTCTTCAATGTTTCTGTAGGACACCAGGTGCTGTGATATCACTTCTGATGAACTGCTTATGTCAGCAGAACTCACTTCCTCATCACGGATCACATGGTTGCCCCTTGCTTCTTCAAGTTCCATCAGAAGCACTCTAATCTAAAAACAAAGTATAATATGTTACTAATAATATCAGGGTTTGATTCTGGAAATACTTAGGTTATTTTTACGTACATATTGAAGGCAGTTATCTATTAAAACGCACCCAAATTACAACAAAAGAAACACAGTTCCCCATCTGTAAAACAATGATTAAGTAAGCTTCACAGATACACAGTGCAATTTATGTGTGTACTATAATGAATGGCAAAGGGAGACCAGGAGGATATAGCTGCAAACAAAAGCGTGCACATAATGCCACTCGTGGGACATTTTTATGTATGTGTACTGAATATACACATACACAAAAAACTGAGTAAAACCTGAGGATGAGATCTATTTACTGATGTGCTCATCTGAAAATAAAACAAGTGGCAGGGTAGTTTACATCACATGATTGTTATTTCTGGAAAAAAAAATCAACATATGTTTACATATGTCACATGTGTTTGTAGATGTAAAGAGGAAGAGAAAGAATATACAAGTCTCTTAATACTGGTTACCCTCTAAGATTTGGGGGCTAGAGAGAAGGAACTTAACACAACTTTTATTTATCATTGAACTGCTTGTTCTCTTATCCCAATGTATACCTAAAATTTGAAAATTCATCAAATACTTCAAAAAAACTGCTAGAAAACGAAACAAAATCAAACCAAATCAATGACTAGGCTATAACTCTACCAGAGTAGTATTTCTAATTGATTAGAATTTCTTATGTGGTTGTAGTTCTGTTTTGGCTACCTTAAAAGGGACTGAAATGTTACTGGGCAACCAAATAAAAAAAAAAAAAACAGGAAAAGAAACAAAAATGTCTAACCTGCTGTGAAAGATCTTTTACTTGTATTTCCATTCTTTGATTGTCTCTTTCAAGTACAGATGAATGTTTATTGGCCTTATCAGTATCCTCCTGCAATCGTTGAATCTCCTATAAAACGTAATGTCAAGTGTCAATTCTGTACTTTCTTCTAGGACTTACATAGATAACAGATACGTCACACTCAAAACTACAGTAATCAAGTTATAAACTAAAAACACTGTGGTATCTAAAGTAAAAATTCTTTACAAATATGAACATATTATTTATTATTGTGAATACTGATCATTATAAATTTATCACTACATGATAACGGGGAGGTTGCAATCCTCCATCAGATTCACTGTCAACTACAATCTTAGAAGCCACACCGAATCCAGTGTATTACCAAACAATGTCATACAAATTCTCTTAAAAGCTGTTATAAGACAAAATCAAAGGACTACATTGAGATAACTATTATTACAATGACAACATGGAAATAAACATCAAAAGTAAAATATTTTAAGATTCAAAAAAGACTTACTTAAAAATGCATCAGTAATTAATGCTAAAGAAGTAACAGTCAATGTACAAGGCTGCTAAATGGTGACAGAGGCTATGCAGTGTTTTGCAAAGTTGTGCTACACCACACTACAGGTGTACAGTTTTACAGAGCCTGCTACATACACAAAGAATTAAAACTTTGAAATCTTACATCTTTGTATCAAATTCATCCAATTTTATTTCTTAATGTATTTTCAATGATAATGTTTTAAATATTATTCAAAGTATTGCTGCTGGTGTTTCAAGTACCTCTGAGCACAATGAACACTCTACAGGTATGCATAAACTGATTTTAGTAAGAACAGATATGTGACAGAAATCAAGTAGGTAACCATTCATGAAAGATGGCAATGATACAACTCTGCTGGGGTTAAAACAAGATTCCGATGACAAAGCAATCTGGTTATAAAACTGTTAGAACTTTACAAATTAACATTATAGAATCTAGACTGGAAGACAGCATGAAGTGTAATGG